>NC_046299.1:9757272-10058181 GCF_004115265.2 Rhinolophus ferrumequinum | reverse complement strand
AGGAGGAGGCCACCAGCCCTGAGTTTGCAAGCTCCATCCCCCTGCCTTCCCCACCCAATTGGCTCCCTTATTATTTATCTTGCCTGCCAGTATCTACAAAAAAACTCTTGGAAAAAAAGAGGTTCTATTGCCCTGTCCTGGCACAAACCACCCGGGTCCCGGGTGAGAAAACTAAGGGCAGAGTGGTATTGGTGCTTTCTCCTGCTTCCCAAGTGGCCTGTCTCCCTTTCACGGTGGTTGCCAAGTGCTTTGGGTTGAACGAAGTCCCCTGCAGTCTGAGGTCACCTCAAGTCCACTTGGCTGGAGTTGTGTCCCTTTTGAAAAGGCTTGAGTCACTCGGTGGCGCAGCCCCCAAATTCGGCCCTCTAGTTGGGATCATGCCTTGTTTGGGGCTGACTGAAAAGAGACTTTGAACCAGAGAGATGCCACATATCCTCCTCATCAGCTTCAGCTGGGGGTGTCACCCTGGTGGTGGAAAAGGTGGCCGAGCCCAGGTGGTTCAGATGAAATAGCAGTGGCGGGGAGGGCCTGGGTGGAATCAGCAGACACAGGGGGACCTTCCCTCATCAGAAAAACCAGCCGCCTCCGCTGTGCCCGAGGCCTCTGAGCACACCCACAGCCTCCCCACGGTGTTATTTTCTGGAAAACCAACCCTGCTGGCAGCACTGTGGAAACTGAGTCTTAAAAGCTCACCTGGGCAGAAAGGAATTGAACAGATTCTTTAGCTCCACAGACGTCACAGGCAAAATTGTAACATTACCTTCCATTTGACCGGCTGAGAGTGGGTGACTCATCGGCGTCTTGTGGCTGGGAACACAGAGAGATCCTTCCCACGTACAGTCTCTAGGATACTCGAGAACCTCCCAGACCTTGATCAAAATGTGCCGAGAGCAGTTTCATGGTTCTCCCCCACCTCCACAATGTGTATTCTAAAGACCTGCATAGGGGCGGCCAGTTAGCTCAGTTGGTTAGAGCGTGGTGCTCTTAACAAAAAGGTTGCTGGTTCAATCCCCACATGGGCCACTGTGAGCTGCGCCCTCCACAACTAGATTGAAACAACTACTTGACTTGGAGCTGATGCGTCCTGGAAAAACACACTTGAAAAAATAAAAAGACCTGCGTAGCCACAGAATTCAGATTTCTAACAAATTTGCTCCCTCACGTTACCATAATGCTGACCGTTCCAAGCCTTGTGGCCCCTTGCGATCCACAGGCTATTCCGTGAGATGACGGGAGAAAAGGGGAGGCTTCAGCCTGTGCGACTCTCCACCCATGGCCTTGTGCCTTAAACAAACCAGCAGCGCCCTAAGCTGTTTTGAAGGGAGGGTGGCTGTTTCTGTGGTCTTGCTCATGCTGCCTCTGGTTATCCTGGCACCATCTAGGGACTTCTGGTCTGAAGGTGCCCACAGCTCACTCAGCCCCACCGTCTCACCCCTGCCCTCACCATCCACAAGGGCCAGAACTGAGTGGATTGTTTCAGAGTCTAGCCTGGTCCACAACGTGTGGCCTGGAGAGAAAAGATGAATCGGCCAATCAGATTTGCTCCTTGGGACTTTAGATTTAGGGTTCTGGCAGATGGGCAGTGAGCTGGGCTGCAAGGTCCCAAGGACTTGGGGGCATGGATGCTGCAACACAGCTCTATACTGAGCACCCCAGAGTTAGCATGGACTCTGCCAGTGAGGAAGAGTCCAGTCCCCACAGGACTGCCCTCACTTCAGACCCCGGCCGTGACCTCCCAAACAGGGGCCACAGGGCTAGGATGCAGGAGGAATTTCTGCAGAAGCATGGTGGGCGTGGCCACCTCAGGATACTGAGAAACAACCGAGTCCGACTGAAATAATAAACAGCATCACTTCAGCCATCAAATATGCAACTTAATAATTCAGTGGCACACTCGAGAGCCACATATCTGTCTGGAAGTGGTGACCGCTTGGAGGCAGGTTTGGTTTGTTGTTAAGGCATGGAACCTTGCCCCAAACCTTTTGAGTTGGGGAGGAACTCGGTTTATTTCACGGGCTTTTTAGAGGAACTGGAGACCAGCTGTGAGCAGGGAGGCCATTCAGGGTCCCTATGGCCTTTTAGGGGAACATCCTCCTAAGTGTGGCTGAGAACCACTGAAATAAAGCCTTTGACGGTTGTCTTTCTTGATAGATGGGGTGCCCCAAGAAGGGGAAGTCCCAAGAGGGGGACACCCCCTCCATCTTGCCCATCACCTCGTCCCCAGCCCTGCAGTGCTCACTGTTTAGTAGATGCTCAACACATATTAGTCGAATGAATGAGTGAATCTGTGTTGCTTTTCTTAAATTAATGGATAAATTAATTTATAAAAACTGTACACACACATGCACACACACTCACACACGTGTGTATAAAATAGACTTCTTGTTTCTATAGACTGGCTACCTGAGAATCACCTGAGGAGCCTTTTAAGAAGCTATATTTCTGGGTTCTAATCACAGAGAGTTGAGGTGCAGACAGATGGGGTGCAGCCTGGATGTCTGTTGTCAAGAGTACTGTATTAGTTCTTCAAAAAATGTAAACATAGAATTACCATGTGATCCAGGGGAGGGGTTCAGAATGAGTCACCCCAAAATATGCCTCTGTGGTCTGTGCTTATTTTGAGCTAAAGGCAATGGAGACCCTTCAGGTTCATGAGAAACTTTTACGTTAAAGAATTTAAATTAGGGGCTTTGCCCATAATAAGAATTATCACCAGAAACAACTTTTTATGACCTTTATAAAAAGGTCATAACTTTTTATAGAACAGGCAAACTTTTGGTTACTGAACATCCGCTCTTCTTATCATCCTGTAATGACCCTGCCCCGCTCTGAAGCATCTCACCTCAGGGCATCCTACCTCATCCTTAGCTCAGAACGCCGTATACCTCATTTTAACTTTCTGTCTTTGCACCTTTCACATAGGTGGGGTCCACATATGTACGTATTTAGTTAAATTTAGTTATTTTCTCTTGTTAATCTGTCTCATGTACATTTAATTATTAGAATTAAAGGAGAACAAAAGAACCTTGAAGGGTAGAGGAAAGTTTCTTCCTCCCCCACACCAGCAATTCCACTCCTACCGTGTTTCCCGGAAAATAAGACTGGGTCTTATATTAATCTTTGCTCCAAAAGACTCCGGTTAGGTCTTATTTTTGGGGAAACACGGTAGGTATATGCTCAAAAGAATTGAAAGCAGGGACTCGTATCCACAGCAGCAGCATTTATAATAGCCAAAAGATGGAAACAACCCACGTGTCCATCAACAGATAAATGGATAAACAAAATATGGTCTATACACACAACGGAATTTTATTCAGCTTTAAAAATGGAATAAGAGCTGACACCTACTACAACATGGATGAATCTTGAAAACATTATGCTAAATGAAATAAGACAATCACAGAAGGATACACATTGTATAACTTATATAACTTATATGCGGTACCTAGAGTCGTCAAATTCATAGAGGCAGACAGTAGAATGCTAGTTGCCAGGGTCTGGGGCTGGAGAGAATAGGGAGTTATTATTTAATGGGTACAGAGTTCCAGTTTGGGAAGATGAAAAAGTTCTAGAGATGGATGGAGGTGATGGTTGCACAGCAATGTGAAGGTACTGGCCTCCACTGGACTACATACTTAAAAATGGTTCAGAGGGTAAATTTTATGCTGTGTGTATTTTACCACACACGCGAAAAGCTTGCTTCATCCCAGTCAGGTGGGGTGGGAATGTGGGAGTGGAGGCGACGTGGACGAGATGACTTGAATGGACTTTTCAGGCCTTGCAGGCAGCTAGTGGCTGAGATGGCAGCGCTGACTTGGCAGCCTCCTCTGGGATGCACATCCTAACCTCTGCCCCTCAGGAGGCCAGGCGGGCCGCCTGCATAGAGGCCACGTGTCCTGTCCACAGGGACAGCTGCTGCCCAGCTCCCGCTGATTCTTGCCATGTGAGATGCCTGGTTATAGGGAGAAGTCCGGAATGGATTTGTAGGCAAAATCTCCGAATGTTTAAATCTTGACAACTGGTTCAGTGAACGGGCGAGCAAACAAGCCATGTGTGGGTCAGACAGAACAGATCTGCAGCCTCGGGGCTGGGCTGCCATCTTTTCCAGGAGCTCACGGGCTCGGGCCCCAGCTTGAGAGATCCCCTTTCCCGCTCCTCTTAGCGGCGCTGTGTCACTTCTGAGGTCTGACACCCGGTTTCTCGTTGATCCCTGAGAATTTCTTTGCTTTCAGTGCACCCAGGAGGGAGGTCTAAACGGTGAGGGTGAGTGTCCAGGGTCTGGATTCCACTCAGGCTGGGGTCTTGGCTCTGCCATTAGTGAGCTGTGGAGCCGTAGGCGTCTTACTTCTCTCCCACCCCATGCCTCAGTTTCCTTATCTGTCACATGGGAAGAGTAAGAGTTTTGCCTCATAGAGTTAGAGTGAGGAGGACTCCAGGAGGGTGCATGTGAGGGGTTGGGCCCAGGGCGGAGCCAGCGGAAGGGCTCCGCAGTGTGTGCCTGCGTGTGCGTGTGTGTGTTGGCTCCGGCTGACGGGAGAGTAAGTGTGGAGTCAGGCAGACCCTCAGCTGGTGAGTTACACAACCGCGGACATCTGTTTCTTCGTCTGTGACGCTGGCCCACTGATTGCTTCCTCAAAGAGTCATTCTGAGGATTACTCAAGATAATGTTCAACCAGTGCCTGGCCACATACATGCCCAGTACACATTCGTTCTGCCGTTCGGAGTCTGAGGCCTCCGCCTTCTCTGCAGACTTGACAGGAGGAAGCTGGGGCTGGTTGGCCAGGCTGCAGACAGGGAGGGCCGATCGCTGAGAAAGGGAGTGTTGTGAGCCCCTCTTCCCCAGCTGTATCCCAGCTGGGGAAGCTGGTGGACAGGCTCTCGGGGATGGGACGCAGGCTCTGGAGCCTTGGATGATGCACCAACATCCACTGACATCTTTGTCCTCTATCTCTGCAGGGGGCGGAGGAAAGCGCAAAGGGAAAAGCAAGAAGTGGAAGGAAATCCTGAAGTTCCCTCACATTAGCCAGTGTGAAGACCTCCGGAGGACCATAGGTAAGCCATCCTGCCTCCAGGGAGCTCGGGGAGGGGCTGGGAGGGAGCAAGGAGCCTGTTAACCACCAAACGGTGGCTCACATACAAATCAGTTGACTCCATGACTCCGGGTGAGGCTCCAGGCTGACATCCCTGCTAGTTGACATAAAGATGCAACCGATATTTATTGAGTATTTGGTGTGTACCGGACAGAATTCTCTCTCAGTTACCCTTAGAGGCAGGTACTGTTATTTTACCCCACCTTTCACATGGGGAAACCGAGGTGCAAAGGGGTTCCGTATCTGGCCCAAAGTCACACAGCTTGTGGGAGGGTGGTGGACGTGGGCCAGGCCCCGCACTGAGGCCCCGCTCGTAGTATTCCACCTTCCTTCCTGGAGCCCATGGAATTCATCCTTTGCAAACAGCCCCATGCTTTGGGAGCCCAGGGTGGCCTGAGCATTGGGCTCCCTTTCCTCTCGCCGGGGAGGTTGGTGCTCAGTAAGGGGGCGCCGGCACAGCCAAACACACCTGGTGAGGTCCATCCCGGCCCCACTTAGGACACGGCTGTGGGCTGGCAGGGGCTCATGAGGGGTGGATGTGACGGTGCCCCTCTTCATACTGGGGGGGACCCTGGCCCTTCTCCTCTGCCCATGGGAGGGGTCCCCCGCTCGATGCGTGAAGGCTTCATATTAGCACAGGATGGCCCTGTTACCCAGACCTCTGCAGACCCATCTGCTGTTGGGGCATCTCTGTACCTTTGGGTGAACTGCCCTGTGCCTGCCCTACAATGTGAGACCGCTCCCGACCATTTACTTTTCTAAATGGTTTCTCCACGTGGTCTGGCCTCCAGCAGTTTCCCAGGCCAGGGAAGTGCATGGCCCCTACATGGCAGCCCAGGCCTGCTAAGTGCTGGCCCGAGGCCCACTCTCCAGATTCTTCAGTGCCACTGTGACAGCAGGTGGCAGTTGTTCTCTCTGTGCATCCCACATGCCTCGCATGGGGGAGGGTTTGCTTAATCGGTGTTCATGAAGTGAAAGGCAGCCACCTGCACCCCACGAAGGCTGACGTGAGCAGGTGAAGAAGGTAGGGTGCCAAAGAATGGGGAAATGTCCTCAAGACCCACCTTACATCCTTAAAACCTCAGGTTGGAATCATTGTGGCATTCTTGGGGGTGAGACTGCAGCTGGCTCAAGGCATCAGGGCCTCTGGGTCCAGACAGATGTGGGTTCAAACCCCAGCCTTTTTGCTAGTCACCCGACAAGCGACTCAGCCTTGCTGAGCCTCAGTGTCCCCAGCTGAAATAGTGATCGTGAATGCAGTCAAATGAGACGATGTGTGTAAAGGGCTTCGCTGGAACCCCCTCAGGAGCTGGGACCCATCCCCTCGGCACCCCGGCTTTCTTTCTGGAATGCCTGATAGCTCCCGCCCTGCTGGGCCACTCATATGTTGGGCGCTTGGGTGGCCATGCTTGCTCTTGATCCTGGAGGCACACGGGCAGTTGCCACTGACAACTTTGAAAGGCCTTCAGAGAGGGGAGGGACGGGAGAGTCCCCAGGGTTTGTCCATGATCTCCCAGGGGTGTTTTGTTCTTCGTGATAATTTAGGCTTAAAGAGAGTATAGGTAGGGAAGGAGTGGGTCCTCAGTTGCCATGGTCACCGTACACCCCTGGGGATCCAAGCTCTCTCTTTATGCTCTTCGGTCCAAGGGCAGCATGTTCCCCTGGCTACCAGAATGCCTTTCCTGGAGGTTGAGCCCCACTTTTCCTCAACGAGCGCCAGGGAATGGCTCCCACTCAGCCTCAGAGGCAAAGTGCTGATCCAAGAGACCTTTCTGAGGTGTTGAATTGGAGGAGAGAGCTTGCAGTAGGAGGAAAGGACCTCCAAAGCGGGTAGCTGTACCAAGAGGAGGGTGGCTGTGTGAGGGCTGGGATCACCGGGGAGGGGCCTTGCCTGAAAAGCCCACTCTCGGGAAACCACTGGCTTCTCTGTCTTTGGGCAAACTGCCCATAGGTGGTGGTGCCAGGAATGCCCTGTGAGGCACAGCCAGGTCTAAAACCACGTCCTCAGACTAAATAAATTAGCTCCTGGCCAGTGTCTTTCGGAGGGTCCTGTCCCCTCCTCAGCCATTGTTGGATGTCTTTTTGCCTGTCAAGTGTGACAGTGTCTTCAGGAAGGATCTTTTAAATTCACCATCGTGTACCTGGTACCTGGCTTACAGGAGATGCACAATAGATGGTGGTCGATGGATGAGTGAAGGAAAGAATGAATGAAGGTGTGTGAGTGAGTGAACACTGAACTGTGTTTCAAGTAAATGGAGGAGTATTGAGAGTAGTATAAAGAGTATTCGTGTATCTACCATCTGGATTTAAAAACTCTTAATACTTTGCTGTATTTGATTCGTGTGTTTCTTAAAAATACAAAACATACGAACTATAGGACTTGTGGTTCTAGACAGATGAAGTAGACACACTGTTCCCTGTCCCTCTCACCACGGACAGTTTTGGACATCATGTATAGAGCAAATGTAGGGAGATTCTGAAAGACGGAGAGAAGAGGCAGACTGGCTGGGGAGCTTGGCACGTGAGCAATGACGTGCCAGTGAGTGCCTGGGTTTGCTTTTAGCCTCACTGTTTCCCACAGACTGGGTGCTGGAGAAACTCTTGACCCAGGAATGCCAATGAGCGCAGACAAAAAAGACCCTCCCCCCTGCAAACAACAACAACAAAAACCGCCCATTCTCTGTAGCCAGAGGCCTAGGAAAGGGGCAGCTGAGCTGAACTGGGAAGCTGTTGGTACAGCTGTTGGTACAACTGTCAAACTTCTGTACCGTTCATACCAGCAGCATGGAGGCCTCCCTTTTTGCCTTTCTTCTCACTCAACCTAGATCCAGCTTCAAAGATCCAGGGCCCCTTCTTTGCACTTTTCTCCTCTGACACACAGTTCTGATACTTGGCGGAGGCTCATGCCCCAGGAGACCCTCAGCACCCCCTCACTGCAGCCCTGCTCCCCCTGAGGCTTCTGGACATTGCCCCGGAAGTGCCTGCAATGTCCCTCACCTTCCAGTTGGCCCTGCCCTCTTGACTTCCGGTTTGGGGGACCCAGAAGCGTAGGATTTGCCTCTGAGCTTTTCTTTGTCTGTGGACCCCACCCCACAAGGCCCATCCCGATGGGTCCCTCTAGGTCCATAAACAGGCCTCTTGGCAGGGCCCGCTCCCCTGGGAGGGTGCGTGCGGGCATGTGACAATGAATTCTTCCGTTCTCCTAGATCCTAGAGGGCATTGAAAAGAGTCTGTGTGCGAGTGCTGTGTGAGGGGAGGCCGGGCAAAACAGGAAGGGCACCATAAGCCGAGGGGCTGCCATCCGTGGCCACAGGCCCCAGTGCCTGGGCCTTCCCGCCTGTTTGCACTCTGTCGCCCTGCTGTTTGCTGAGCCTCTGCTGGGGTTCTTTTGGAAAGCTTTCTTAAATAAAAATCTCATTGCTTTTCTAGACCAAGACACAAACCAAACAGTGGCAAATGCCGCATTTATTTTTCTTGTGGACACATGAGCTCACGCTCTGAAGCTCTTTGGGAGGATGTTCTGCCACAAGCTTTGGGCCAAGGTGACAGGGCCTCTTTGGGCCCAGAGGACGGTGCTGGGTGGGAAGGCCCTTGATCAGAGCCCGCGAGGACCCAGGGCCGCTGCCCCCTCTGCGTTGCCCAGAGCAGTGGTCAGGGAAAGCCCGCCCTCTCTTGCCCATAGCACTGCCCGGCACAACCACAGGCCAAGTCCTCCCAGCAGCCAGGGTGACTTTGAAAAATGAAAACTGTACCCTGTGAATCCCCTGCAGGAAACACTGCAACAGTCCTCCATCCCACTTATCCTGCCTTATAAGCACATTGGCCAATGGGTGAGGCCTAGAGACGCCTTCTAAGAATAATCCTTTTACGCGTATAAAATTAAATACAGGGGGTGACAAAGGAAACCTAGTCTTTTCAGTTATTCGGTACTTTTAAAATTTATGATATTGAAGTATATGTGCTTCTTTGTTAAGACTTTAAATAATAAAGTTTGGCAGCAAAGAGCTACTGTAATTTTGAATTTGTGAGGAGCGTTAAGTGATATTTCCAGATACCCGTAATAATGGCGCTATGAATGCCTCTGCGATTTCTGTCGCTGACGAGTCCCAGGTGCCGCTAACATTACTGTGGGTTATTGTCAACTTTCATGGCTGCACCAAGTGCTCATCTTCAGTTAGAGGTTGGTGAAAAGAGAGAGGACGTGTTCTTCCATCCAGGTCCATGGGCCCCCTAAATCCCGTCCGTGGACCTCTTGGCAATGGCCTTCCCACCCGGCCCTTCATGAGCCGGGCTCGCCTTCGTCTCGGATCCCTCCCTCCTCCCCAGTCACTAGCTGCACGGATCGTCTTTTTGTTCTTCAAATACCTCAGACTTGTTTCCAGCCTGAACTGTTTTTTGCAGCTACTGTTCCCATGGCCTGGAATGCTCTTCCTCTCAGATTTTCCAGGGGCCTTTAGGTCTCCGTTCAGATATCCTTCCTACAGAAGCCTTCCCAAGCAGCCTCTGGAAAGGAACCAGACGCTCCCTGTAGTTGCTGTTTATTAATGTCCTTTGCCTGTATCGCCATCTGAAGTCATCGCTTGTTTAGTTGTTGACTTGTGTCTTTCCTGTCTCCCTCCCGCCACTGCACTGGATGTCCCATGACAATAGTGACTGTGTCTTGTCTGGCTCACCATCAGGACAGTGCCTGGCACGTAATAGGGGCTCATTAAATACTGGATGAATAAAGGACTGAATGAGGTGAAATATTGGAAATTAGAGGCCTTTAAAAAAAAATTTGTGACATGTGCTTGTCATACCCAAATTTAATCTTAGCCAGTGGTGAAAGTCATAAAAATTTACACTTAAGAGGTACCTTAGAAAACATCCACTTTAATACTCCTCCCTACAACGCTTATTAGATAAATGAGTCAACTTAGCACAGTTACAAGACTGGGGCCACAGTTTGGCACCCACTCAGTGGGTGTGTCACCTGGTGGCTCCTGGCCCAGGCCAGTTTCCCCTAAGGCTACAGTTTGAGTAATTCTCACAGAGATGTTAGGTTTCCACAGAATCCTCAACACAGCACCACCACCGGAGAGCATCTTGTCCAACCACCCATTTCAGACCTGAGTAAACGTGCTCCAAGAGCAGAAGTGACCTGCCCGCCCAGGACAGTGCAGGCCCCTGGTCTATATAGCTTCCCATTCCACAGTATCATATTGACTCATAAACATTTTGGGCATCAGCCCCTACCAGTAATCAAAGGAGAGATTCATGAGGCACTCATGCGGACAGACGTTTCTGTCTGTCTGTTTCTCTTTTTATATTGTCTTGTAAGTATGGGTTGTAGTTCAGTTGTTTATTCAACCAGTGTTTATTGAGCACTTACTATGTGCCACCCATTGGGGATGGGGAATCACAGATGTGAGTCCTGCTCTCCTGGAGCTCTTTCATGGCTTTGCCCAGGAGACGGAGAGAAATAAAGCGATGATAACAAATTGAGAAAGTTCTATGATGGAGGAACAGGTTGCTGAGCTGGAGAAAAGTGTTGAGGGTCTGCACCCCTCAGGAACATCCCTGGAGGAGGTAGGATCTCTCTGAGCCTCCCAGGGCCTCTCTTTCTGTGAGCTGGACCACCTGCTGTCCATCTTGGAGTCTCCATTACTGGCACAGTGAATGGATGGGTCGTGGAAGGATGGATGGATAAAGTGGCTGAATGGACATTGTCCTCCTTCCCAACCTGGAAACTGTGATTGGCAGCGATGAATATTAAGACAGAAATTCCTTGCCACACACATCTATTTCCAGTGTGAGCCCCAGACATGAGTAACTGATTTTAGACAGTCCTGGCTGAGGGCAGACAGACCATGAGAGGATGAAGGGGTTTTGTAGTCTGCTTGCTGAAACATCAAATAATGACATTAGTTAATAAGCTAATGGTTCACATAAGATAATTAGAGGGCCCAAATCAAAGGAGTTCTCAGAATGTCCAAAACTTGGAAGGCTAAAACGTCATTGCGAAGATAAAAGATTGTTGAGGTCTGCAAATATTTCTCAGTGACGCAGGAAGTTCGGTTGGGGAAAAGTGTGGCATTTTTATTTATTTAGCTCAGTCTCATTGCGTACTTTATTCTTCCATTAAAAAAAAAAAGTTCGAGGGGGCTTGAGTGAAAGAGTTGATTATTCCACTGTTTGGCAATATTTCTGTAGGAACTGTCCAAAAGCTATATAATAAATCAAGACCCCCTCCCCACCCCCTGGTGTGACTGACGTTTACGAGGAGGCTTTTCACAGAAAGTGATTGCTGCAGTGCCCTGTGCCCTCACGACCGACGACCCATGGGGAGATTTCGTTTGCCTGGCGGGACAGCCTCGTGCCAAAGCCTTAACTCTTTCCCAGAGCTCTTTCCAGAAGCTCTAGGCTGCGGGGGATTCCTAGAAGAAAAAGTAGAACCTTAACATTAAAGAAAAAAACCCAAAGCACCATAGAAATGTGAAGACGGCCATGAACTAGCCTCGCAGTTGACCAGTCCCTCCCTCCAGTGTATGATATTCTTTAAACAGGAAATCAGCCTACAAGGATAGGTTGGGCCCCTGCTCTGTACTAGGCGTTGGTCCAGACACAAGAGCTGTACCACTGGCTATAGAAGCAGTGCAGTCTCCTGGAAGGACCGCCTCTGTCATCGGTACTAAGGTCAGAGGGTGGCTCTGCTGTTCCCAGCCGAGTGACGGTGGGCAAGTTGTTTAATTTCTGGGTTGCAGTTTCTTTGTCTATAAAATGGAGACAGCAATAGCAGCCTGGTAGAGTTGGTGGGTGGGCCAGCAGCGTGCCTGGCATATGCCATCATCATCGTCGTCATCGTCGTCATCATCACCGTGGGGCTAGTGACATCAGGGCAGAGGTTGAAGACCCTTTGGGAGGACTTTAGAGTTTCCCAAAGAAGCTGAACTGGCTACAAGTGATGAACGGAACTAGCTGTTTCTGTGCTACATCATGTGGGTCCAGTGTCCCAGGAACCCCTGCCTTGGGGTCCTCTGAGTCCTACCCCACTCAGATTCCTGTAGCTCTTTCCCTTCCATCCTCCCCTTGACCCCGCAGCACACCCTGGGAAGCTAACAGTGCCACCCTCTGCCCAGACCCCTGACCTGGTGGGTTTCTTTGCAAGGACATGTGGTTGTTCTAAGAGGCTGCACCTCAGAGTCCTACCAATGGTTACCTCTGGGAAGGCGTGGAGCTTAGCTTTATCTGTCAGGTGGTTTTTTTAAAAGGAAAATGAATAGGTGTGTTATTTTGTGTAATTAAAAGTTGAATGACTGGATCTGCTGCCTGATTCCACAGTGGGGCAGTGGGGACAGTGACACCACTTCCCTCTTTCCTTGTTGACTTTGTGTCCCTTGAGGAGTCTGTGGGCTCCAAGAGGATGGTCAGAGCCTCACCATCTTTGCATACCCCACAGGACGGGCTGAAGGGCTCCTGCCCAGTTCTTCTGGGATGCTGGAAGGCAGGAATCACCCTGTAGCCTCCAGCAGGTGAGGTCTCAAGGCCGCCATCTTGCGAGGGTTTGGAGCAAAGCCCAGGCCTGAATCAGCTCAGTCTGAGCCTGGACCCCACCCCTGGAGTCTCCAGCCTCCTGCCAGGCTGCTCAGCTCTGCTCTCCGACCAACAGTGGCCCCACAGAGGTCTCTGTCTGCACCGCATTGGTGCTCACTGAATGGAATGGGGTGGTTTGGGTCACCTCCCGGAGATGCGGCAGGGGCTGGCCTGTGCCTCAAACGCCTTCCCTTTTTGCTCCCCACTGCTCAAGGGCTGCTGCCACCCTGGCATTGCCAGGCATGCATCGAGGTCAGAAAAGGATTTCGGGCTCCTGGGTCGGGTCCCACCCCACCCAGGGGTGCGCATGACCCAGTGCCTTTCAGGCCTGCCAGGCTAGCACACGAGCTCTTGATTTCATCGTCAGGGAAACCAAGTCTTTCTGCAGACGTCATTCCTGTCCTTGAGGTGATAAGGACACGTCATGTCTGTCGTTCTGCCACTTGCCATGCCCTGATAAGGCACAGCATCTGCTCGCAATTGGAGGGCAAGATAAATTTAGACGTGGCAGATTTAGAACCTCAGGTGACCTGTTTGCAGCTGTAGCACTCAGGAGGGAGAGGACAGCCTGGCTTGTCTGCCCACTGTTTTCTGGGCATTCGTCTCACTATCCCAGCAAGATCAGGAGCCAAGGGGTCGGTCCTCGGTGCCTGGTGTGAGCTTGTGAGATGCTCAGAGATCCTAGTCAGTGCATCTTGCGTTTGGAGAGTCTTAGAATGACACATCAATGGGGCTTTTACAGACAATCTGGCATTGGGCTTCTTTCAAAGACTGCCCTGCAGGAAGCGGGTATGACCCAGGGCAAGCTTCTACCTTTTTACCTTTTATGTTTGGGCCTCTGTGCAATATTTTATTCCAAGGTTAAAACCAAGTTTGAAAGCCACCGCTCTAGATAATGTCTCTCATTTTCCAGATAAGTAAACTGAGTCCCAGAGAGACAAGTAGGACTTGTCGAGTCTCGCTGTGATCTGACTCCAAGGTGGGCTTTCCCACACTGTCTTAGTTTGTCATAACAATGTGCCACAGACTGAGGGCTTAAACCCCGGAGATGGATGGTCTCACAGTTCTAAAGGCTGGAAGTCTGAGATCAAGGTGTTGGCCAGGTTGGTTCTTTCCGAGGAACAATGTGTTCCAGACCTCTGTCCTAGCTTCTGGTGGTTTGCTGGAATCTGGTGTTCCTGTGCTCATAGATACATCTCAGCACCTCTGCCTTCATCGTCACATGGTGTTCTCCCTGTGTGGTGTGTGTGTCTGTGTCCAAATTTCCCCTTTTATAAGGACACCAGTCATTTTGGGTTAGGTCCCACCCTAATGACCTCATATTAACTTGATTGCCTCTGTAAAGACCGTGTTTCCAAGTAAGGTCACAGTCTAGGGAACGAGCGATTAGGACTGCAAAGTATCTTTTTGGGGGCGGGGAGGGGTGCACAATTCAATCCCTGATGCCCAACTTCTCACATGGTCTGTGGAGGTCACGTCCCAGGGGCCACAGGATCCTGATTCCCATCAGGTCTGAGGGTAGACCCTCCCCTCCCTGCTCATCCAAGCTTGGGGTTAACCCCTGCAGGCCCGGGCTGACTGCCCACGGGCCACAGGAAAGTCTACAGATGTCTACGGGAGGATTAACTGTTTCCCAAACCGAGTGGTACGGTGCTTTTTCATTCCCTCTTTCTATTACTGTTGTTGTTATTGTTCACATCTTAGTAACTGATAAGTTATTTTGCTAAAAACCATTCAGAAAATTTTAAGGACACGTCACCCATAATTTTACCGCTCAGCTCCAGCCCCCTGTGACAGTTTCCTTGGTTCCTTCTAGCTTTCCCCTCTGTGCATGCGTACAGTTTTGTTTCTTACTTTTTCTCTTATCAGAATTTTAAAAGTATTTTCCCATGTCATTAAAATTCTCCGTAAGCGTGATTTATGTTTTTCCATTTGACACATATTTATTGAGTGTCAGACACTGGGGCTTCATCAGCGACCAAAACTTAAACCTCATGTCCTCAGGGGCTGCCGTTCTCCAGGTGGGTGATTCCACCAGTGGACAGTGGTGACCAGCCTGTGGCCCCCGACCCAGCATCAGTGCAGGCCCCCGATTTATGCCCACCTATGGCTTATTTATGTCCTGTGGATGGAGTCTCCCTTTAAGCTGTCTTGAAAAGAAGCCCTCACCCAAGAGCCCAGCATAGGCCTGATTTTTAAAGGCTTCCTATACAGCACAGGTATAGATAGTATTGTATTACACTATTTGGTGGTGGTTTTTGCCCCCTAGTTTTTGCCATCACAATTAGCATTCAAATGAACATCTTTGTACTTCACTGTGTCATTTTGATCTCTGGCTCTGAGAGGAGGGTGAGAAAGCCCACACTGTCTTTCTAAAGGCCGGTTGCATTTGGCTAAAACCCGGTGGCCTCTGCCTCTGCCTCGTTTGCTGCCTGTGGAATGTCCGGCCTCCAGCTCATCTGCAGACGCCATTAACCTGACACGTGCTGCTGATGGACAAAGCAAGGTTTGGGGAGCACCCTGGGTTCCGCTTACCAGCCCCAATCCACTGCAGTCATAGGCAGGAGAAGGGCTCTTCTGTCTTTCAAGGCCTGTCACAGAAAACAGGAAAAACAAGCTGCTTTATGCAGTAACGGGGACCTCAAACCAGCACAAGAGGCCAGTCGACCCGCAGCAGTCTGAGCATGACAGCATTCTGCCCCATAAAGAGACGCTAGGACAACACTTTGAATGGTCTCTGCCCAGACTGTATTTACGGAATTTGTTTCCCGGGCTCCGTCCATTCAGCATCACCTTGGCAGCATCTCCCTGGGCGTCTGCCTCAGCGTGTTAAATGCTCCTTGTTCTGAGTACCCTGGAGTTAGCACCCAAGAGAGGGTGAGAAGAAAAAATGTGGGTGGAAGGATGTTTGGGGCCAATATAAACTTTTCAAGTTAAAAAAAAAAAAAACCTAACCAAAGGACAACAACAAAAATTTTATCCCCTTAAGAGCTCCTGTTGACTTCTACCTGCGGCCCTTTCCAGCCAGTGTTAGAAAGGAAAACGCAAAATCAAGAAACATTTTGATTGCTGCTTTTTTCTTTTTTTTCTGTTTCAAGCTTGTGCTGTCCTTGTGTCGTCTTCAAAAATTATTTTTAAAGTTATCTTTTAGGGCCGGCCTGGTGGCTCAGGTGGTTGGAGCGCTGTGCTCCTGAGCTCTCCCTGGCGCTGGGCTGCTGTGAGCAGCCGGAGGTTGGCATGAGCTGCCAGCGTGAGTGGCCAGCAGCCGGCGAGAGCTGCCGTGGGCTGCTGTGAGCGGCCGACCGACGACCGGTGACCGACTGCCTCGTGGCTGGGAGTCGATCACAAGGCTCCTAATACCAGCGTGGGCCAGGGAGTTGTGTCCTACACAACTAGACTGAGAAACAACGGCTTGAACCGGAGTGTGTGTGGTGGGGGGAAGGCGGAAGAAGGGGGTAAAAATCATCTTTCAGTTCTTTTTCTCTTTACAAAAACGATACACATCCACCGATGAAACTTCCAAAATGTAATCTAAAAAGAGGAAAAGAAAAATTGCCAATGGGATAACCGCTGCTAACATTTTGGTTTATGGCCCTTTTGTAGTTGGTTCTGCTTATAGAGAGAGAATTGCACGCCTGTCATTTGTTTCCCTGCCCAGGCCATTTTAAATTGAAATACGTACGTGGTTGTAGTATCCCCAGTGGACTGGGAGGCAGAAGACCCTGGTTCTTGTGCCACCTCCTTGATTCTGTGATCTTGGGAAAGTCACTTAACCTCCATTTGCTCATCTTTAAAATGGGGATCCAGTAATCCCCACCTCAGTGGATGGCCAAGTGGCCCAAGGAGTTACTGGTAGAAAGTGATTTGTAATGTGCTCCACAATTTGCTGTGGCCATTTTCTATGTGGTTATGGGACCCTTGGGCTGGACAAATAGCTGAAGTCATTTTCCTGTCTTTCTGGTGAACTGTGACCATTTTTTCTAAAGCTGTCCTAAATCTCATCTTAGTGAAAATCACCACATCCCTCCAGCTGCCCAGAGACCTGGAACCTCCCTTGCTCTCTGCCCTGCCACCCCTGCACCTGTTCAGTGCGTGTGGCCAGTTTCTCTCCATGTCCAGGCATCTCTGTCTCTACAGTATCTCTTGGGTCGGCCCCCTCTCTCGCTATCCCCACCATTTCCCTCATCCTGACCACCTTCCTCTCCGGTTTGAAATCCTGGGTTGCTCCCAACTCCCTCCAGGCTCACCTGTTTCCAGACAAGCTCCACGCAGCAACCAGAAGGCTCTTTCTAAATTGTCCCTCTGATCACGCCATCACCTGCTTCAGTAGCTTTCCATTTCGGTTAGGGTGAAGCCAAAGATCTTAGTAAGACTGACCAGGCCTTGCTTACCTGTTCCAGCTTTGCCCCCTCCTGCCATCCCCCAACTCAGCCTTTCCTGAACATTTCCTCCCTTCTCCAGGCCTTTGCTGGCACACTTCCCCAGCTCTGCCTGGTGATCTACTCAACCTCAGGCCTCTACTCTGCAGGTGACTTCCTCCAGGGAGCCTTCCCTGGTGACGTCACCTGGCCTGGGCTTGGTCCTCACTTGACTGCAGGCCCCGTAAGGGTAGATCCTGGTCTACCTGGTGCTGCTGCCCCAGTGCCCAACGAGAGTGTGTACTGTGTGCCAGGCCCTTTCAGAATCTGGATTTTCTTTCTTTGCTCAGATATTTTTGTTCTGCCCTGGAGACAGGGGGAAAAAAAAGCACCTTAATCTTCCCTGATCCTGGAATGATTGCTGATGGGTCTTATTTTTCTCACTGAGTTCTTTTAAAAGGCCCTGGCAATCACCTTGTCAGTTCTGAAGTAGCTGCTTTTATCAAAAATGGCTCAGGGAGGAGATGTCCAACTGCAACCCCCTAGGGCAGCGACCCCACTTGTCTTTCCCTTTCTGGGCCCTCTATGGACCTCAGGGGGAGGCGTGGGAGAGTTGGGGGGAGGGTGTGTGCTCCCAGAGCAGCTGTCATGCAGGATCCCTCTGCGTTGGAGCCCGACTGGCTGGGCAGAGATGGGCACAGAGGTGACGCCGTTCCAGGCCTTTGACTGAGCCCAGCTTGGGGCAGAGAATGGCGCTGAGAACGATGTCACCAAAAGGCTCCGTCATCAGGCTTGGGTGTCAGCAACCGGCATGTGCCTGGCAGCTGTGGGCGCTGTGCTTCCTCTCAGGCAGGTCAGTGGGGACAAAGCTGTTGAGCAGCTAACCCAGCTCGGTCAAGTTGGGATGGAGACAGTGAAGAGTGTGAGCTCAGGTGTCAGAGGAACCTGGGATTGAGCCAGCCTCTGTTCCTTACTGACGATGACTTAGGGCAAGTGATTTGATTTCCCTAATCCTCCATCTCGCTCTCTGCAAAATGGGACTAGGAGTGTTGCAGGGAGTGAATGAAGACACACACGGAAGGCTCTACCCAGGGCCTGGCCCCCCTCAGCGCTACAGGCAGCAGCGGCTCCACCACCATCTTCCTCTCACCATTACTGTCGTTGGCCGTCGTCCCTGTCGGCAATAGTCCCGTTCAGTTCAGAGCTTTGTTTCCTGGTTCCCCTGGGTGGTAGTTGCCAGGTCCTGCTGGTTTTAAGTTTATCTGTTCATTCATTCGTTCATTCATCTGTTAAGCCCTTACTCTGTGCCAGGGATCCGGGGAGCTGCCAGGTGGTCGGGAGCTGCTTTCAGGAGTGGCTCTTGGCAGCGTGGGCTGGGCCACATTTATTGCCTTTATGTAACCTGAATGTAACCCCTTTCCCTAAGCCCCAGGCCCATCCTTCAAATTGCTATTTGCGAACTGTCAGAGCAGACCTAGAGGTCCTGTGTGGTACACCCCTCCTCTTTCTTAAAGCCTGTCTCACCGACCCCTTGGCCCCCAGGCTGGAGGGGCCTCAACCACCTCAGACCCGGGCTGATAGCCAATCCCATCCATGAATACCCGTTCAGCTTTCACCCTGGGCAAGGCCTGCAGAGCATCCCGAGGGGGAAGGTGAGGCCAGCTCCATCCCTTAGGGAGCTGTCCCTAGTTGGGAAGACAGGACAGAAAGCACACACGTGACCCTGGGAAATAGCTGCGTGAAAGTGGGCAGCTGTCAAATGTGTGCCCTCAGTACCAGTGCCCAGAGGGTGGGCAGGGAAGGGGGTCAGAACTCTTTCTGTTGAGAAGTGGGAGAAAGGGAAGACTTCGGGGCTCACCAGGCCCCAGCATCACGTCCTGGGCACTTAGTGTAGCCGGGCATCGGGTTATTGCTTTCAGACAGGCTCACTGCATCATTACAAAACTCTATGAGCCAGGTACCCTTTTCCTCACCCCTAATTTATGGATGAATATGCAGAGATTCAGAGAGATTAATAAATTGCCCAGTTAGAAAGCTCTGGAAGAAGCAGAGCCCAGATTCAAACCTGGGCTTGAGTCAAGGCCACACTGGCTGTGCGTTTCCACCATGTTGGCCTTACGTTGTCCATGGAGGTGGGACAACATGGGGCACATTTGGGAGGTGTTGTGTGCCCTGCTTTGTCGGGCTTGGTGCCGAGGGAGCAGGTCCAAGAGAGGCTGGGTCAGGCCAGAGACGCCATCATCCGTGCCTCCAGCCTGAAGGGGTAGGTGTTTGTCCTAGAGGTAGTAGGGAGCCCATGGATGTCCGTCTCTGACAGCCCCTGCAGAGGGTGAGAGCAGAGAGCACAGAGGCTGTGGACAGAGCAGTCTGGGCTTCCAGGGCACTATGACAGCCATTCACTGCTCCAGAGAGTTATCCTTTACCTGCTATGTGCCAGGGAGACAGGAGACAGTTTCTCTAGTACCCAGCCCAGGACCTGGAATGTACCATAAATGGCCTCCACTTCTGATGATGATACATCATGGCTCAGGTAACGTCACAGGAGCCAGGAGCCTCTCTCACCTGCAGCGTCAGGCTGGGAGCAGGTTTCTCTTTGTGACGTTGGGTCACCGGATGCCTTTCAAATCACCTGCGAGGTCTCTGAGGCGTCAGCTCTCCCTGTTGCCCACCTGTCTCTCCTCCCCTTTCCTGGGGGGTGGTTTCTCGCTCCCCTGCTGTCTGTTCTCTCACCCTCCGCCCCTGCAGGGCCTTTTGGAAAGTGGCAGATGGGCATGAATGTCACACTGGCCATCTCTTTCCCGTGCTGTGCGCGGACCCGCCGAGAGAGCATCTCGGGCCCTTTCCAGATGAGGCCTGCAGACCCAAGCAGACTGGGGGTCAGAATGTCCCTTGTGGGGTGCAGAGGGAGCTCTCTATCCCTGGCAGTCCCCGGCCTCCTCCTCTGGCCAGCCCGCCACGAGACTCATTCTCCTGGGCTTTTGCCACCCTCTGTCTACATTTGGCTTTAACATAAAAGGAATAGTTCTTATCCGTGCTTACCTGATGTTGTGTCAACTCCTCCCTTCCAACCCCCAGGCCTGCGTTCCTCCTGAATTGCTGTTTCCCTCAAGGACTTTCCCAGCCTCACCAGGTAGAAACCTTGGAATTCTTGCCCCCCGTTGTTGGTTGGATTTGCCCCATCGTGTCCACCCCATTGCCTTCACATGCGTCACCCTGCTTGGACTGGTGCAGTAGCCTCTTCAGTGGTCCTGAATGGTCACTTTTTCCTTCCTGCCCGTCCCATCTGACCTTCCTGTTTGCTGTTCTCAGCACTCAGAAGCTTCTTGACTTTTCTGAGGACATCGAAGTTGAGGCTGCTAGCAGATATAAATGGCCTGTCCACTGCCTATGGGACAAAGTCCAAACCTGAAGGCAGGGCCTCTTACCGGGCCTGTCCTCTGCCCCTCAACTTGCTGTCTGACTTCCATGTAAAACCACCCAGTGTGGTCCTCACCCCATAACTCCCATCCCTGGAAGTCTTCAGGCGTTTTGTGCCCTTGGGCAAACGTCTACCAACATGGTGGTTAACAGCGTGACCTTTCAAGTCACAGTGTCAAATCCCTGTCTCTGTTTAGGAGCTGTGTGACTTGGAGCAGTTTGCTTAACTTCTCTGGGCTGCGGAGACAGAATGAAAACGATAGTGATACTGGAGCATCTCTCACTTGTAGCGTCAGGTGGTTATTATGTGCCATTGTGCCCAGCATTTTGCATTACCTTCTTACATCCACCCCATAACCCAGAGGGAGTTAGCAAAGAAGGAAATTGGGGTTTGTGGCAGTGAAGCCCCTTGCCCAAGGTCACCCAACACGAAGAGGCAAAGCCAAACTGAGGTCCTGTCTGGGTCCTCAGTTCACAGGTATGGGGACCACACCATGCTCTTTCCAGGGTT
Source organism: Rhinolophus ferrumequinum (assembly GCF_004115265.2). Classification (NCBI taxonomy): domain Eukaryota; kingdom Metazoa; phylum Chordata; class Mammalia; order Chiroptera; family Rhinolophidae; genus Rhinolophus; species Rhinolophus ferrumequinum. The sequence continues at coordinate 10,037,233 of NC_046299.1, read as the reverse complement.
GCTAAGGGGGTTGAAATGTGGAGGTGCATTTGGAAGTCCCTGTCCAGTGCTGGGAGCTCCGTAAACATGTTTTCTGCCTGCTTCTAGGCCTTTGCTCAGGTCGAATCCTCTGTCTTCCTCTCTGCCTGGTCATGTCCTACCTCCAGTGTCAGTGAACCCCTGCCCCAAATAACTGCCCACCCCCTCCACCCACGGAGAACAGAACTTGGCTTCAGGTGTCCAACTGTTTTCCTAGAAGGTATGTGATGCCCTCCCCCAGTACCTGGGCCTTTGTGGGAGCTGATAAGGTATCCACAAAGCCAGGAAGCCAGCAAGGGGTTTGCCGAGAGAGGGAAGAAAGGAGTGAATGAGGAGAGGGTTTACTGTTTGGGGACCGAGGAGAGGTCCCCTGGAGCATGCCTGTGCAGCCACAGGTGCTCCTGGACCCAGCCTAGCCACCTGCAGCCTGGCAGCACCGTCCTCACACCTCCATAATCTGCGGAGTTTGGGCACTGGCTTCAGTTATTTCCTGACCATGACCTCCTGGGTCAGATTTGTCATTTCCGGGGACAGGAAGGGCAAAGCTCCATGGGGCTGCGTTACGGAGGGTGAACACGGTCCTGCTGGAGCTGGCTTCCCGCTTGTGTGATGCTGCAGTCAAGACGTGGTCCTGTCCGGGGAGCCTACCGCTCCTGACAGACCCGAGGTCTCTTGGGGACGTGTGGGCTGCAGATGCAAGGCTGAGGTGCCTCTGTCAGCACCGGCGGACCCTCAGAACGCCATCAGAGAGAGCTGGCTGGTCCCTGGGCCCTGCTGCTGTCCGTTGTCCCATTCTGTTCCAGAGTTCCCCCTTCCCTTCCTCATGAGGGAGCCTCATGAGCAAGCTCCTCTCTCACCCACCCAACCCTGTTTGTCCGCCCTCAAGGACAGGGGCTGTATCTCAGTTCCCTGCAGCCTCAGCATGTGTCAGCGCCTGCACAGAGTAGGTGTGGTTGTGTTCATTTACTGAGGAGTCCTGAGGCCTGGTTTTAGCTTATGCTCCATTAGTAACCACCCACCTGAGTCCCTGTTTGTTCAAACTGCCGGGAAGCCCACAGCCAAGTTTTGTGCCAAAAGCATAGCTCTCCTTCGTCAGATGTCCCGGAGGGAGCTCATTTCATTCTCTCCTCCCTCTTGGCTGCTTATTTCCTGCTCTTTGTCTTTCATCGAACAATTGGACATGTGCTTTTATTGGAAAATGCTGTGGGTCCCTTTGGGAAGTGAACAAGCAATAAATAAATCAGTACATTAGAAATGAAAAGGAGAAACGGCTCTGCTCCACCTGGGAAGCAGGTGTGTGTGACTCGGTCCCGTCTCTGGAGAGTGGGCAGATTAGCACCTGTCCTGCTGACTTGGACGGACGTCGGAGCAGGATGTATTGTGACAGGCCACGTGCTGGGCAGGGCCAGGCCAGGGCCTGCCCTGGGGCTCTTGAAGATGGGGTTACCCAGGCAGGAAGAAGCCAGGCACCTCCGTGGAATTGTCTGTGGAACGACCAGCCTGGAGAGGACTGGAGTTTGCCTGGCTGGGCACAGCTGGCCGGCTTCCCATTTTGGAGAAACTGGCTGAGAGCTTGGCTGGACCGGCCATCATAAAGTGCCCTGGAGGGGAGTTAGGCTTCTCCAGTCCCAGCACCAGCACCAGCGGCAGGTCAACCTCACGCGTTGCTTTGCTGTGCTTCTCTGTCCCTGGCGAGGGATACAATGACTGAGTACCCACAGGGAACCAAGACGGTGACATTGTCCGAAAAAGGAGAGAGCTTGATTAGAGGTATGAAGAGGAGTGCCGGGGGGGCCAGATGACACGGCTGCTCGCTCGGCCCTTGACCACCGCAGGGGGCTGCTCTGGGGGGCCTGGCCTCCAGCAGGAGACAGGTTTTCTGAGATGATGGCACGTGATGAGAGCTGAGCACTCTCCCATCAGCCTCTGCTTACTCCACCCCACCCACCGGCCATCACAAGAGAGAATTTGCGAGAATGAGCTCCAGGCAGAGACGTTAAACACGGTCCATTTGCTGTGTTCAAAGAAGATCTTGTGGCGCAGGACCAGAGGGAGGAGAGGAAAGGACGGTGGATGATGGTGGTCTGTGCAGGAAGGAAGTGGGGCGGGAGCTGATGGGGCTGGACTAGCAATGGACCAAACCTGGGCTTCACTGGGCTTCAGTGTTACAACGATGCAGCCAAAAGGGAGGACACAGCTAAAGACAGTGCTGTGGCTTTGGAAGGGGGACGAGGAGATGCTCTATTTCCGGTGCTTCTGGAAGGAAAGCAGTGTCTTTAAAGCCAGACTGGGTTCTGTTCTTTGCTCTTCCACTTACTCTCTGGATAGCCTTGGGCAAGTCTCTCATATTCAGGAAGCAGTTCCCCCACTTGTACCATGGGGTGAATAAGTAACACATACCCCCAGGGTCTCCACGCACTCAGGGCTGGCACCTGCAGGTATGGACTACATTTCACCGGCGTAGGAGGTAGTCTGTCTCCTGTCCTGGTGACAGCCTTTCTGGGGCCATTGGCCAGCAGCCGCATGTTTTCCCAGTTAGGCCTGACTGGTGAAAGCCAGCTCTCCCATCTGGGTGGGACGCAGCTGCCATCACCTCCTATTCCTCTGAGTTCCAGGGATTCCTGTGATGCTCTAAACTGCCACTGGCTCACGGGGGTTACTCGGGCCGCATGCCGTTGGCGGTGGCTCTGCGTGTGCCTGTCTTCACTCCCTGTCCAGGCTGCAGGCAGCCGTGCAGCTTGGAAAGCTCTTTTCACACTCCTTGAGCTCATGTAATCCCCCAACAATCCTTCGAGTAAGTGGTATTTTCATTCTCATTTTACGGACCAGGCTCCCAGAAGTTGCCTGAGTCTCCCACTTAGAGGCAAGGCCTGGCCCGCCACTGCTCACTGCTGCTTCTTGGGGGCGTGGGAGGATGGCGTAAGCACGGTGGTGACCCCCCCCCACACTGCCTCCATGGGATGGGGGAGGATACAGTGCACATGGGGCTGGAGGGTCGAGCTCATTCCTGCTGGACGAGCTTCTGGCCAAGTGGCAGCTGCCTCTTCCATGGGGACCCTCCAGCTCCAGCGTCTTCGGCCTGTCGATCTTTGGCTGTCTGGCCCCAAGCAGCCTGCCGCCTCCACCTGTCTCGTTTTTTCAGTATGCCATTGGGCCATGGAAAGGTGAGGTGGTGGGAGAAGTGAGTTCTTCCAGTCTGAGTTGGCATGAAGTTGCCAAATAAAACATTTTATATATGCCAAGAAACATTTTACTTGGTTACTTCTTAACAGGCCAAGTGTACGATTTTCCATCAAAACATTTCCATCATTCAGAAAGTGTCTCTGACACAGAAGCTGGGTCCTACTGCATCCTTGTCACAGCTCACATTTTATTTGGGATCCGGTGTTTTCAGATGTCACCACCTCTTGCTGTGCGTAAGGACCATGCTCCCTGATGGAAATATTTTGCAAGAATGTTTTCAGCTCTCGAGGTGGTGCAGAACTCCTTCAAAAGGTGTTCTTTGTCCAGCTTAGAGAAGAACCCCTTTTCTGTGAAGTCCCTGCCACGTTTCGCTGGTCAGTATGGGTCTTGCCAAGGCGCCATGAAATAGATCAAATCCCATTATAGCAAAAACCGTTTAAGTTTCATGGAAACGTCTGTGGAAACAATTGCAGACTCCTCTGCTGACAGCCCACTTCTTATGTGTAATTTTTGATAGAACATGCACCCTACACAGCAGAAGAATTTGGATGGCCCTCGGAATGTGCTGGAATGGAATTTGGCTGTGCTCTCTGTCCCGGTCTCTGATATGGCTATGAGAGAATGTTCTCCTGCTCATTAGGCAAATATTCAACGGGTTTCTTCTATGTCCCAGATGCTGGGCTAATCAGGGATAAGTGCAACCCAGCCCCCATCCTCAAGGAGACTAGTTGGTAGGGAAGAGAAGATGCAAGTGCATTTCATTCCTAAATACATCCGAACCACATGAGGAAGGGCGGAGGCACACCTCTCAGTGTGTGAGATGATTTTAGGTGGTACGCAGATGAGCTGTGTTTATGCATTTATTTTAATGTACGTCATGAAAAATAAGCAGTAACTGCTACAGTAAATTTCCCATCTGATACTGCTTGGAGAGGCTGAGTTGAAAAAAGGTGGGAGAGAGAATCAAAATCCAAGTTAAAGAAAAATATCAAGGAAACACTGTAATAATGGTAACTGTTACAGGCGGTAGATTACGGTAAAAAAAAAAAATCATGACATGGACTCACAAATGGCTGATGTCTGGAAAAGTCAAGTTCAGGTTTATTGCATGCTAGTGGGATGCTAGGGGCTTTACTTATATTTTCGTCCAAGCCTCAGGAAACTCTGGGAGTTGGTAGTATTACCATCCCAACTGACAACTGATGAAAGTTATGCTCAAAGAGGTGAAATGATTCGCCCAAGGCCACATGACTTAAAAGTGGAAGAACTTGGATTTCAAGCCTGGTCTGTCTGACTCCTGCAGGACTATGTTACATGACAAAGTACTGCAGTTGTTCAAATAAAGAAGTAACTATTTTCTCCCCAGGGTGTATAATCCGGGAAAGCTTCCTAGAAGAGGTAGCCTTGTCTGAGAGGAGGGGTAAGATTTAGCGAGGAAAGTTTGGGTAGGAAGGCCGGGCATCCTATGGATCAGATAGCCATGGTTGTTGGCTGGATGGTTTGAATAAGCGTATTTTTTCCTCCCAGGAATGAAGTCGTGAAGTAGGTTGTGGGTCGGCTCTTCTGTCTCTTCAGGGACCCAGGCACCACCAGATCTCTCTCATGGTCCAAGATGGCTGATGCAGCTCCAGCCACCATATTCTTGTTCTAGGCAATAGAAAAAAGAAGAGGGGGCAAGGGATAAATGTGCATTTCTCTCAACGAGGCAACCACCTTTAAGGAGCTTTTCTAGAAGCTGAACCTAACAGCTTATCCGCATCTCCTTGGCCAGCCCTAGTTATGAGAGGCCGCCCACTGTGTGCTAGGCATAAGTGAGTGGAGGACAGAAGTCCTGTCCTCAAGGTGCTTCCGGGGGCATGAGCTGCTTCCAGTTGTGCCTGTAGAGGGGACAGCCGTTGAGTGGAGAGGAAAAAGCCTCCTCTGAACTGGGACTTGCTTGTAGAATGGCCCCAATAAGCTTGCTCTGTTTTGGATTGTGTGTTTGTTGTTTAATTGGCGTGTAGAGTTGCAGCAATTAGGCAGCCCCAGGCAGCCCCTGCCTGCCATCCCATCAGCCCCTCTGAAAAGACAGAACGGCTCTTGAGCGCAAAACTATCCAGCTCCCCAGCCTTCCACCTTCTGGTGCAATTAGAGCAGGAGTCACAGAGCCAGCTTTCGCTTCAGCTCAGACCGAATCCTGGGCTGTGACTGAGGGCCCTGCATGGTGTTCACAAGTCCCAAGGTGAATGGCCTGGAAACCGCCTGGTGCCACCCTCTGTCCCTCTTCATCCCCTGCCTCCAGGCCCCGGGGGCCTAGGTTGGCTTTTTCACTTCTGGTTTTTGGGCGAGCATGCTGGCTAGTTGCCAGGAATAGCAGCTTTGGAGAGTTCTTTAAAAACTGTGATGCTCTTCTGAGTTGCCATCGTTGTTCTGGGGACTAGCTCATAGAAGACCAGTCATCGGTGCGAAGCCCCTCTGCTGGGACTTGGGTTCTTTTGGGTCTGAAATATTCCCTTTTCCCTTTGGGAGCATTTTTCAGTTTTTTTGTCAGACGGTGGCTAGAATGTTAAGGCTAAAATGGGTGCTACCCCGTGCCTCCATTTCTTGATCAGGAAACTTGGCTGCAGCTGGCTAGAGACAGAACTGGCGAGAGCAGGCTCCACACTTTAGTGCTCGGTCTGTTCTGTAATTACCTCCAAGCAAATCGTCTTGTGAAGAGAAGCTTTCCGACTGCGTTGGAAATCAAACTGCTATTAATATGCTAAAAAATTACAGCAGTTCCGTGTTTACCATTTAAGCAGGTCCTGGAGAGCTTCTCTTTGACAACACTGTTAGACATTCTGTTCTTGAAATAGAAAGTCTGGGATTACTTCTTAATGAAATCTCTAAATCCAGGTTTTCCCTGTGTTCAGCCATCCCTTTGTCATGGATTCAGTAGGTGCAGCCTTGGCCTCCCAAAATGTAGGCCGGGTGGGGTGGGTGAGGAGGAGCTGACGCATGTTGGAAAGCGGGCAGCCCCTTAAGATGTCAGTGTGCTGGGGCCCAAGTTCCAGGCCAGTAGCCTGCTAATGTCATTATATATCTAAACATTCTTTTTAGCACAGGCATCACTCCTAAAACCAGTTCTACTGCTTTATTTTTAGGTTGGAGGATGCGGGTGTTGTTTAGAAATGTCTTTTTCTCCCCACATCACTGTTGTCCTGGAAGTACCTGGTGAAAAACAAAATGGCAGCCACACAGCCAAAGGCAATAGAAGTATTTGTTTGGGAAACAGAAGGATAAGTGCCTTATTTGCTTTGAGGGTGGATCCCAGAAGGCAGGAAGCAGGGTTGACCACACCCTTTAGCTTTCTGAGGAACTGGGTGGGGCAGGAGCCCTGTCTGAACTGTTCATTCAAAGGCAAACCAGGAGAGTGAGCCTTTGTTCCAATGAGGGATCAAGATATCCAATGGGAGGCATGGGACTTTTCTGAAAAGTTGGCTGTAGATGCTAAGAGAACAATGTATCAGCTAATGTGTTTCATAAATCTGACACATATTTAAGCACCCACTATGTGCCAGACCTAAATTAGGCACTGGAGAGACATTGGAGAATGTTCCCTGGTTGAGTGACATAGTGACATAGAACAACTACTTACTGTGCTTCCAGATTCTGTTAGGCTATGCAAACGGATTCTGTGGGTCTAGAATTCAAAGAGAGTAAAGCCGGGATGGCTTGTTTGTGCTCCCCATTGTTCGATGCCTCAGCGCAAGACTTGAAGGCTGGGAGCTGGAAGACTATTGCTCAATGTCTGGCAGTTGGTGCTAGCTGTTGATGGGTTGTCAGTTCCTTTCCATTTGGTTTCACTATGTGATCTGGGCTTCCTCACCACTTGGTGGCTGGTTCTGAGGGGGAGCATCCCAGAGATGGAGAGCTAAGCAGAAGCTGCATCCTTTTTGTGACCCAGCCTGAGAAGTCACAGAGCGTCTCCTTCACCGTATGCTGTTGTTTGGAATAGGGATAAGCCCATACCCAGAATATGAAAGGAGGGAACAGAAACCCTACCTCTCAGTGGGAGGACTGTCAACCACATTGAAAAGCACATGGGATATAAGTATAGTTCATAATAAGTGTAAGAGAGACCTGGAAACCAGCAAGGAAGAAGAGGCCGTAAAAATGGCAAAGCAGATTAGAAAAGAAAGAACTTTTAAAAATGAAAATTTAATCAATGAAATAAAAATTCAGTTGACACGTTAAGCAGCAGATTAGACTTAGTGAATGAAAAAATTAGACAGGTGAAATATACATTCAAATAAATGAAGTAGAATGCATTCCAGAGACATACAGAGATGGAAGTAATAAAAGACAGGGCAATTCTGCCCTGTGAGGACTCAGCGAGAAAATGGCTATCAGTGAGGAAGTATGTCTTCATCAGACACCGAATCTGCCAGTGCCTTGATCTTGGACTTCCCAGCCTCCAGACTGTGAGAAATAAATTACTGTTGTTTAGGAAAAAAAAAAAAGAGCAAGAGACATGTAGAATATAGTGGGAGGTCTAATACACATCTGATTGACTTTTCAGAAGGAGATAATACAGAAAATGGGGAAGAGGTGATATTTTAAGGGGTAATGACTTAGAATTTTACAGTCTTTGACTGGTGTGAAACCTCAGACCTAGGAAATTCAATGAATCCCAAGCATGATAAATAAAAATGTCATACAATAAATGTAAATAAAATTAAAATAAATAAAAATAAGACACATGAGTAAACCTGCAGTACACCTAAGACAAAGAATGATTTTAAAAGCAGCCAGAGAGAAGAGCAAGATTTCCTGTTTGGGAACAGTGATGAGTCTGTCAAATGACTTCTCAACAATTATGGAAGCCAAAAAATGGTAGAATATCTTCAATGTGCTGAAAGTAACTGTTAGCCTATAATTCTATACCCAGTGAAAATTCCTTTCAGGAATAAGAGCAAAATTAGAGATCAAAGATAGAAAAAGAAGATTAAAGCTTGGAAAATTTTCTACAAATCTACTTTACAATAGAATGTTCTAAAGGATGAACTTCAGGCAAAAGAAAATACAGGACAGAAGGTCTGAGGTGCAAGATGGCATAGTGTGCAAAAATTTTGGTAAACATTTGGCTGTATTTAAACAAATGCTGATTGTATAAAATGATGTCTTGACTGAGGGATTAAAAAAGAAACAAGACAGAACTGAAATACTGGACAACCAGAACACGTAAGCTGGAAGAGGATCATCAGAAATAAAGCATTCAAATTTCATTATATCTTTTCTGGAAGGAAAGTAAAGATATTGATTAACTTTGGATTTATTAAGAACAGACAGTATAACTTTGAAACTAGTAGAGCAGCAGTTTCCAAATATGGAAACCCTCAGGGGTTCCTCAGGGTTTGACCCTTTCAGTGAGGTCAAAACTATTTTCATAATAACACATAATAATCCATAATAATATTAGTTGCCCTTTTCACTCTTATTCTCTCACGAGTGTACAGTAGTTTTCTAGAGAGTACTTGACATGTGATGACATCATCACTCTGATGGTTAACAAGCTATGCTTGCGTATTCTTGTGTTTTAATTTTTTTCTCAATTTTATTTTCTAATATAGAAAATATTAATAGAGGGGCTTTCCAGTTTTGGGTACCCCCTCCCACTCAGGAGCTGCAACCTCTTCTCCTGCTTTTAATAAACTATCTTCCTTTACAAAAAAAAAGGAAAAAAAAGAAAGAAAATATTAATAGATATAACCCAGAAAAACAAGAACTGTTTGGGGTCCTCGATCATTTTTAGAGGTGTAAAGATGTTCTGAGTCCAGAAAGTTTAAGAACCACTGTAGTAGAAGGGGAAACAAGAATGAGAGAAACAGTGACACGTACAAAACAATCCTTATGAAATGGCATTTTCTGAGCCTTGAGAACAATTGGTGCTAGTTATCCTTCATCCTAAGATAACTCAAGATAGAAATGTTTAAATCTAGAGAACTTAAGAAGTAAGGTACTAATATTGTCTGCAGGCCTGAGAACCTTGATCTGGAAGAATTTCAAGACTGGGTCATGCTCATCCTGTGTTATAGTGACATCTCCTGTACAACCAACAAATTACAACCCAGCTCTATGGGACAAAAGACTAACGAGTAAATGCTATAACTAACAAGGATGTAGAAAAGAGCAAATTCTGTCAGGCCGGGTATGACATTATAATAGGCTTACACTCAATAGAAATTCTCAGGGTGCAGAGGGCAACTCAAAAAACACATAATGACAATATCATTGCCTATATACCCTCTTCCTCAGTTGGATGGAAAATGAGTGATCCATCAAGGAGCCTAGAGAATCACATCAGAATCACCTTGGAGCTTTTAAGAAATAAATAGTTCCAAGGCTTTACAGAATCAGAGCGTCTGGGCCCAGAATTTTATACTTTTTAAAATTATCTGGGGAATATTGTCATATTTGACAATATCTGGTCCAGATGGCTCCACTAAGGCTGGCTGTGCCCCATAGGAGCCTTCTAGGGATGGACAGCTGAGCTTTGGGTTTCATCTGTGCCAGTGCCTGCCCCCACCCAGCTCTTCCACTGGCTGCTGTCTCATTCTTTCCACTGCTGTGAATGTCCAGGTTTGGGGCTCTGAGCCCTGACTTTAGACCATTCACTGTTCATCCCTTCTTGATTCCTGGGGGTGCCATCTGATTTGTGAGGTTGGGCTGGCCAGAGTCCTGTTTGCCTCTTTTCCTGTTGCCTTGTCAGATCAGCCCTTTAACTGTGCTTGGCTGTCTACTCCCAGCACTGCTTAAATCCAGTTTTGAACAGACTTTGGGTTTTTCTAGATCCTTCTCTTTCCTTTAACCCCAGATTGATTTCCATTCGTGCCCCAAGACCCTCAAAAGGTAAGAGCCTAGAACAGAGAAAACTGTCAAAAATAGAAAACAAACAGCAAAACAGAACCACAGTCCTCTGTATGCTTCAGCATCCACCTGACTCTGTCCAGCCACCCTTGATCCCTTTGCTCATGAGTTTTCAACACAATCTACAATAGGATTTGTATTCCTGTGTGGAAACCCTTCGCAAATTGACAGAAAGAGAAAGGCTTTGCTTTACTGAAATATGCGTGCCATGTCTCCTTTTTGCAACCTACCAGTGTTGGGTTGTCTCACGGTACCTCTAGGGCAGGGGTGTCCAAACTTTTTTCAATGTTTTTCACCAAAGGCCATATGCGGTAAAATACACAAACAGCCGGGCCACTCACTCGAGGTGAAGTACGTATTGCCTCACCTGGTTTATTTAAGTAAACTAAATATATTTTTGGAATTTGCTGCAGACCAATTAAAAATGGATTGCGGGCCGCAGTTGGCCCGCGAGCCGCAGTTTGGTCACCCCTGCTCTAGGGCTTTGTCAAAGAAGACCCAGCCCTGGGACAGGGAGCTTGCACACCCACTGAATAGCATGTGGGTGAGGCCAGGCTAAGGGAGGACAGATTCTTAGCAACCAGTGAGGTGGAAAAGGGGCCGGGCCAAACAGAGCCTGGAACCCTGGTGGAGTGACACCAAATGCTGTGCCCCCTCCAGAGTAATGAAAGAGATCTGTAACTTTTCTCTTTTTCCTTTTAACAGAGCAGGACTGGAATAGTGGTTTGGCCGATTTGACTGTAAATGCAAGTGAAGCTTGTTTTTGCTCCAAAGATAAAGCAACAAATGGCAGACAGGGTGGGCTATGCCTTCTGTTTGCTCTGGGCAAATTCCCTCAAGCCCCAGACCGTCTCTGCACCACAAGGAGGTGCCTTCAGAGGGTCCTGCATCTTCTCTGCAGATCCGTCTCCTGGGAGATAGAGGCTGAGGCACCTTGTGGGGACAGTGGGTGCTTGGGGTCTGGGAGGGGTTTGAAAAGGCCACGATTGTTCCATTCTGGTGCACACTGTGATTGCTGCCTCCTGAATTCCTGCCTCTCAGGGGCGGGTGGGAAGCATCATGGTCTAAATTGTTGTTTGCTTGGCTGCCCTCCAAAGACCTGCATCCAGGTACCAGGGAAATCCTGACGGCAATAGCAACTCAAACTCAGCACCCCCGCTGGCTCCCATCATTTACAGCTCTGCATGCATTTTTTTCCATGCAAGCAAGGGTGCCCCCTTTGCCTCCCCACCTCTCACCCCCACTTGCCCTCAGGCACCCCCTTTGCGTATCAGGGCTTCTCCATTGTCAGTAGCCACAGCCATTAACAGGGTGATGAGTGGGTGGGTGGCATGCCCTTGACTCCGTGTTGGCCCAGTGGGGACTGGATTTTGGACAAGGTGTTGAGGCAGACTTGTGAGCTGGGCCGGGCAGCGTCTGCTGAGCAGATTCCGGTCCTCTTGGGGTGGCTGCGTCAATCACACCCCAAGGGGAGACGCCTCAGTGTGGAAAGTATGTGAGCCTTGGATGATGCCACAGATGGCCGGGAATGGCTTAGCCCCTTCTTTCCAAGGCCCCAGCTGATTTCCTCATTGTGCAGTGGAGAAGGAGCAAAGGGTCACTACCAGCGAGTGTCCCTGGGCCCAGGGTGGCGAGGGCTAGGAGGCAGGGTTCCTGGATGACTGCCCCGAGTGCACAGCTGGCCCTGGCTCGGAAACTGTGCCCACGTTAGCATCTGGCTGTCACTCCCACCAGCCGTAGGATCCTCATCCCCATTACTCAGAAAACAGATCTATTGTGCCTGGCACGTAGCAAATGCTCTGCTAACAGTAACTGCTCTGATTATGTGATTTGTCTGGGGTCGCTCAGGTGGTGAATGGTGAGCCAGGATTGAACTTGTGTCCATACATGCCCCAGCCCAGGCCCTTCTACCCTGCAGCTTAGCCACCTTCTCCGGGGCCTCCACAGGCCTCTCAGGGAGGCAGGCAGGGCAGAGAGCGTTAGTACCGTGTTTCCCTGAAAGTAAGACCTAGCTGGACAATCAGGTCTAATGAGTCTTTTGGAGCAAAAATTAATATAAGACCTGGTCTTATTTTAATATACTATAAGACTGGGTAATATAATATAATATAATCAGGTCTTCTATACTATACTATACATAATATAAGACTGAGTCTTATATTAATTTTTGTTAATTTTTGCTCCAAAAGATGCATTAGAGCTGATTGTCCGGCTAGGTCTTATTTTCCCTGAACACGGTAGCCCCATTTTACAGACCAAGAAACTGAGGCCAAGTGATTCATTAGAGATCACTGAGCTTGTAAATGGCAGGACTAAGCCTCAAACCTCACTCTTTTGATCACATACCCTGTGTTATTCAGCTCTGGCTGTGACAACAAAATACTACAGGCTCAGTGGCTTAAACAACAGTCATTTATTTTGTCACAGTCTGGAGGCTAACTGTCCGAGCTCAGGACACTGACAGGGTTAGTTTCTGGTGAGGCCTCCCTTCCTGGCTTGTAGACAGCTGCCTTCTTGCTGTGTCCTCACATGGCCTTTCCTCTGTGTAAGGGGAGAGAGAGACAGAGCATAATCTTTGGTGTTTCTTCTTCTTCTTGTAAGGACACTAGTCCTAATGGGTTAGGACTCCATCCTTATGACCGCATTTAACGTTAATTGCCTTCTTAAAGGCCCTATCTCCAAATACAGTCACACTGAGGGTTAGGGCTTCAACATGTGGATTTGGGGGGTGGGGTAGGCACAATTCAGTCCGCCAGGTACCCTGAGCCCCTCCCACTGTTTTGGGCCCTCCAGATCACACCAGGAGATGGCTGCTACTGCACATTAAACGAGTCATTTGGAATGATTGTACAGGAGCCCAGGGATAGGATGGCGGCAATTCAGGAAGGCTTTCTGGAGGTGTGTGTGACTCTGGGTATGTGTTTGTATGCATATATGCTGGGCTTGGGTAGCTGGCTCATTTTGGACTCTGGCCCATTTCAGGGCAGCCCCACATGTAATCCACCCCAGTGATTCAGATGATCTGTGGCTCTTTTCCAGGAACCACTTTCTCTCCATGGATGTGGCAAGAGGGAGGGGACCATCTGGTCCCTGCCTGGCCCACAGGAAGCTGTAGCTTGATGCAGCCAATCAGGTAGCATTTCCAGGTCTTTAATGTAGAAGAGAATGGAATTCTGGGTGAGCAGGAATGAGCAAAGGAGGGCAGAAGTGGACCTCAACCTGTGGAGAGAGAGAAGGTGGGAGGAAGGGAGAGAGAGAGAGATCTGCAGAGCAGGCCACTGCACGTGGCATCCAGCCCCCGGCTCTGTGGCCCTGGCTGCTGGGGAACATGGTCCTTCTGTCTTTCTGTGCTAGGATAGCATTGCATGTGGGAGCCCTCGATGTAAATTCTCTTGCCTTCCTCATCCTATGTGTGTCCTCCCTTCTCAGACTCACATGCTGCATGTGGCTGGTGAAGAGAATCCTCACTGCCAGGTTTAGAATTTAAATTTCTGCTGTGTCTGTGTTTCTGGAATGAGGGCAGTCTTCCCAAGGCAGAGGTTTGGGTTCATGCACCAAGCCCTCTGTGGGGTCCAGAGCAGATTCGGATTCTGGGCAGGGTTGCAGCAAGTGCCCAGCCAGGAGGCTGAGGGTGTCAGGGAGGCTGGGGAGGCTGAGAGACTCTGCTGTTTGGGGGAACTTCCTGTGTCTCACATTTCCTCCATGGAGGCCACAGTGCCAGGCATTGCCCCAAAGCAGCATTTGTGAGCCTGTCCCTTTTTGGGGTGCAGAGCCTGTCTTTGGCTTCTCATAAGTCTATCTCGTGGCTTAGCACACCTGGGCCCCTGGGGGGCTCCAAAGGTGTCTAGGGAGGTGCTTTTCAGAGTTTAAGCCACAGTCCCTCCGAGAGGGAAAATGCCTCTCTTGCAGCTCCATGTTAAAGTACGTGAAGGTCTTGCAACACCCGAGTTAAGAGAAGATGGAATATCTACCCTCCCGCATCTCTCATCCCTTATCTTCTTGCTCTGCACCTGGCCCAGGGCCCGTTCCTCGGGGTCACGCTCTGTTCCCAGGCCCTTTTTCTCCCTTCCGGCCCGAGGAAGGCCCCTGAGTATTTGAATCTACAGCCCCACTGCCTCTCTGGTGGGAAATGGCTTCCTCTTGAGGGAGGAGCAAGTCACTACACTCTCTCCCTCTGATTCCTAAGGACTGGTCTCTGTGACATCAGGGAATTCTCCCAGGAAGGTCTGGCCAGGCAGGCTCTGACCTCCCTAGTGCTTGCTGGGAGAACCCGGGGCTTTGGAGCCAAAAAAACCTGGACTCAGACTCCAGTTCCTCTACTAACACTGTGCCCTCAGGCAGGCCCCTTAGACTGGCTGTATCCGGGTAGTGCTCTCTACCACACAGGCTGGCACTCAGTGAGAGAATGGAGTGTGAAAGCATGTGGCTTCTAGTAGGTGCCAAGTACGTGTGCATTCATTTCGGAGTGAGTGTTCCGGTGTGCACCGGATGACCATGAGCAGATGCCCACACACAGTGGTCAGTGTGTGAACTTTTGCTGTTCTCTAACTACCTAGATGGAGTCCTCATCTTCTTCATCGTGATTAAAACCATTCCCTTATTCAGCAAGCCCAACATTCATTCATTCATTCATTCATTCATTCACTCTCCCATTTCCAAGACCCCGTTATATGGCAGGCCTTGCTCTGGGCACCGGGGAATACGGACATGAGTCAGACAGAACAAGGAGGTGTGGAGGAAAGTCACCCAGGCAGACTGCAAAGGTCACAGTGTTGAGGGCCTCAGAGACGAGGTAATAGGAGCCCAGACTAGGGGCCCATGCTGGGTGCCCACACTGGCGGAGGCTCTGAGGGGGTTCAGAATGGAAAGGCAGCCCTTGCTTTCAGGAAATGTGGGCGCCAGCTGCAGGCTGTCCCCATTCTGTGCTCTGCGACCATCAGAGGCAATGATACTGCAAGAAGGAAGTCAATGTTTAGAAGAAGAAATGTCAGTTCTTAGGAAACCCTTAGTAGCCCTGTATACAATCTTGTGTTTAACCATTTAAATAATGTTATAGCCCCTGAATGTCTGCCCCTTGAGTGCGAGCACATCGGCCGTCCTCCCACCCGGCCCTTGTGAGTGGAGGTCATCCCAGGTGCTTGAGTGGCCAGCTCAGGGTTGCCCATTGTCCGTGCCCTTTGGGAACCCCAGAGACCCTTGGGTCTGAGTGACCCAGTGTGGTCAGGACACGGGCAGTTTCGCACAACTTGTGCGTCTTGGAAAAACAAATGTGGTTCCCAGTGTGCTGCCTTGAGTTCCTGGAACTGAGTGTTTATTTTATGTAATATACAGCAAAAGCAGTTCTGTTGACTTCAGAACCTTCCAGCATCCAAACTATAACTCACTAAACTACTCTTTCGATGTGAATCACCCAGGATATCACAGGGAAGAAAGACTAAATGGTGTTTGGCAGGGAGGAAAAGTGTTCTGCATTTCTGATCATCGTCTTCAAAACACATGCTTTTTGAGACGGGAGTATCTAAATCCCACCAGAGAAACGGTCTGAGATTTGCTCAAGTGCAGGGGCACCCCGAGGACGTGGGACCCTTGGAGCCTTGTCACAGCACCGTAGGTCCTGGTGGGTACGCTGTGTTGGAAACACCTCGGCCTCCCACTCTGTAGTTAAGAGTGTCTGAAACTCCACCTGTTTAGATGAGGCTCAGGTGGGTCAACCTGGTTCTAGTTAACCCATTCCTGGAAGTGTGTGCTCACACTCTTTCCTGGTTGGGCAGTGAAGGAGAATGGAGTAGGGGATTTGGTCAAGAATATCCAGTAGCTGCTCCTTACAACCACAGTGGATACATAGTATCTACTGAGGGCCCACCATGTGCCAGGCACTGCGCTAAGCGCCTTGATGGAATCGTACCTATAAGGTAGGTCATCTTATTGTCTCCATATTAGGACCACGGAAGTGAGTCTCAGAAAAGGTCCTGCAGCTAGTAGGTGGTTGTATGAGGCAGAGAGTAGGTTTGGGGACTGTAACAAAACCCAGATGAACACGAGTTTAAACAAGGTAAAGCGTATTTCTCTCTCATGGAGCAGTGCTGTGGAAGTTCCGTGTATGTGGCCATTCTGTCTCTTCTGTCTTTAGGTACTGCTCTCTTCTCCATGGTCCACGATGGCAGCCCGCTGTGGCTGCGTTCTCGTCCATGGGAAGGGGGATGGTGAAGGGCCTTACCAGAACTAACTGGGTCGCGTTATTTCTGCTTACATTCCCTTGGCTCAAACTTGGTCGTATGGCCACACCTAGCCACAAAGAAAAAAGTCTTTCTTTTGGGTGGCCATGTACGCAGCTAAAAATGGAGGTTCTATTACAATAGAAAACCTGATGAACAGACTTTGGATGACTGGGCTATGTATCCAGGTGGTTGGCAGAGTTCATGCCCCTCACCTTTCCACCACCTCTCAGGGGAATTCTAGGTTAGCTCTAAGGAAAAGAGCCAGAGCTGGACCGTCAGCTCCTTGGCTGCATTGGGTGGTAGGGGTTTCTGGTGATCCCTTGACCCTTTGGGTTAGTTCAGAGCAGGGCACCAAGTAGGTGCTCAGTAAATCAATATTAAAGGGTGGGGTGGGAGAGAGGGCCCTGGCCTACCAGATCCAACCCCAGCTAAATGAGTTGAGCAAACCTGGATGTGGCTATACAGGGGTCTGGAAACTGGTGACCAACAGCCAGAAGGCAGCCAGGTCTAGGATTCCATTCCAGGGTGGAGCTCTGCAGCTGCTTCGGTCTGGGCCAGAGGTTCAGGGTGTCCTGTTGGCTCCCCAGCTTAACCCCAGCGTCTGTGAGTTGTGCTTCCAGAATGGAAATTTTATTCTGAGCCCCCTTTGGGAAGAACTGGATTCTTTCCTAGTGGTGGTCACTTGGCTGTGCTGTGTACATTCCCGATTTGGTTCCAGCTACACATGCGTAGGTCACGTTTGTCAGCTGCTGGCCGCCGTGCAGACCCTGCCTGCAAGGAAGGGTCCGTGCCTCCCTCCCTCTGTGCTGCAGCCGCCTACTTTAACTGGCCGTGACTCATCTAGAGCAAAACACAGTTACAGCTTGACCTTCAGAACCAAGCCCCCCCCCCCCCGCCCCCCGCCCCCCGCCTCCATTAAGAAATCTTCAGAGGACTTCCCAAGGCAGGAATACTGAATGTGAGTTGCTGGGGGTTCGCCTGCCCTAGGATTAGTTCCCTTTTTCTGAGCAAAGCTTCTCTCCATGCAGGTGCTCAGAAGGAAAAATAAGTGAGCATCCGAGGTTTCAGGGTGGAATTTTTCAATCATCTGAACATTGTGCTTGGCAAGGAATAATTTAAAACAAACAGCCGTATGGGTTGCATTTTCAGCTCAGTTGGAAATAAGGGTTTCATCACAGTGGTATACTTTGATCATCTCAATCTTTTTTTTGGTGGGGGGGCTTCCCCCCAGTTACCTATCTGTGCTAAGTAACTGAGGAGGCAATCTGTTAGGTTTAACGTCAGTTAAATATCTGTCAAAATGTCTCTCAAGCCTGGCAGTCAGAGGGAAGAGAAAAAGCATTAGCAGGGAGCACTGCTCCCGGCTGAGACGGAGCTTAGGAGGTCTAGACAGTCATGAGATATGTGGCACTCTTAAAAAAAGAAAGGAAAGAAGAAAGGAAAGCATGTGCTTTGGGTCCTGCAGGCTCCTCTTCTGTATTTGTGTAGCTGAGAAAGCTTTAGTTTAAAAGAAGTGGTATTTGGCAAGAAGTGATACTGCCTGCTGACAAATTGATCGTGCTCTCCTACTTAGATAAAAATGAAAATGCATGAGGCATTTTGCTTTCTTCCCTCTTGATGATTAAAAGCGTCTACTTGGCTCCATGCGGAGACGGCCCTTGAAGATTTATATGAGACACCTGTGTGGCATCGATCACAGGCCTTCAGGCTGACAGAAGCAGCTACACTTCACAGTGTTCACAGTGCCAGTCCCGGGGGCAGTTTTGAAAGGCTTGACTGAGTGTCTCTGTGCCAGACCTGGGTGGGACCCTTGGGTGAGGGTCTTTGAATTGTATTAAAGGACTTCTCCTCACTATTCACACGGATCCAGCGCCTTGGAGGAGTTTAGGTGGCTAAGCAAGCCCTGCGGTGATGGACAGGACAAGGCCATGCCCCCACCTGGGCCTCAGTTTGCCCATCTGAGAGATGGGGGGTCAGACTGGCTTTCCTTCGGGTTGTCTGAAAGGTCTCTGACCGTGCTCCCTCCAACATGCCTTTTCTCTGCCCTGCCGTTGTTGCCCCGTGCAGGAGGAGGGTGTCAGTGTTGGGGAGGGCTCCATGTCCTGTGTGGCAGATCCATTCATTAACCTGACCTAGCACAGGAGAAATTTGGAAACAAATATGTTAGAAGACAGCCAAAAGCTAGCAAATGGATGAGTTAGGTCGTTAATCTATTCATTCATTCACTCGTTAAATGTGATTGTGTGCCGGCTCTGTGCCAGGCTCTGTGCTGGGTTGTGGGGGCGCGGGGCGCTGGGCGCTGCCGGCTCCACGTTGGGTCCAGCCCTGTTTGGGCTCCTGTCCTGTTGGCTTCAAGATTTGTCTCGATGTAGGTCTGAGCACAGGAATGTGCTGCGAAATGCAATTCCAACACCCTATTAAAAGTCAAGCATTGACTTCTGGACACCGAGCATTTGAAGGTTTCTCCCTTCAAGAAGCAAGGAATTTGTTTTGACAAAAGAAGTGTAAACAGGAGCCTAGTGAATAACTTTTCTCATGGCTGCTCCTGCTTTAATCAGTGGTATATTTTTTGGTGACCTCATAAGTGTCCAGACTGTCCCGGGCGCTATAGGGATGCAAAGGGGTGGCAATGGAGAGAGAATTTATGGCTCAGCCCAGGGGACCAAGGCCAACTCAGAGGAGAGCAGCCAAAGGAATGAGACAGCACGTACGTTATGTGATCACAGGTGCTGTGTAGCCTCAGAGCTGACGGAGCTCAGAGCGGGGAGGAGGCGGTATCCTCAGGCTTTCTGGAGGAGAAGCGAGAAGGTGTTCCAAATACTGCTCCTGGGCTGGCCCAGCCGAGGGAGCATGCATGCCCAGCTGATAGCTAGCCCCTGAGCTGCCATGGCTTTTCCGGACCTTTGTCTCTGGAGGCTAGAGCTCCTGGACTCAGTGTGCAGAGCAGCCTGGGCCTGTGGACATGGGTACATTCAGGTTACTGGGGTGCCCCCCAGAGATTGGCGGGATGTTGTCCACCCTTTGGGGTCCTAGGTCCTTGCCTGCTGCTGTTGCGATCTCTAAAAGCTAAAAGATGCAGGAGAGTTGTTTTGCTGTCAGGAAGAGCTGAGTTCAAATCTCATCTCTGCCTCTTGCTAGCTTTGGTACCTTGTGCTAATTCCTTCTCAGTACCTCATCCTTCGGCATCTGAAAAATCAGCCGATAACAGTACCTGTTTCGTAGGGATGTTACGAAGATTGCAACAGACAAGCATGAAAAGTGCCTAGCAGGGCACCTGGTATACAGCAAGCACCCCATTGGCTGCTACCATTTCAGTGACTGTTACCACACATCAGGTGGCAAAGTGGGAAGGCCACGGCCCGACCCAAAGGACATCTCTTTCTGAAAACTAGCTCTGTCAAACTCTGAAAATCGTGTCTGAACTCCCAGCACCTGACCTATAACTCAGCCAAGCCGAGTCTGAATTGAGACTCCAGCTTTCTCTATGTTAATTTCTACTGAAGCATCAGGCCTCTCCCCTGTTTCTTGTTTGGAAACTGGGCATTGGGTGAACTGTGTGTGCCTGCGAAAGCGTCCCTCTCTTCCCAAATCTACCCCTCTTGTATCTGGGCTGAGCTAAGCCAAAATGGCTTGAAAGAAAGAGTGATGTGTTTTCACATTTAATTACTAAAGACCCAGATCTGGTTCTGGCGAGCCAGGCCCTCCATGCTCTGTTCCTTTGAGAAACAGAGACCTGATATGGCCAGTCTTCTAGGAGCTGTGATGAGGCAGCTGGGGAAACCTGAGGTTTCTGAGAGAAGACTCCAGGAGCAGAGAATAACTGCCACCTAACATTTGTCCTCTGTATCCCTAGAATGAGGACCAAGGGGCCAGCATGAGAGAAAGACAAGTCCAGTCTCATGTTCAGAATAGATTTTTAACACAGTGTTGATAAGGACGGCTGGCCACTTTGTAGGTGAAGTGCTTTCTGTCCCCAGAAGTGCACAGACCATGGTTGACCAAGCCCCAGGTGGGGACCATGTCGAGAGGATTGGAATGGCTGAGGTCTTAGGATCCGGAGACATCAGGACTTTGAGGAGACCATCAGTTGCCTTCACCTACCCAGGCATTCCCTTCTCCAGCTCTTTCGCTGGCACAGCTGGGAGCCTTGCGAGGCCCTGGCTAGTGGCCCAGGAAGAAGCAAGCTGTCTCTCTGCAGAGAGGTTGCTATTTGCCACCCCCACCCCCTTGCCCAGCCACTTCCTGGCTACACTCCCCACCCCACCCCACCCCACCCCCATGGCTTTTGCTTTGTTAACTCACAGCTCCAGATGAAGCCATTCCTGGGGCCCCTGGATCGCAAAGTGGGCCCGGCCTTCAAGGCTTCAGAGCCCCCAGGCCGCCCTGCTCTCTTCCCCAGCGAGCCAGGGCAGCTGGCAGTAAGGGTGCTCCTGGCATGCTAGAAAAGCACTCCAGAGAGACTGAGGCAGAGAGAGAAGTAACGACCGGGGCCCCGTAGCAAACGGTGGCAGGGCTGGGATGGAAGCTGGGGCCCCTGGCCCCCAAGAACAATGCCCTTCTCAGGCCTTCCAGAAATGCTGCCTTTTCAGCTCCTGCTCACACTGTGGTGCTCTGGCCACAGTGCAGGTGTGAGAGGGAAGGCAGCTACATGGGATTAAAGCCCCCGATGCTGGAGAGAGGCCTGTGCCCACTGATGTCTCCATGCCCACCAGGCTCCTCCCTGTGGCACTCCAAACTGGGAGACGGGCATTTAACTCCCCACCTTCATCAGACTCATTTTGTGAAGGAGAAACCAAGGTCCAGAGAAGAGAATGGTGAATCTGAGTTCGTACAGGGGTCAGAAGAGGAGCTGGAGGCAGAGTCCAGACTCCTGGCCCTGGCCGAGCTGTCCGGGGAGCAGGGAGTCAGGCAGGGCCCTGAACTCAGGCCCCCCAGCTTTGGGGGCCCTCGGTCACCACAGCTGCTGCTCCCAGAGCAGCACACAGCCTGTCCCAGCCTTAACCTTGGCTGGGTACCCGGAGTCCTTCTGTTTCTCTTGGACAGAAGAAGCTCCACTGGGAGCGAGTCTTTGTCATCTGGCTCTTTGGGGAGACTGTCATTTCTAGACCATTAACCACCGGAGGGGTGTGTCGAGGGAGCGTGGGCCTAAAATTTCTACTCTCCAATTTGGAAGTGTGGCCCCCACGCCGCACTGCTTTGTTCCTTCATTTGTCCAGTCATTCACTCATTACCCATGTACACCTGAGCTCCTGCTCCAACCAGGCACCCATCCAGATTTGGGGATAAAATGGTGACCTGGACCTTACAGTCCATACAGTGTTAGAATCACCTGAGGAGCTTTAAAAAATGCTGACCCTACCCCTAGAGGTTTGATGCAGTTGGCCCAGGTGTGGCCTGGGTGTTTCAATTACCAAAGCTGCCTGTATCCATATGGAAATTTCTTTTCAAGGAGAAAAGGGCTTGTAGAAAGAATGTGGCTCTAAGAGGATGGCATCCCCAGGATGGCTGTGAGCAGAGCACGAGAGAGGGAATGCCTGGGTCACCAGGCAGTGGGCAGAATTGCCATCCACCGAGGCGTCCCTGGGTGCTGGCACCAAAGCAGGCCTTGTCCTGGCTTGCCGGAAGTTTCCGCTGCAGGCCAGGTAGTGTAAAACGGAGCTATGAGCACCTACCTCTTACCCAGGCCTTGCACCGAAGGGGGACGTGTCTGGCGGTCACCGTGGCTCTGCTCCCCAAGGCCTTCCTAATCTCAGTGATTTTGCAGCTGTGTTTTTACAAGAGTTGTTTCCCCCTCTTTTGTAAAAATACTGAAAATCTAGAGAAATAGCAACAACTACAGGTCACATGTTGGTGTGTCTCCCTTATGAGTGGCATTTTCAAGAGCCAACACTGCTGCTGTGCCCAGTGCCTCTGGGTGGTCACGCTTAGAGTCCTGTGCTAGCACGGAAGGGAGGCTTCCAGTCAGAGCAACACACACAGGAGAGGGTTCAGAGCTCACTGGTTCCAACCTGCCTTTAGAAATGGCAGGTCATAAAGCCGGGCCTGGAATCTCGGTCCCAACTCTGGGCTCATTCCAACATGCCGGGCTCATTCGAGCCACTACCTGTGCAGTCTCCGTGTCTACCTAGCTATTCCCTGGGTCTACCTGCACCACACCACTCGTCCATTGACCCACCTCATCCTTTGTCCCATTCCCCCTGCCAGGGAATATCTAAGTTCTTTGCTTTCCTTGGCCTTGAGAATAGGGAGAGGTCACTGCCTGACTATGGGGCCCCGTTATTATAGCCTGGAGGGCCCCGTGGTGACAGCATTCTCTCCATCTCCTGTCCAGCTCAGCCCTCAGCCCTTTTCTAGATTCCCAGGTATCAGCTGCGGGTTGACTGCACTCGATGGGTTCAAGCCAGAGACTTTGACCTTCATCAAAGAGGCGAGGCTGGTAGGGGCTGCTGCACTGCCACCCCCAGAAGCACCCACGGCTCCTCTTTGTTTCACAAATCCACAGACACGACCCTCCTTCCCCCCACCTCACCACACCCCTATTTCTCTCCCTTCCCTCACCTGGCAGCCTCACCCAAAGCTCCCTACAATTGAGTGGTTTTTACATGTGGCTTGGCCAAGTGCCACCAAACTTTGTAAGGCCCAGCCTTAATATTTTTTATCCTACAGAGACATGTGACAAGTGTGAGATAGTCAGTAAAACTAGAGACCAGAATGAGGGGGACAAAAGGCACAGGAAGATGGGGCTTGATCTGGGCGTGTTTATGTAATGTGCCATATGTCATTTTTTATTCACATAAAAACATCTTTCTTGAAGTAATAGGAACCCACTCAGCTGTTGCTAACCAAATACCAAATGTTTCCCTTTTCCTCTCGTGCTCCTTCCAAGAGGCGGGCTGTGAAGAATTGCCGTTATCCGTGATGCTATCTTGCCTTTCCAACGTCAGAGAGCCTTTTCCTCAGAGCAAACGCCCGATTGTTTTTTCCAATCTTGGCAGGAATTTTTAAGAGAAAGTTGTTTTCAGATCACTTTTCTGTTTATTGTTTTAGACCTGGAGTATGGCGAAGTAAAGGGCTCGTGGCCTGTGTCTAATCCAGTCTCCTCACATCTGTTTTCCTAAATTGCCTTAGGAGCTTTGAGGGATCCCCCGTACCCCCCAAGCCCCCCCGCCCCCCATCCTTGGTATTTCAGTAAAACAATGTTAAATTAAATAAAGTGAAATAAAACAAAATAAAATAAACCTCCAGTTGGTAGAGATGGCCCCAGGAATCAGTTTGGGGACCCCCCTCAGCACCACCATGTACAATAAACATGTGGTTTCGTTTCCAAGGGCTCGGGTGTTAGCGGTTCCATTTCCTCAGGAAACTGCGTTTCTCGCTTTTCTGCAATGGAACGTGCATTTTCATTGGCCCCAGTTCAAGGAGTGCCTGGGGCAACAGGGAAAACAGCCCCAGGCAGGTTTCAGTTATCGACACCCCCCCCCCCCCAGCCATGACTTCTCCTTGCTGCCCATCCGCCAGGGATCAACGCCAACTCTCCAAGCCCGGGGAGGGTGGCCTGTGCACTTGGGTTCCTGGCCTTCTGAGGGGAGCCATGCTGGCCTCGCTGCCTGCCTTCTGGCCCTCGGTTGGGAAAATCTGGTTGCCCTCCAAGCGTCCACATACCACAGGCTCCTAATTAAGAAAGTATGTTCCCGTCTCATGTCACTCGAAAGGAATGAAAACAGTGACGGCATTTATTTATCTTCACTATCAATATCATTCCTGTTTCTGAGTTCCACTGGGGGTTAGGAGTCTTGAAGGAATTGCCTGTGGGTTGTGAGATTTTAACCTCGGCCATGTGCTGTGAGGACACGTGTGGCTTCTCTCTGAGAAGGAGGCTCAAAGTGAGGGAAAGAAAGGCTGGCAGCACCCTGGCGCCTGCCCTCCTGGGGCTTGGAGTCGTGGAATGGCTCAGCCATGGGTGAAGCGGCTTTTTCGTTCTTTGGCGCCGATGTAGTCAAGACCCCTTTCACCACCTACGTCCCATTTTCCCCGTACATCTTCAGAAAATTTAAAAAACACCATTTCTTGAGTCATTTCTTAAGTCTTGTAGAGGACATGTGAGCTGTCCGAATGGCAGTTGTTTCTGTACGACCTGCTAAGTAAGACACGTATCGCGACTCCTTGGTAGCAGGGGCTGGCTCTGGTTGCCCTTGTGATACAACAGGCAGGATTAAGGGACTTGTCCAAGACTAGATAGCAAGTTAGTGTGTCTGGGCTGCTGTAACAGAATACCACACACTGGGTGGATTATAAACAACATAAATTTACTTCTCACAGTTCTGGAGGCTGGGAAGTCCAAGCTCAAGGTGCTGGCAGATTTCTGTGTCTGGTGAGAGCCTGCTTTCTGGTTCATAAATGACCATCTTCTTGCTGTGTCCTCATGGCAGAACGGACAAGGGAGCTCTCAGAGGTCTTTTTTATAAGGGCACTAATCCCATTGGTGGTGGCTTCACCCTCATGACCTGCTCACCTCCCAAAGGCCCCACCTTCAAATACCATCACGTTAGAGATTAGGTTTCTACATATGCATTGGGTGGGGGGTGGGGCACAAACATTTAGTCTATGGCAAGTGTCCTTGACAGTGGGCTTGAGGTGGTGGTACCGTCAGTAGCTTATTGCGAGAACAGGCTATGAGACAAGGGGAAGCTCTCAGCAAAGCGTCCAAGCATCACAAGATGGAGGCCCTTTGTCTTGTTGCGCCCTTTGTTGGTTGAATACTTGGTGTCATGCCGACCTGGGTAAGAAGAATTTTAAGTGACTTGGCTGTGTGTTGCATATTTGTATGCATATGCATACATGTTTGCACGTGTATTCTCAAACAGTGACGTTCATTATCTAGTAAATTTACTTGCTGACCCCTTCAGTTAATGCTACATTCTGATTCCTGTCCCTTCATGCCTCACCTGTCATCGCCAAGCAACCTCTCACTTTTTGTCCACTTTTTTTAAGCCATTCTCTTTTTTAAAAAGTATGATGGTGAGAACATTTAACATGCGATCTCCCCACTTAATAAAATTTTAAGTGCACAATAGTGTATCGTTTCTATAGGCACAGCAGATCTCTAGAACTTAATTCTCAGCCTAACTGAAATGTTATACCCATTGAACAACTTCCACAAACCCTCTCCTTAGTGCCTGGCAACCACCATTTTACTGTTTCTGTGAGTTGGATGATTTTAGATAACCTCGTACAGGTGGAATCATGCAGCATTTGTCCTTCTGTGACGGGCTTGTTTCTTTTCTTGCTCTTACTTGGCATAATGTCTGTCAGGCTCATTCATGTCATCACATGTAGTGAGATTTCCTTCCTTTTTAAGGCTGAATAATATTCCACTGTATGTATATACCACATTGTAGTTTATTCATCCATCAATGGACATTTAGGTTGTTTCTACATCTAGGTATTGTGAATAATGCCACAGTGAAGATGGGAGTGCAAGTGTCTCTTTGACATCCTGATTTCCGTTCTTTTGGAGAAATAACCAGAATTGGGATCGTTGGCTCATGCGGTGGTTTTAGATTTAATTTTTAATTTTTTGATGCCCCTTCCTACACTTTCAGTCATTGCTGAAGGCCTCCTGCAGTGGTCACAGACCTAGCCCTGAATTCTTCCCCTAACATGCCATCCCCATGCTTTGCCTTGTCCTCCTGGCGTCTCACCTGGGGATTCATCTCCCCACTGTGGCTTCTCCTTGTCCCTTACCCCGACCTCTGGCCCCATTGTCTCTGGCTTTGACCTTCCTCCCCAGCACTCAGCGTCTCCCGGCATTGCCTTTGCTGACCCTGTCACTCCCATTCCCGTGTTCCAGCATGCTGTACCGTGGACACCAACCCAACATCACAAGGGGAGTGTGCGTCCCCTTCCTGGACTTTGCCAGCAGTCCTGCATTATGCAGTTTAGTTTCATGGCTTCTCTTCCCAGCCTGTCTGTGAACGTGCTTCCCCCTTGACCCGGCTCGTGAGCAAAGTGTCAGGACAAAGACGAAGGCTGCGGTGCCTCGTCTGCTTTCAGGGGTGCTCATGACAGGGCCCCGGAATGCAGTGCCCAGTAGGGCCACAGCCAGTGCCTGACAGCTTGCTAAAGGGACTGTCTGTGGGAAGAAGCGGTTCTGTGTGAGGGCATGGCTAGAGTTCAGTGTGTTGCAGAAAGGGGTGGCAGTCCTGTGTTCCCAGGCCAGCCGTGGGCATGCCTGAGAGGTATCAAGTCCTTGAAGAAACAAACGATGCATGTGGTTTTCCTCAGTCCAGCTCTTCACCAAAGCAGGATTTCAACCACAGGCTGTGCCCTCCTTGCCCCAAGGCCGGGCTGGAACCACAGGAGGCCACGGCTTCCAGAGCAGTGACATTCTCCATCAGTGTCTCAGACTCCCTGCTCCCCACCCCTTTTTGTCCACTTTTTTGTGGATTGTACTTGAATCATTTGTGCCCTAAAATCATGGGTGTCCCGGTGAGTGGTGAACCCATTCCAGTCTCCTTGCCCTGGGAGCCCAGCCCTTTCCTGTCTGAGCCCAACCTATCTTTCCAGCGTCTACCTTCCACCACCCTCCTGTGGGCACAGTGGGCACAGCTCAGTGTCCTAGAGCTTGTGATGGGCTTTCTACACCCTCTTTTCCAGCTGCCTATCTCTGGGCATGCTTCCATTTGCTATGTCCACCGGACCTCTATTACTGCAGCCAAGGCCAGATGTAATGTCACAAAGACCATGCCCCCATTCTTGGGGCTGTGAACTCCAAGCTTGTTACTGGATTATTAACCTGCCAGTGGCTATAAGGTATGTCTCCTCCCACCCATTCATCCACACACCCTCAGGTGTTGAAGAGAGTCTTAAAGTTGAAGGAAACTTCCAGTGTCAAAAAGCTGGAGACCTGAGAAGACACTTTATTTAATGAATGAAGGACCTGAAAGAATAGAATGATTAGATGACTGGTGGGTACTTTGGGGGCAGGGGACACTGATGCCCCTCATATCTTACCTAACAAAAGCCTCTTTCTGGCTTGGAGGGAAAGATCAGGGAGGCAAGTGGCCCAAAGCAGGATTTTCATGTTGTGGAAGAGCTGGTGTGTGTGTGTGTGTGTGTGTGTGTGTGTGTGCAGTGCATGTGTGCCTGTGTGCACAGCATCCCAGGGTTCTCCCAGCCTGACAGAGAGTCAGACAGAAAAGGCTTCCACCCCTCTCTGTCCTGGACGCTGTTCCCCACCAACCCCAACAACCCACATGGGAAGAAGGCTGTGGGCAGGGCGCTCCCACACTGGATTTCAACACCAGGACCAGCTTCTGTAGACGCCGGTCCGAAAGGGTCCTCATGCTGCCAGCTTCAGGGTTGTCTGAATTTCCAGAAGTGACCTGCACCTCTGGTTGTCCCTTGATGCGAGAATTGGACTTGCGCCTCCTCTTGTCACCTGGATCAATTCCCAAATTCATCTCTTCCTTCTATGGCTTCATTGTTCATTTCTAAAGGAACCCAAACGTTACACTTGGATTTGGTGGTTGGCAGTGGTGGCGCTTCCTCAGAAGATAAGCCCCTTTATCTTCATTGAAGGCTGAGCAAAGAATCCAAATAGATGATTACTGCTCCTTTTTTCCTTCCTGGGCTTCCAACGAGCGACTTTCTTGCCTGGGCTCCTGTACAGCTGGGAGCGGCCTGTGCCGCTGCGGAGCTGAGGTGCTGACAGCTTGTGTTGGAATCACATGGTGTTTACTGTGCTATGAATTTATTACGGCCTTGTTTCCATACTGACAGCAAACACCATATGGTGAGAAAAAAATCCTGTCAGATGAACCCTTAAGCAATCACAATATGGCACATGAAATCTCGTAATTGCTTTTGGAAAGAAGGAGGGGGTGGGGATCGTGCTCAAATTGCATAAGCAGTGTGGTCTCTGCCGTAACTGAATCAAACTGGAATGTGACGCAAGGTAATTTACTTTCCTTCTGTGTTTGTGCTGGGGAAGCTCAGCTGACTGGGAAAGGAGAGGGAAGTTTGTTTTCCTCACCTTGGGGCGTCAGGTGGAGTGGGATGCAGAGAGAATGCAGGCCGTGTCTGCAGGGCGTCATTCTCTCAGGTGCCGGCTACAGACCTGTCCCCCTCTGGGCTCCCTCCTTCCAGACTCCCGACAGTGGCTGACGATAACACTCATCTAACTTGACATTTTATTACTGTCACTTGGGATCTTGTCTGCTCACCCACACACACACTCCCCTTCCAATAGACTCCAGGATCCCCGAGGGCGGGGACCACATCCCATTCCCACCCCCACCGATCCTGGCACTCATCGAGGTGCGTTAAATGTTTGTTGGAGTGGCTGTTTGTGGACCATCTGTGCATGGAAAGGCAGACTGAATTAAGGCCATAGCTCAAGGCTAGTTTCAGCGCCAAACCACTTGAGGAAGGGGCCACACTGATCAAGGAACCTACTCAGAGAAGTAATAATTTGTGAGTGCCTTCTTGTACACAGTATACTTAGGCCCGGTGAATTCCTACAAAAACAGTCTCTGCCCTCAGGCAGTTTGCCCACGAAGGAAGAAGTGGCCCGTAGCACTCTCCAGCCAGTATGCCTAGTCTTTCAGTTGCAAGAGACAAAACCTCCATACCCACTGGCTTAAGAAAGACTGTCAGGTGAATACTGCTGTAGGTACCGGCCTGGCCTGGTGGGCTGGCTGCAGGAGCTACCGTGATATTCGCAGCACCGTGTTTCTCTCTTCTCTACTCAACTGTCTTCCCCGTGCTTCCTACATTCTCCGTGAGCTCTCGCTGCCTGGTGGGAAAAACAGTTGTGGCAGCTCTTGGCTGACTAGTCCTAAGGCCTTGTCATCCCAGAGAGGAACAAGTGTCTTTCCTGGAAGTTCTAGCAAAACCCTTGGAAGGAGTCCAAGGCCGACTCATTGTGTCCGTGAGGCAGCGGGCTCTGATTGGCTATGACTGAGTCATGTGCCCATCCCTGAGGCTTGGGAGGAGTCGGCTTCCTTACAGCCTTAGGTTGGATTTTTACAGTCTCTGGGAAAGGAAGGTCCCGAAAGGAAGGGAGATGGAACAGACCAAAAAGTCCATATCCATGATGGTAATAGATGGGGTTTATTAAGCATTTCCTGTGTGCCAGGATCTGGTCTGAGTCCTTTCGATGAATTGTCTTGTTTAATCCTCATGATAGTCCCAGGAGGTAGGTACGATTACTGTTCCCAGTTTACAGGTGAGGAAGCTGAGGGATAAAAGTGTCAAGCAAGTTCACACAGGCAGTGAGTGGTGAGGCTGGCGTTTGAACCCAGGCGGTTTAGCTACCTAACCCATGCTCACAGCCCCCAACCTCCCTGCATGGCACAGCTTTACCTCCCCATGGATAAGCATCTTGGGTGTGGAAATGAGATGGCATGATGGCTGTATCCCAGTCTCCTGCTGTATTCCCTATCTCTGGAGAAACGTCCTCTACGGGGACAATTGTCCTGGCTCCTCTACAATTGGCAAGGGTAGTCATTCCTTCTGTCCAGGTACCTCTCCTAACCGAGGCTAGCTCACCCCGCTTCCTGGTTTCCCCACAAAACCACCTGACTGTTTCTGGTGCAACTGCAGAATCAAAGGGCTAATTTTCAGTGCTTGAGAGGATTCAAGGCAACGTGCCTCAGTCAGTCCTTTGAGCCTCTTCTCACCAGAGAAAGCCTCTTGTAGTCATTACAGGAAGGGCCAAGAAGGGGTACCCCCTGCCTCCATCTTACCTCCAACATGTGTCTTCATTTTTTCAGAGGACGACTGAGGCCCAGAGAAGGCAAGTGAGTTTCTTGAAGTCACACAGCCAGTCACTGGCTAGAACCCTGATCTCCTGGCCTCTGGGCTTAGAGTCTTGCATTGCATTTCCTCTTCAGAACTCTCTTGGCTACTGAGTGGCTGAGAGCTAATCACTTTCTGTCTCTGTGCGTTTAGCTCCTCAGCTAGAAAATGAAGGTTTTTCATAATTTGAAGCATCCTGAAACTGGGGCTTGCTCCAATTGGGCAAAATGAAAAAATTTTTTTTTACAGTATTCATTAGGATGCTTTGAATTACAAGTAATCAAAAAAAAAAATTTTTTTTCAAACTGCCCTAAACAAAACTCATAAATAAGTTTTCCAGATGTGTTTGGGCTGCAGGCATGGTTTGATCCAGATTCATGACATTTCCAGGGCACCAAGTCTACTTGTCGTTTTCCCAGCTCTGACCTCTGTCACAGCTTGTTTTGCAGTGTCCAGAACACTGCAGTGGAACTCTGGCCTCACCCCCTGGAACCCAGCTTCCAGAGAAAGAGAAAGCCCCTCTTCTCAGTGTGTAGGCAAAGTCTGTGGTTCATTCTGATTTTACTGGCTTGGGTTACATGCCTGCCACCTTTACCCAGTCACTGTAATCAGGGAATGTGACACGCTAATCTGCCAGCCAGGGGACAGTCATTGTCTCCAGAACTGCTGGCACCTACATACAGAAATGAGGGCCTTGGAAAGGGGGAGTGGACTGGGGAGTGGAGGCTGGGTCATAACCCCTGCCTTCCCCTACACTGACCTTGACCCCTTTGAGTCCGTGGAGCCTGGAAATAAATAAGGGGTCCTGAGAGTTCACCAGTCGCTTTTCTCCATCATCTGGGATGTTAGAACCAGGTGTGGGTTGGTGGGATGGCTCTGCCTGACATTCTCCTGGGTCTTACCACATTCTTTTTTTTTTTTTGTCTCCAGACAGAGATTACTGCAGTTTATGTGACAAACAGCCAATTGGGAGACTGCTTTTCCGGCAATTCTGTGAAACAAGACCTGGGCTGGAGTGTTACATTCAGTTCCTGGACTCAGTGGTAAGTCCCTGGTCCTGGGGAGAAGGGGTGTCTTTGGTCCTCTGTGATCAGCAATCACTTTTGTCCGAAGGAAAAGATAGAGCACATGGTTTAGAAGGGTGAAGAATAAAATTGTTGCTCAAGAAACTTCCAATGCAGACTTTGAGAATGCAGACTTGTCTCCAGGTGTGCAACTGCTGGGTGTGCAACTGTTAGGTGTGCATAGCCACCTAACCCCCTCTGGGCCTTAGTTGCTGCTGCTTAAAATGAGGCCCTGTCAGCTCTGATTCTGGAAGCCTGGGTTATTACACAAGGTTGTGCCCGGGCAAGTCGGATGATGTTCCCAATGCCCCTTTCCCCCGCTGAGAACCCACTTTCTGAAATGCCAAAACTTGTGTTTGTGTGCTGGTTTGCTGTCTACTTCCCCACTAGAACGCAAGCTCCCTGAGGCCAGGACCCGGGGCTTCCGCTTCACCTCTGCCTAGCACAGTGCCTGGCACACCCAGGCATTCAGTATATGTTTGTGGAGTGAACGTGTTAGCAGTTTCAAGCCAACCTGACAGCTGCCGCTAGTGGGGCTGTGATTGGCACCGTGGGGACATCCTGCAGAGGCACCAGTGTTCACTTGTTTAACAAATGCTGATTGTGCTGCGTGGGTTTTAAGGAGCGGATGTAGGAACACGCAGGAGTTCATCAGCACCTGCTCGGGAAGGCAGGCACCTCAGCCTGAGCAGCAGCCCTTTGGATTTCTATTCAAGGTGAAGAGTGGAGACCACTCATGAAAGGAGTGGGGTCGTCCAGGCGCCCTTTCCCGAGGCAGGGAGCCAAAGTGCGGTTGTTTCCTAGAGACCCTCCTGCCATTATCGGCTGCAGCCATCCCGACCTCTGCCTTAGTTGAAGAGACAGGCCTGTGGGGCCCAAGTTTCTGTGTCTTCTTCAGGGTCTCAGTGTGGATCTCTGGACCCATAAGCCAAACTGTCCACTGAATGTATCTGCCAGCAGTCACATCGGCCCCCTCAAAGTCAACGTGTCTTAAACAAACTCAGAACTTTCCCTCAGGCCCCCAAACTGCCAGCCCTGTCATGTTCCCTATTCCAGTAACCAGTACCCTCCGGTCACCCAAGCCTGAAATCTTTGCGTTCTCCTTGACGCCTCCTTCTCCCTCATCCCCTTCCCAACCCGATCAAGGACCACGCACTTGGCTCCTTGACCTCTCCCAGACCAGTTCCCTCCCCGCCATGGCCTTTGTCTGGGTTTTCATGCAGGTTCTCCGCACATCTTCTGCAAGCGATTACAATATTCTCAACCTTGGCTGAGCAGTACAAACAAACACCTGGGAGCCTTAAAAAGATACCAGTGCTCAAACTGGCTCAGACTCATTAATTTGTGTCTCTGGGGTGGAGCCTAGTATTTTCATAGCATTTCATTATGGAAAATTTCAAACTATAAAAAGTAAAAGTCTACAAAATTGTATAATGAACCCCCATGCACCCTTCACCCCACTTCAATAATTATGAACTCATGGCCAATCTTGTTTCCTCCATTTCCTTCCCTCTGTAGCATTGTGTAGTGGATTTTATACATATTATTTCATTTGTGAACATTTCAGTATGTGTCTAAATGATAAGGGCTCTTTAACAAACAAAAAATAATCAGAGTACCATCACCACAGCTAAGAAAATAATTCCCTCCTATGATAGAATATTTGTCAGTGTTCCCATTTCTGATTTCCTCATACTTTTTATAAAAGCGTCTCCCCATGTTCATCCCGAAGAGCCTCCCATAGTCTGAATTTTGTGCTCTTGTCCCCATGTGTCATTTAATAGGTTCCTCTGTATTTCTTGTAAATTGCTCATTGAATCTAGAAACTTCGTCAGATTAGTTTCAATTTTGGGGGTGGGGAACTGACTTCATAAGTGGTTTCATGTTCTCTGTCAGGGGACATGTGATAGCTGGTTGTCCTTCTTTTTGAGATGACAGCAGCCATTGATATTCAATACCTATATCAGTTGATTAATTAGGGGTTACAACGTGGTGACATTCTAAGTCTATCATTCCTTCTCCATTTGCTAACTTGGAAATACTTCCTTTCGATTACTATTTGGTTCCCCAGCAGTCAAGTTCGTACAGGAAATGCTTGATTCTTTCCCTATATTGATGTTTTCAAAGTACCGAATTGTTGCACTAGCATCTTCCAACAGCAGTAGCCAGCTGGATTTGAAACATGTGGATTTAAACATGGTGCATTTTGATGCACGGTAGGCATTATTTTTATTGGTGTTCCATGGTTTCCTCATTGGCCAGTGGGAGCCCTTCTGGTTGGCTTCTGAGCCCTTGAGAGGACCCCGGGAGTCACTGGTAGCCTTCTGGCTATCTGGTATAATGTGATGTTCCAGGCTCACGTTGTATGTTTCCTGCCCTACTCCCAGAGTCCATCATTTCTCCAAGGAGCCCTGACTCCCCTACTGGGAAATGATACCTGGAGACCAGTTTGGCAGTAGGGGTGCTCATTACCACTGGACTGGCCATACTTTGTAGTAGACATTGCATTTTTCAAATTTCCCAGGACTGTACGAAGTACCCAAGGTTGGGAAGCATTGATATCTGGGATAGAGTCCAAGTTCTGAGGCTGACTTACCAGACCTTCCACCAACAGGCCCCTGCCTGCCCTTTCATCCTCGACCTTCCCCTGGGTCTTTCTTGGGCCCTACATTCTAGCCCCACCATCTGCCTGTGATGGCTCTCGTTTGCCAGGCTGGTTGAAGCGATTTGTTCCTGGCTGGAATGGAGGGAGCAGGGCAGAGAGGTCTAGGAGAGGTGTTGATCATGCCAGACCTTGTGCCATTAAAGAACTTTGAGTTTGAGTGAAACGAGGAGCCACTGGAGGGTTCGGAGCAGAGCAGTGGCGTGGGGTGACTTAGGTTTTGAAGGGGCTTTCTGACTCCTGGGTTGGGAACAGGCTATGGGGTGAGGGTAAGAGCAGGGAGCGCTCATAGGAGGTTACCGCAGCAATCCAGGTGAGAGCTGATCGTGGCTCAAGCCACGTGGAAGCAGTTGGCAGTGGTGAGAGTGGGTGGATTTGGGGCATGTTTTGCAGGCAGAGTTAACCGTATTTCCTGATGCATTGACGGTGAGAGAGAAGAGTTACAGATGACTTCCAAGGGTCGGCCTGAGCCACTGGAAGGGTGCAGTTAGGGTAAGGCTGTGGGAGGCTCGTTTAGGGGAGGATCAGGAGCTCCATTTTAGGCACACTCAGCTTGAGACGTCTGTCAGACATCCAAGTAGAGATGTTTGAGGGGAGGAAGGTGTTCAGGTTGGAACTTTGTGAGAAAGATCTGGGCTGCCGTTAGAAAATGGGGAGTTGTCAACAT
Source organism: Rhinolophus ferrumequinum (assembly GCF_004115265.2). Lineage (NCBI taxonomy): Eukaryota > Metazoa > Chordata > Mammalia > Chiroptera > Rhinolophidae > Rhinolophus > Rhinolophus ferrumequinum. The sequence continues at coordinate 10,002,733 of NC_046299.1, read as the reverse complement.
ATAGCCGGTTATTAGAGCCATGGGCTGGATGAGCTCACCAAGGAGATGCATGTGGATGGGGAAGAGATGAAACCCAAAGACTGAGCCCCGGACCAAGGCTGCCCCCCATTTGGAAAAGATAAGGCGTCGGCAGCGTTGGGACCTGTCTAGAGTTGATGAGGCAGAGAGAAGCAAGGCTAAACCCAGGAGCCAGTGGAATTTTCCAGCCATGTGTCTTGTTAGACGGGTATAGTCGGTTTGAGAAGAAGAAGAAGAAAAAACCCAATGGGTGCCCATTTTCATTCTGGTTGTGCATGCAGACGTTCCCTTTTGCTGGGCCTGTACCAGGAGGTTTTTTTCTTTTTGGAAAGGAAATGTGAGTCTGGCTGCCTGTATTGACGTGACAAATGCTCTTTACATTGCCTTAACGAAGCTGCCACTTACGAGAGGCTGACCCCATCCCTTTGCGTTTTGTCTGCCTCTCTGAGAATTAGTGAGGCCTTTTCATCGCCCATCTTGACGTCAAATGACCAGTCTTTGGAACACTTCTTTTACGCATGAAGACTTTATTGAGTTTTCCAGGGCTGGCGCAATTCTTGTCTGAAATACGTTTTTTTTCCTTCCATCCTGACTGGAACTCTGAGGAGGGAGGAGGTGGCGCTGTCCTGGGTGTTGCATACCGCCCCAGTATTCCCTGGCTCAGCCAGCGCCGTCCACACCGTTCCCACCTCTATGTGGAATTTCTACCAAGTGGAGTTTATTAAAAATAACCCATCCTCGTCGGGCTCTGACGTACCCCGCAGAAAAGGCTGCTCTCCTGCAGAGCCCTCGTGTCTGAGTTTCTCAAGTCAAGCGGAAGACTGCGGCTGTTTGTAAATGGGGCCTGGGTGATGTGCGGGGCAGCAGAGCTGTGTGTGTACCATTTATCAGCCTGTACGGCTAATTCAGCGCTTAGTCTTGTTTGTCAAGGGACTGCTGGGAACCTGAGAAGGAGTCCCCATTGCTTTCCCACCAAGAAATGGAGTCAGTGACTTAAGTCAAAGCTATGACTAGGCTTGGCTTCTGGGGGCCGAGAGGATTTGCCCAGCTCATCAAGGGATCAGAGGGGTTCCAGGTTAGTGTCAGCAGCCACAGGCTAATAAGGTTTTGCCATGGAGTTCTTAGAGATTGACATACTTATTCTCTAACCTGTTTTCTGGGGCCTTGATAGCATCTCAGCTCATCGGAAGCCCTCCTTTCCCCACACTTTGGTGCAGTGTGGTATTCAGGTCTCTTCTCTTTGGGGTTGAGGGCATTTGGCATATCCTCAACCAGACTTACTCTGCACATATTGGTGTCTCCAATGCATCACACTGTGTTCTAGTGGTTGGAGACTGCGCAGTGAGCAGGAGTCATGAAGCTCTACTCTTGTGGAGCTTGCTTTCTGAGGAAACCAGAGATTGAAAAAGAAACATTTTTTATTGAAGTTAAGTGATACTCGCTATGAGTTTAGATACCTGTTAAGTATTTTGTTATTTGTTGCTGTGTAAGAAATTACCCCAAAAACTTAGCAGCTTGAAACAGTAATAAACATGTATTATCTCATATTTTTTGTGGGTCAAGATTTGGAAATGGTTTTCTGAGGGGCTAGTGGCTCAAGGTCTCTCAAAAGGTTGTCTCAAGATGGTGGCTGGGGCTGCATCCCTCTGAAGGCTTGGTGTGTCTCCAGGCTTCTGCACATGGCTGGTAGGTTGGTGCTGGCTGACGGTTGGAGGCCTCAGTAGTTTCTCGTGTGAAGCTCTCCATGGGACTGCTTGAGTGTCCTCATAACATGGCTGGCTTTCCCCAGAGTGAGTGACCCAAGAGAGCATGGTGGAAGCTGCAATGTCTTTTATAACCTAGTCTCAGAGTTTCCATACTGTCATGTCCCTAATATCGTAATGGTTACACAGATTAGCCGTGTTCAGTATGGGAAGAAACTTTCCTAGAGCAGGAACAGCAGGAGCAAGGATTATTAAAGTCTCTAGTAGTGGAGGCTGGCAACGGCAAACATGAAGTCACCACTAATGAAATCTCCAAGCCATAGTACTAGTCCCAAACTATGGAAAATAACTTGAAATTAGTAAGTTATCACTTGGCTTTAGATTTGCCTGATTATCCTGAAATTATGTTCTAAAATGATTTGACACACTTTCCCCGGGAAACTAAGTATTCTGCTTCTCTTATGTGTGAGAAAAGACAAATACCACGATTCATCTTTGTCTTGCTATCACTGCTGTGATCTCCCAAAAGAGGGAAGGAAGGTGGAGGGAGGTGATCATTATTCGGATGGACATACAGACACTCCAGCAGTTGGTGAGGCCAGACCCTGGGAGCAGGGTCCCCCTGGAAAAGTACCACTTACACTTGTAAAATGGGTTCTCCTGGGTGCCCCACTCATACTTCCAAACAACATGGCTCTCCTAGAAGCTGCCATGTTCCTAATGATGTCACCCCAAAACCACAGTTGATTGGAGCAGGGAGGAGCCTCTGACCTTTCTCTGGGTTTTATAGACTTGAGGGGAAGTCGTTTTCTTGTAGAGAAGACTTAAAATAAAAATCCTGGGAGCTGTTGACTGCCATGTTTCCTACCACTGGAGCAAGCCAGTGAGCACTGAGACACATGAGGCCAACACGCACACACACACACATGCACGTACACACGCACATGCACGCACGCACACACAGATGAGAGTAGGTTCCAGAAGTGCTTATGTCCCTGGTTCCTGGTGCTCCGGACCAGCTGCATTTCCAGTCTCCCACAATTTGGTTGTCCTTGGAGTCCAGGAACCTAGAGATTATAATTTTGCCTGAACTAGGCTAGTTTGTGATCCTTTTCTCTTAGAACCAAAAGAGTAACCGGGAAAGTCAAAGATCTCTGCACAGTGGCCTTCGGAGCGTCAGCAGGGAGTGAGGACAGAACTAACTCTGGGGCCTGGGGAGGAGGAGAAGCAGCTGGGCAGGGGTCAGGGTCAGGGGAGCCACTCAGGGCTGTGGCTCTCAGGAGGACGATGGTGCAGACATGAGTGACAGCACAGCCCCTCTGACAGCTGCTAGTAAATGAATCACCTCTCCCCGGGAGAGAAGTGCACACCCCTTTCCTCCTTCCTTCTTTTTAGCTTTTGCCCCAGCCAGGACATGTCTCACAGGTTGGTGGCTGTGGTGCTGTCATGTAAGTTCCAGGGTCACCTTGGGCCATTCCTACTACTCTCAGTCTGTACCCCACTGTGGCCAGTGATTCATTCCTCCCTCCCATCTTTCTTTGGTCCTGTCCCATCTGTTGTCCTAAAGGGGGTCGATGAATCCCTTCCCGACCCAGACCCGGTGAGCTCCTCAGATGGCAGCTGGACATCAGAGAATAGTCTGCATAGGCGGCAGCGTATTGAGGCTGGGTCTTCAAAAGAGGAGCCCATGGTGCCCAGGTTGGGAGAGAGCCAGCAGATAACTACCCGTCATTCTTGCCTGCCCCTGCAGCATGGTGGCAAGTGGCTCTGGAGAGGCAAATGGAGACTCCTCCCCATCCACATGGTCAGCACGGGTAAGACACCAGGGCCAGTGTGGGCAGAGCCGGGTATTTCTCCAGAAAGGGCCATGGTGAGCTGCGCTGCCAACCAGGCGCGTCACTCGCCCCTGCCATGAGGACTCTGGAAAAGCTGACCACATGGGTAATTATAGAAGCCGGAGGTGGCAAGACCTCATAGCATCTCTGACTTCATCTTCCTGTCAGGGCAGGAGAAGATCTCCTGGGAGAAGGAGGTGACATCTAAAGTTAGTCAGAGACCATGAGGAGTTCAGCTCAAACTGTTCTTTAAACCAGTGTGAAAATGTGGCAGGTCCCCTTTTATCAGCTTGCTTAAAAACATAAAAAATTTTCATGTTCTTAAAAATCATCTGAGGGATATGTCTTAATAGGGAGTACATATTTTCTTTTTTTTTTCATTAAAAGTTTATTGGGGTGACAATTGTTAGTAAAGGTATATAGATTTCAGGTAGTAAAATTACATAGATTTCAGGTGTACAATTCTGTATTACATCATCTATAAATCCCACTGTGTGTTCACTACCCAGAGTCAGTTCTCCTTCCATCACCGTATATTTGATCCTCCTTACCCTCATCTCCCACCCGCCTTCCCCCTTAGGAGTACATATTTTCACCAGCATTTTCTGAGATCGATGATGCAATTAGAACAAGCCAAGAAAATGAAATATTAGGTTTATAAACTGGGTGTCCACGGGTGTTTATACTGTTTGGCAGCCACAGATATGTAAAGAATTCTTTTTGCCTTAAACTCCGTGCAGTATTTCGCTCTCTGTTTTAGAGCAGCATCTCCTCCGCAAAGGTTCTTCCTGCACTTGGCATACATCACAGTGCGAAGGCAAGGCCCATTGAATGGTGCCTCCCGCGGTTGACACCTTGGATGTATCTGGGGAAGAGAAAAGCTCTCCGAGTCGATTGGCAGGGGTGCTCTGGCTGTTAGGGGTGAGCTCTGGGCAGGAGAAGGTTTCACATGGGCATTACAGCAGAGAGGACGGACGGTATATGTCCCCTCTATTGGGGGAGGGGACAGGGCCCACCACCCTCTGTGGTTGGAGGAAACTCTCTGGCAGATGGAGGTCACACGAGCACGCCTTGCACGTGGTTTACCATTCTTGTCACTGAAGTCATTGTCTGGCTGCCATTTCCCAAGCCAGTTGTAATATTCTAGGCTGGTGGCCCCACCTCTTCTTTGCTGCTTATGTTTTCCGGTGTAAGCTGATTGCAGCAGCTTTTGCCCACTACTTGGGCAGAGGTGTTCCCATTGCAGTGCGTTCCCAGGTGGTCCCTCGCCTTGGGTAGTGTGATGTGCCTGAGCTCTGCAGGTGGCCTCTCCAGACGTTTCCCCATCGGGGGTCATAAGCCCCTCTCAGGGGTCATTGTGGAGACATGGCCTGTCACTCCCAGTGACTTAATCAGTGTGGAAAGCCCAGCTGGAAGCCTTCTGTTGGTTTTCTGCCTCCCAACACAAATGCTCTTCAAGTGGTGGTGACCTGATGTGGACTCTCAAAGAAAGGCCTTTTGATCCCGGGCTGGGAGGCCTGTCCCCGCGTGCTCCCGGCTGCCTCCCTGTGGAACTGTGGCGCCCAGCCGCCCAGCCAGGCCTCTGCTGGGAGGCAGCTGACCTAAAAGTGATGTTATTTTTTTAACGTGGGTTTTAGTACCTAAAGCAATAATATTTTCAGCTGCTTATTGAGGCTGATTAGTGAGCCTCAGGACTCCATTTGGTTAAATAGAGCTGCCTTCACAGATGTATTTTGGGACAGCACAAATCCAGGCTTCTGCATGGGATTGAGTTACCCCAAAAGGTGGTCGGCCATTTGCCCGGGGCCTGGGCCTTGCAAAGCAGTCTGAGTAAATTCCCATGTGCCAGACCACTAGGGTGGGGTTTCCAGAGCAGTGGATGCCGGGTGCTTCTCTCCGCACCCTGGAAAAAGGGTGGCCAGTTGTGCTCTAGAACTCTCAGCCCCTTCAGAGATGCAGCGCCCAGCCTAGATCCTAGCTCTATTGTATTTGAACTGGTTATAGTTGGCCTCTGAGAGCCTGCGTTTCTTTATCGGTAAATTGGGAATGATTTAATATCTACCTACCTTGTAGGGAGAGCCTAGAATCTGCTCCATACTGTGTGTGGGTGTGTGCGTGCGCATGTGTGCCAGTTTGGGGGGATTGAATGAGAAAATAACAGGAAAAGCGCAACCTTCTCTCTTTAAATGGTCTCAAGACATCATCAATCAAACTAAATCATCAAAAAATGATCAGTCCCCCAAAATTCATCCTAATGGTGAGGAGCCACTGGCAGTACCTCGGGAGAGAGAGGCACAGCGGCAGGCGGCCCAGTGGAGGTCAGGCCTGTGCGCCTGTCCTGGCTCTGCCACGACCAGCTATGTGACCTTGGGCCAGTCCTTCACTTCTGAGCCTCAGTGTCCAGCTCTGTTAAGTGAGTGGGCTGGATTCCTTCCAGAACCACCATCCCATAGTCCTGGGATTCAAATGATGGTAGTCAGTGTTTCCTTGGAGAAAATCACTGACTCTCGATTCTCCATGAGAAGAGAAATGGTCATAAAAGAAAAGTCACTCACTCTGGGTGGAAATGTGCCCGGCTGCCCCTGTGGGCATTCCATGTGCTGCCTGCACTTCTCTTTTTCCGGGAGGGTCCTCTGGACTGCCCTGGGGAGAAACTGGCCACTAGACACTGGGCTGAGAGGCTGCCCTGCACTGGGCCTGGAGGGCTGGGGGGTCTGAACTCCACAGTGAGACGGAGGGGGAAGGAGTTTCAGTTCGTCTGTGCTGATGTCATTGTCTTTGTCTCTTTTGAATTAGCTGTACTTTTGGACCGAGACTGACAAATCCTTGGGTGGTAGATTTTGAAATGGTTATAAATAATTTGCAATTAGTTGCCTTGTCTCAATGAGAAAGGCAGGCTCACCCAGGCTTCCCATTAACGCCAGGGCGTCATCCACTGGGCAAGTGCATCAGATGTGAGTGAAGGAGCCCCACTTGGGTGAAGGAAAATAAAAAGGTCTGCCTTTCAGAGGCCTCACTTCTTTAGAGCCCGGGTCCCACCTGCTTGGCCTGCAACCTGAAGTCTTAAATTCCTTGGTGTCATTGCGAAAGAGCTCCAGGATTGGAGGTCCAAATGCCAGACCTGCCACCTCCCTGTGAACGACCCTGGAAACTCTGCTGACTCTCCCATTCTTCATATGTGGATGAAGGGATATAATGGTGGCCCTGGCCCTCCCGCTTCACTACCTGGGCTCTTTTGAGGTTCAGATAAGAACATCTGAATAGTCTCTGTGTGTGCATTTGAAAGCTGAAAAGTTGCAAAAGGTGAGGCATCCATATTGTTGTTTCCTCTTGCAAGGTGTAATCATAAGAACGGTGATCATGATGGCAACTCTTAATTATTTATGTGCCCAGTTCTGGGCTAAGATCTTTATCACATTCTACTAATATCTGCACAATCACCCTGTAAGTCAGTGCTTTTTCCATCTGCATTTTATAAAGGTTAAGGAAATTGTCTAAGGTCACGCCGCTTGTAAGGTCTGAGTGATCCAAGGCAGCCTCTTGGGGGTGGGTGAGCCTTCCAGCTTGGTGGCTTGTTATTTTCTAGTGGCTTGCTTTGATTTATCTAAGCCACCCAGCTGCCTGGCATCTCAAACCCAGCTGCCTAGATGCCTGGCCCTCGTCACCAGAAGGTCTGACCCAGCTGGTGCGGCGGGGGCCTGAGCACCAGAGTTTGCTCCCCTGTGATACTAACGTGCAGCCCGGAGGAGAGCCGCGGCTCTAAGCACACAGCGTGGATGGTGCAGAGGAGGCTGGACTGGACGTCAGGTCTTCTCCCCTCTCTGGACCTCAGCTCCCTGCCCTGTACAAGGAGGGGATTGGTCAGGGGCCTCCAACGTTCTTGAACTATAAGAAGGTCATGAGCAAATCTATTATTGTTCTTTTCCTTCTTCTGTTTTAGGCAGAATATGAAGTGACTCCAGATGAAAAACTGGGCGAAAAAGGGAAGGAAATTATGACCAAGTACCTCACCTCAAAGGTAAGAGGAGGCAGGGGAGGGCTTATCCAGGAATATGGGCCCCCAGGTCTGTGCCAGGCTGTGTGGGGAGCTGGAAGCACCTGGTTGGTGGCTGCCCTTGGTCTCCAGAGATCCAGAGTTCTCAGCCTCCCCCAGAGAGCGCACGTGCCTGAAGGGCCAAGGCGGGGGCCCAGGCCAGGCCAGCAGGGATGGTTCTAAGAGGGTGTTGTGGTGGGGTAGGTCCGAGGTGACCGGGAGGGAAAGGGGGTGGCTGAAGCTTGTCGGCAGACGCAATGTTAGTTGAACACGTGATAGAACGCAGAGTGTCCTGAAGTAGGTTCTGGAGTGCACAGAACGGTGACAGGTCACCCTGAACCCCTCTCACAGTCATACCCACTTGTGACTCCCCATCAGGGTCCTGGTGGCCTTGGCTCCCTGGAGCTTGTGTCTTCTTGCCTCTGACTTGACACATGAATATTTTCTCCATCTAGTTCAGAGAGCCGGGCCTGGGCGCCTGGGGTTCTAGTCTCAGCTGTTCTACCTATGCAGTCAAGCCATGTTCCCTCACTGGGCCTCAGTTTCCCTTTCTTAAAAGGGACCCATCTCCTGGAGGCCTTGAGAACCTGAGGTGAGACCTGCGTGCAAAGAGCTGTGGGTGTGTCCTGAGTCCCTGTGGGCCAGCCGTGGCGTCATCTTCACCCAGGACCTGGACACTGTGGGCACCAGCCACCCAGGAAGGGTGCTCCTCATGTGCCAAGCTGCCAGTGGACTGAGGTCACCATAGCCTGTGTGACCAGGTCCTGGCTGTCAGTCCATCCACCCACAGTGTGGTGGGGGTGGCAACACACAGGCGTGCAGGTCAGGAAATGGCCCTACCCCTAACTCTCTCTGGGACCTTGCTTTTCCTCTCCCCGGGCCTCAGTGGTCTGTGCTGTAAAATGGGTGAGGTTTAACCAGATCCTCTCAAAGAGTCCCTGCAAACTGGATAATCAGAATCTATCCTCTCTAAGCCCACACTGAGGGAATGACAAGCGAGTCACTAGACAAGAACAAAACAACGACGAGCAGACGGTGGGAGATGCTTCCAGGCAGGGAGAGATGTGTTCCGACGAGACGCAGACTCCAGGATGTGACATTTGGCCCCTGAAGAAAGGCAGCCCCTGCCCACCTAAGAGTATTAATCCGTCAGTTGATTCTTAATTAGCTTAATTCAAAAGGCCCCAGCTCCCTGCCGCCACGGGGGCACTAACCCCCACGGCTTGTGTCAGCGGAAGGCACTGAAACGTGGATGCATTAGCTGCTCCAGGGACAGAGGTGGGTTGTGGACAGAAGGAATCCAGGTCACATACAGCAGCTCCTCCAGTACAGCTGGGCTGCTGGAAGCCTGCACACCCATGAAGGCATCCAGGGTGACACGAGGGGTTTAAAGCCACAGTAGCTCCTTCACCCCAGGGGGGTATAAGAACAACAGCGCACTGGCTGAGTGCCTAAGAGAACCAGGCGTGCCTCTCTGTGATGGTCCAGCCTCCAAGAGATGAGAGACAGATAGCCCTGTTTATAGGTGGCTCCCAGGGTTGAGAGGGAGTAATCTGCTACCACACAGGGCACGGCTGATGGAGTCTCCAGCTGCTCTGTGCGAAGGCAGTTTTCGTGTGGCTTGGCTTTGCCCGTCTCTCTCTGCATCTGGGCCCCCTGGGGCTGCCCTCTTGCTTGGGTTCCCTCCAGACAATGGCAACTAATATACTGAGGACCCACTGTGTGCAGGCGCTATCTCACTTAGTCCTCACCGTCACCCCATGATGGGAGTCTGTTGGCTCCACCGTATGGATCAGAACAGGGAGGCTCAGGATGGGCCACACAGCTGGGGTTTGAGCCCAGGTTGGGGTGACCCCAGGGCCTTGGTCTGTCCCTTGTGGTGCGCTGTTTCTCACCCCGGCCCCCTCGCTGCCTTCCACTGCCCCCACCCCACACGCGAGTGTGGTGGCCTAGCTGAGCTCAGTGAGGATGAAGTGGTTCTTAGCCCAGTCTCGTCGGCTCTTCCGGCCTATCCAAGGGCTGCTGTGGGGGCTGCTTCCCTCTCTTCCCCTTTGGCCAACCTCATCCAGAAGCTTCTGCTAGAAGACCCCAAGCTGGGCCCTCCAGACGTCCCCAGCCCTGCTCAGTGCTGCATCCACCTCCTAGAGGGATGGGGCCCAGACTCCCCATCAGCTCAGACGGTTTTACAAGTGCCTCGGAGCCTGCCAACATTGTTTCCTTAAGTACTCCTCAGTTTTTAGAATTTAAACCACACCATATGTTATGGCCCAGGGGCCTGGGGGAGGTGGCCGAAGTGCTCCCGTGGGTCGACTGTTTTCCTACAGTAAATTTTGCACTGCCTTCCCAGGCCTTCCTGTACTCTCCCTCTCCTCGCCCCGTTTTACTTGTCAGTCCTGCAGATGCCCAAGTGCTGGGGAGCGAGGGGCCGGGAGAGGGGCCAAGCTAGTGGCCGAGGCTAAGCAATGGCCCTGAAGCCTTGGAACAACCCCCAGAGCCTTTGTCCCCAGGCCCAAATCATCCTTACCTTGGGACCCCCTCGAGTTGCAGCTCCTGTGTCTTGGCTCCAAGCAGCATTTTCCAAAGGGTAGGTCATCGGACACTGGTCATTTGAGAGGCTCTGAGGAAAAAACCCCACCTCTGCAGTCATTAGAGGGAGGGCAACACTGCCTCTCCCTCTTTTAAATAAAGACTCTGAGAAGTCCTCCAATAAAGACACCTGTTTCACTGCTAACGAAACATTTCCCAAACTTTTATGACCATCAGACCTGCTCGTCTTTTTCAAATCCACATCCTGCTGAATACATCTTGGGCTGCGGAACACATCCAAGGTCTTCACGACCTGGCCTCCTCCTGCTCCAGCATCCTTTCTCCTGTTACCTTTCCCACAGCCCCCAAACGGGGCTCTGGCCACACCTTTCCCATGCTCAGCTTCACGTCTGTACCTCGTTGCCTTGGTTCGGTCTGTTCCCTGCAAGACCCGTCATCTGGCAGGTGTGGCCCCCCGACTCCATCTTTCTCCCTCTGTCCCTGCTCAGCCCGACGCCTCCCGCTGCACGGAGCCTCCTGTGCCCCTGGTTAGAAGCCATGTTCCTACCTGTCTGGTTTCTGAGTGTGCTGCTTTGTTGTGCTTCACGTCCATGCCGTCAGTGCTTCCATGGCTGGTGGGGGGTTCTCAAGAGCCCGCCTTACAGAGGGGGTGACAACATATCAACAGATCAGTGGAATGCAGTGTGACAGGAGCAGTGGTGCAACTGTGCAAAGGGAAGTGGGGAGGGGGCTCGTGAGAAGCTGCCCTAGACCAGCCTGGGGGAGCCGGAGAGGCTTCTGGGAGGTGATGCTGCTGAATTAAATCTTAACATGATAATGAGGAGGAGGAGGAAGTCAGTGCCAACGAAAGGAAAAGAGAAGGGCCTTTCACGGGCAAAGGTCAGAGCAGCGGTTCTCACCTGGGGACATTTGGTCGTCCCCCCCTCGTGTGGCAGTATCTGGAGAACTTTTTGATTGACACATTTGGGAGGATGTGCTACTGGCATCTAATAGACATGGGCTGGGGACACTGCTGAACGTCCCATCATTCACAGGGTGGCTCCGTAGCAAAGAATTATGTGGCCCCCAATGTCAGTAGTGCTGAGGGGAAGAAACCCTGCTATAGAGGTGGGAACGGTGAGATGAGGCCAGTGTAGGGGTACAGGGCCCTCTGGGTGGCAGGGCCTGGCAAAACATGTCGGGGACTTTGACACCATCTCAAAGGCAGTGGGGAGCTACTAGGGCTCTGCATGCCATTTGCTATTCAGGATGATCCCTCTGACGCCACGGAGGAGAAGGGGAGAGACTGAAGGCAGGAGCTGATGTGGGGAGCTGACGCACGAGCTGTGGGCCGGGGAGGGGAAGGCAGGGGGCCTTGGGAAACGTTAGGAGGAAGGAGCTCTGGGAGACGGGCCGGTGTGGGGTGTGGCGAGAACAGGTGGGAGGACTCCCGAGTGATTCCCTGTCTCCATCTTGAGTCACTCAGTGGGTGCCGGTGCTCCAGGAGGACTGAGAGCATAGGACGAGGGTCGCTGCTGTAAGTTGCAGGGTTATTAGCTCATTGGGCAGAGACGATGGCACCTGCTTTCTATGGTGTCCTCTGCCCCGGGCTGGACACATGGCTCTTATTCATTGCCAGTTGGTTTAAGACAATGAGGGGGTCCTGGGAAGCTTCTTTCCACGGGCCCCTCACCTCTCCTGCCTCATGCCTCTTTCTGGAGAGCTGACACTTAGCTGGCTTGTGTCCCCCGGTGTCTGACTTGGTGTGCTGCAAGTCTGGCTAGAAAGTCCCTGCTCAAAGTCAAAGCTGATGCCCAGAGTCGAATTCTTGCCCACTGTGGGATGATTCCCTTCAAACCTTGGCTTGAAGGCTTCCCTCCCAAGAGGCAATGTCCGCTCTTTGGATGCTGCCCAGAGTCCTGTATCAGTTGACCATAAGTGGCCAGCTTTGCTTGGGGGGGCATTAGAGGGCACAGCCGGGGTGGGTTCTGGGAGGGGCTGAAAGCCATGGAGATCTAACATGAAGGCACCAGAGTGCTGCGAGTGGGCGAGTTTTAGAACCAGGTACCTGGGTTGGAAGCCACACTTGGCCTCTTTTGCTGTGTGGCCTTGGGGAAGTTACTGCACCTCTCGGTGCCACGGGTTGCTTGTCTATTGAGTGGGCAGGGTAGTGGTGAGTGTCGTGAACACGTGCGGAGCCCGGGAGCTGGTACATATTAGACATTCGCTCAGCATTTGCTGTCATCGGACATTCCCCTCTCTTGCCTGTGCTTTCAAAATCAGGCTCTTGAATGAGGAAATCATCCAGACATGAACTCCAGCTGTGCAGTTGTGAGAGGCCAGGGAGGGGTCCAGAGAGTCCCCAGCCACAGAGGGCTGGCCAGACAGGCCAGACTCATGAAAACGCAATGCATTAGTCAGGATGATTAACGCCAGCAGCCACAACAAACAAGCCCCAACTCTCAGGGCCTTCACACCACAGAGACTGCTTTCTATCTCATGTACAATCTGATTGGGTTTTCAACTCTCGTGGGTGAAACCAGGGGTCCTGGTTGCTTTGGTGGCTCCACCATCTTGAAGATGTCATATGGTCACCACCAAAGGGGAAGAGAGAAGTGAAGGAGGCGCAAGAGCTTTAATTGCTTTGGCCTGGAAGACATGTCACTTCCTCTCCCAGGCCTTTGGTCAGGAAGTGGAGGTATTCAGGGGGCCATGTGGAATACTGCTTCCGCTCTCCGTTCTCATCTCCCAAGCTGAAAACATTGTCTGAGTGGCAGGCTAGTCTCTGGTGCTGGTGAGACAGTCACGAACATGGCATGTCTTACCGATAGCCTCAGGCTGATCAGCTCAGAGAAGCTGCCCAGAAGCCTCCGGTAACGTCAGACATGTGTGCTGGGCGCTGTAGAGACCTGGGCAGCTCACTTCCAGGTACCTGCAGATCAGAAATGATACAGGTGACAGGTGTTGGGGCATGAGGCAAGGTTGCTCTGAGCTGGGGTGGACGGAAATATTTCTAATTGTAATAATAAATAATAATAGGTGATCCTGAAAACAGGATTATATACCATGGTCATTCATCACTACAGACTTCTTTTTTAAAATACTAGCTTTGTGGAAATGTACTTCACATACCATAAAATTCACTCTTTTAAAGTATACAGTTCAATGGTTTCTAAAATAGTCACAGCTGTCCAGCTATCACTATCTGATTCCAGTACATTTTATCATCCGCAATAGAAACTGTTTCCCTTTCCTCCCAGCTCCTGGCACCCACTAATCTGCTTTCTGTTTCTATGGATTTGCCTGTTTTGAACATTTCATATAAATAGAATTATATAATAAGTGGACTTTTGTGACTGACTTCTTTCACTTAGCGTGTCTTCAAGGTTCATCTGTGTTGTGACATGTAGCAGTATTTCATTCCTATTTACGGCTGACTAATATTCCACTGTATGAATAAGCCACATTTTATTTATCTTCTCATCAATTGACGGACACTTAGGTGGTTTCCACTTTTCGGCTCTAATGAATAATGCTGCTGTGAACATTCATATACAATTTTTGCATGGACATGTGTTTTCATTTCTCTTGGGTGTATATTTAGGAGTGGAACTGTGGGTCATAGGGTAACTCAATGTTTAATCATTTGAGGACCTGCCAGACTGTTTTCAAAGTGGCTGCACCATTTGTCACTCCCACCAGCAGTGTACGAAGGTCCCGATCTCTACAGCCTCTCCAACACTTGACATTTTCTATCTTTTTTATTTTATCCTTCCCAGTGGGTGTGAAGTGTTATCTCATTGTGGTTTTGATTTGCATTTCCCTAGAGACTAATGATGTTGAGCATCTTGTCATGTGCGTGTCGGCCATTTGCATACCTTCTTTGGAGAAATGTCTATTCAAATCCTTTGCCTGGTTTTTAAATTGGGTTGTTTTTTTGTTCTGTTTTGTTTTAATCGTCTTAATGTTGAATTTTAAAGGTTCTTTGTATGTTCTGGATGCAAGTCCCTTATCAGATATATGATTTGTAAATATTTTCTCCCATTCCATGAGTTGTCTTTTTACTTTCTTGATGGTGTCCTTTGAAGCATATAAAGATGTTAAATTTTGATGAAATTCAAATTCATTTTTGTGACTTGTTTTTCAAGGATTGGTTTTTACTTTGTCTGATCTGTCCTTATAAGGTCTCAGTTTGGGGGGGAACAGGTTATGTATGGTGACAAAGTAAACAAACTGGAGTACACATTAGGCTCATGGATCTGTCTTCCTCTAGAGAACCGAAGCCCAATTACCTGTTGGAAAGAGCTGTCCTTCAGGAACATTCCAGCCCTTCCCCTGGTTGACATGGCAATATCCTTAGGCCCTCTATGTCCAGCACTGCAATGGCATCTTACAGATAGGCTCTTGGATCTTCCTAGTAACTCCCCAAGATGGGTATTAGTGGACCCATTTTTTACAGATCAGGCAACTGAGGTTGGGGAAGGGAAGAGGCTGGTTTATATTAGTGGAGACAGGGTTAGGGCTTACGTGGAGTCCCTGAGTATCCTGCTTCAGCAGTGTTGTTTGCAGAACACCTTGCTGTGGTTCATTTTTTTTTTTTTTGAACAAATTTAGTCTTTTTTTACTTTTTTTTTATGGGGGAATATTGGGGAACAGTGTGTTTCTCCAGGGCTCATCAGCTCCAAGTCATTGTCCTTCAATCTAGTTGTAGAGGGCACAGCTCAGCTCCAAGTCCAGTCGCTGTTTATTGCAGGGGGTGCAGCCCACCATCCCATGTGGGAATTGAACCAGCAACCTTGTTGTTGAGAGCTCATGTTCTAACCAACTGAACCATCCGGCCAACCCTCCTGAAGCTCAGCAGCAGCTTGTTTTCAGTGTAGTTGTGGAAGGCGCAGCTCACTGGCCCTCGAACCGGCAACCCTGTTGTTCAGGGCTCACGCTCTAACCAACTGAGCCGTCTGGCCGCCCCGCTGTGGTTCATTTTAATTAGGCCCATGAGCAACTGTGCGGGGTCTCCAGCTTTGAGCTGCCCCCTCCCAATCACTACAGCCCGGCTGGTGGTACCAATTTCAGTGCGGTTTTACTAGGGAGTATCAGTGGAGTCCAGGGGAAGCTCAGACCTGGCGAAAGCGCCTGCATGGGTGGGTTTCTTCTGACAACAAAGTGGACAAGTGCGTTGGAGCAGTCTTCTGACGTGAACCTGCTTGTGTTCTCTGTGGGACGCTGACAATGCCCCAGGCAGGCAGCTCTTAGAGGGCATTTCTTGCTGGAGGTCCGCTGGAAGGATGTTGTTTTCTGGGTCCCTCCAGAGACGATGCTTCTTTGTTTCTATAAACAATGATAGGGTAAGACAGGGAAGTTTGTTCTTGTTTAGGGGGAAATCACCCATCAGCCCGAGTTCCTGCACAAAAGAAATCTATTCCTAATGCTTGTTTTGCTCTCTGGAAAACATCCACCTTTTAAAAAGTAAAGAGTTTGAATGAAAGGAAATAATTCTAAGTTCCTCTTTCTTTGCTACCCCCGCCCCCACAGTGCCACTTCTGTGGTGCCTTCCCTGTCCCAGTTCTGCCACTTTACAGCTGAACCCCAGTTCTGCCACTTTACAGCTGTGCCTCTTTGGGGCCTCAGTTTCCCCATCTGAGTATGGGGATGAGGAAGATGGTGCTTAAATGGGCTTGTGGCCTTTAGTCATTCTCAAAGCACCTTCACAGTTTTGGCTATATCTGCAGGCCCCCTAACAATTATTTATACAACATTTTTCTTTAACTTATCTGTTCACTTTAAATGAGCTTTAAGAGGAAACTTTGTATCAAGAACATGTCTGGAAAACCAGCATTGATTTGTCATACATAAAGAAAAGTGGAAGGATTGATACTGAATTCTAGCCAGATAGTCTTTTGCAGACCTGAGGCTCTGAGCCTGAAGCCTCCTTCCTCTTTGTTTGAAGGGAGATTCGTGAATATTAGAGCCGTGTGAGCAAGATTGTAACATTGTAACACCACACGCAGGCTTTCTACTTGAGGGTGGGAGGCTTGAAGGAGAATCGAAGAGGGACCACCGTTTTCACTGAGTGATTAATATGACTAAAGTGTGTCTCTGCACCTCCTAAAACCACCTACCTCATCATTTTTGGGAAAATGCTGGGCTAACTACTTCCCAGCTACGATGCATTTTATAAATGCTGGCTTGTTGGAAGAGACAGAGTGACAGAGCAAAGAGCACTGGACTAGGAGTCAGGCTTATTCCCAATCTCCCTTCCTGAATCTGTGGCCTTGGGAGGAGCTAACATAGAGTCCACTTAATCATCTAACCAACTCTCGGTCTCCAGGGCAGCCCATGGCATGGAATATGGGCGGCTTGAGCAAATCCCTCCTTTACAATAGCTTGCCCTTGCCCCATCTTCTGTGGGGCTTGGGCTTCCAGCCACCGGCCCTAGACCCAGCTTTTCATCTCTGCGAAGATTGCTTGGCCCTCGTCCGTCTCCCAGCACCCAGAGCAGCGTCTCCATCCTGTTGATGAATCTGGTGAACTTGAAGTCCATGTTCCCTTCAGCTTGTCCTGAGCTGGGCTGGAAGGGCAGCTGGGCCATGCCCCTGGCTTCTCCTACTTTCCACCATAGCACTGCAAGAGGACCCAAGGGTGGAAGAGGACTGAAAAGAAAACTTGAGAAAGGAACTTCCTGGAGTTTTCTCAAGCCACAGTGGGGGAGTGGAGGGGCTGGGCCTCTTCCTCTTCCATTTTTGGGAGCAGCAGAGAGAGGAAATCAAAACAAAGCCACATTATTTGTGCTCACTAGCTGTCCTGGGGCGAGACAGAAGGGAGCTAGCATTTATTGAGCAATTACTGTGTGCCTGGAACTTCATGTTTCACATTTGACTCAGTCCTCTTACTAGCCAGCTGAAAGGGGGGCTCAGAGAGGTTAAGTAATTGACCAAGAACACCCAGTAGGGCCAGAGCAGGGACTTGAAGCCAGGCCTGTCGTCTTCCCATCCCCTCCCAGCCAGATGCCCCCTCGCCCTGGGCCTCACCATCGGTAGAGGGAGGAAGTTGGTCTGGGTGCTGCCCTTCCACTCTAACCACCTATAGTAATGATAAAATTCACAGTCCCTGAAACATCTCTTACTATGTGCCAAGCACTCAGCCGAGGGCTTTAAATAACTTGATCCGCATATCTACGCCCTGGATTATTGTCTCCATTTTAAAGGTGAGGAGATGAAGACACAGAGGGTCTTAACAGTGACTTGCTCTCCTAAGGTAGCCTAGCCTGGCTCCCGACCACTCACGTCTCTTCTTGCTGAGGGATTGTTACTGTCCCAGGAGCACTCACCAGGGAGCTGGGGTGCTGATGGAGGGCAGCAAGGCCTGCCAGGGCTCCTGAGTTGTTTCCAGTTCGCCCCAGAGCCCAGCAGCTGCCTTGCTCCCCATGGAGCACCCCTGCTGTTCTAGTTTTCCTCTGAATTGAGGCCGGGGCCTCTAGAAGTCCAGGTCCGTTGGAAGAGGACCCGAGAGCTCATCTTGGAGGAGTTCTCCTCCAGTTCACCCCAAAAGAAGGAGGACACCACCTAGGGTTGGCTGCAGCACCCAGGGGAATCTCAGGGGCCATCCAGTCCACAAGATCTGCTATAGTTGAGCGGCCTGAGGGCCAGGCCCCCCTTTTGCCTCCCTCTGTCTCCCCAGGCCCTGGCTTTGAGAAGAACACTTATGGCTCCATGGAACCCAGTTTTAAAACCATGGAGTTAAGCCAAACTTGTCATGTCGTAGCTGAGGGAACTGAGGCCCAAAGAGGGGCTGGACCCCCCCACCACCACCACCTCCCCAAGGTCACATGGCTCGGAGGAGACTGGAATGTTCCTCGTTGGGCTTTCCACAACTTTGTGCTACAAGCATGGAGAGAAGGCACCAGAAGGAATGCTTCCTGACTTGGCTCTCAGGTTCCCACCGTGGCTGGCCTGAAACTGGGCTTGAACTCCTCTGGGGCACTTCTTCCTGGGCCGGTCCACCTGTGTCACATACTGAGCCCTGTGGAGTGAGTGTCCGAGCAGAGCAGAGAAGGCTGCGGCTCCACCATTTGAACATCTGTGCTTTTTAAACAGAGATAGCCTTGAAGGAAGGGGTAGCACTGTCATGAACCCTCTCCCATTCCTTTACTAAGGGTGGCTTTTAATGGGGGAAATGGGGCAACATAACATTAATTTAGCACCTACTGTACACTCTGCGCTTTACTTCTTTATTTCATCCCATATTCATGACAGTTCTGTGTAGCAGACACAATTGTCCCCTGTTTATCCTGGGCAAAGTTCCTTAGTAGAGAGTGAAAGCTGGGAGAATTGAAAACAGGGAGTCAAACAGATACTCGTATGCAAATGTCCACACCAGCATTATTCACAGTGGCCAAAAAGTAGAAATGACCCAAGTGTCCATACAGAGATGAATGGATAAACAGAATATGGTCTATGCACAATGGAATGTTGTTATTTATAGCCAGCCAGAGGAATGGAGTTCTGACACCTGCTACGACACAGATAAACCTTGCGAACACGATGCTAAGTGAAAGAAAGCAGACACGAAAGACCACGTATTGTATGATTCCACTTCTATGAAATGTCCAGAATAAGCAAACCCATTGAGGCAGAAAGTTAACTAGTGTTTACCAGGGGCTGGTGGGAGGGAGGTAATGGGGAGTTATTGCTTTATGAGTATAGTGTTTCTGTTTGAGACAATGAAAAACATTTGGAAAAAGATGGTAGGATGGCTGACATTATGAATGTAATCAATGTACACCGAGTTGTGCCTTTAGAATGGTTACAATGGCAATGTACAGGGGGTGCCAGAAAATGTATACAAGTGGACACTTTGGTCAACGTTGCTCAAGCAGTAGTTCGCTGTAATCAAGTGTCTGAATGCTTTTTTTTTTTTTTTGAGCACCTCTTGTAACTGCAGAAGTCAAAAGTGACTTGTATTCATCTTTTGTTATCAGTATATATTGAGTATTACAATTTTAATACAGTTTTCCTGTCTTAAAATGTGTATACATTTTTTGGCACCCTCTGTATATTTTACCACCATGAAAGAAAACAACAAAAAAAGAGTGAATCTGAGCTACAACCCCACTCTTTCTGATTCCAGTATCTGTAGTCTTTCTCCTCCACTGTCTTATCTTCTCAAAACTTAACCAAAGACAAAATTCCCCCCCACCATCCCAGGTGTTCATGGATGAGGAGGTCCAGGAGGGCAGGTGGGCCAAACTGAGGATGTACATTCTGGCCCCTGTCCAGCTACTGGCCCTGAACCTGGGCGTTAACTTTCACTTTGCACTGTGTCCTTAGCATTCTCATGTCACAGTCTCCCTACACAGCATTTTTAATGACTGTAATTGTCCTTCAAATAGACATACTTTATTTCCTCCCCCAACCTTTCCTGAGAAACAGATGCTCTTTGCCCAAAGCCTGATTTCTTTCCTGCTCCTCCTGAGGTCCTTGAGACTGATGTGCCAGCTGGGGCTCCTCACAGCAGGCCCAAGTATGCCCGTCTGGGTCCCTTTTCCTTTCTCGTGACCTTCCAGGTCAGAAAGTAGGATGTTCCTTTCATGCTGGCGGAGCAGCTCTGCCTGCGACTCCCTGTTCCCCCCGTGTATGTAGAGTATTTCCTGCCCAGAGTTCTTCTCTCTAGAGTGGCTGGATACAGAGAGCTCAGCCGTAGGCTTTCTGAGGAACATGTCCCTCCCCCAAGCTCTGCCCTGGGTGGGCGGTGACGCTGGTCTCTGTGGTGCTTGCGCTGGGCTGACTCCCCGTGTGGCCGGGCAGGTGGGCTTCAGCAGGGAAGTGACACCGTGGTGATGGGGTACATTGAATTCCCTGGATCTTAGGAGATTCCTGCCCCTCCTTCACTCCCAAGCCCGGGGAATGAAATCCTCACCAGAGAAAAACCTTCCAAGGCCAAGATATTTCCAACACAGTTTCAAAGTGAAGCCGGTTTGGAAGCCGTGGAATGGGAGGGTGTTCTGGAAGATGGAAAGTTGGCTCGCAGGGCCCTTGCCTCTCACGCACAAGGAATGAGGGACACTCCCCACCGTGAGCATTCTGCACCCAGCCCTTCGGACCCAGGTTCCACTCGACAATTACCTGCACGTGGCTGCACTGACCCAGAGCAGAGTTGGCTGGGTTCAAGCCACTTGCCAGGAAAAACCCCCACTCTCGGGGTCCCCAAGAGCCAGCTCGCAGCCTCTGTAAACAATGCGTCATCTCCCATCATGCACTTTGGGCCCATAGGTCACGACCAGGGATTTTGGAATTGACAGAGGCCGGCTGGCCCTTCAGTCCACCTCCAGGCGTATTTCGTTTTGTTAATTATCATTTTTTGGCTTTTGACGTAAAGAGTCAAGCGCTAGGGCAGGGTTGCTTGTGTATTTTCCTTTCTTTCTCATTAAAGTTGCCCAGCTCTCAGGCCCCTGGCTAAATTCTGCCAGTGTTTAGAAACATCCTCTCACTTCCTGACTTCTAAAAATCCTTCATCCTGATTTCTGCGAAACTCTTGAATAGCAAAGAAATATCTGATGGCTCAAGATCTGTTAGGCGCCAATCTGCTTTTCTCTTCTTGAAGGGTTGTGGCTATTTCTCAAGAGCTGTGATTCTGTACTTTGCTGACCCAGGGTCCGTGACACCTTGTGACCTGGGGTGACCAGGTCAGCAGTGGAACCGTCAGAAAAGGCTGGAACCCCCTCCCTCAGAGCACTTACCTGGCCTTGGGGCCCCTCCCTCTCTTACTGTTCACTCTGAGCCGGCTGCGGGGTGGAGGTTCTCAAAGGCAATCCTGCCATATTAAGTTTGTCCAGAGAAGTGTCCTTGCCATAGGAAAAAATAGATTCTTTCGGAGCCCTGCCCTTCTCAGTACTTCCCATGTGAAAATGCCAGCTTGAAGGAAGGAAGGGCCCTTCTCATTGCCTAGCCAGACTCCCTCCTCCTTTGGGCCTTGGTCAAACCCCACCTCAGTCTGATACAACCCCCTGCCTGAGCTTTCCCTCCTGCAGGCTGATAGGCTGCAGCCCACCTGGCCGCCGTGGTCCCCATCAGCTTTGAACTCCTGCCATTGACCGAGTGAGTGGTCGATGAGGTCGTTGGAGTGCAGCTCCTGACCTGGGCACAGCAGGGACACTCGGGGAACCCGTGTGGCCGGCAGACTGAATCAGCTCAGACCCCAGCTGGAGAAGCAACAATCTCCTTGCTTTCTGACGAGTCACAGCAGTAGCACCACCTGTAGCTCCGCTTGCTCCCGTCCCTTCTAGGGTCTTCCCGGCCTGGCGGAGTGAGCAGCCATTCTCAGGGTCACCCCCAAAGTAATGCAAGAGATCGTTGCCCAAAGAGTTAAGGAGATTGCCAGGTGGTCGCAGGTATAACGGAATTGTGGGCCTTACAGAAGCCCCGGGGCTGCCTCCCACTACAGTGCCAGGGCGTTGGCCTTCCTCACCTCCTCCTCCACCCATGAGGAGAAGCCCTGAGGGTCCCCTGAGCCCCTGGGACTCTGGTCTTTGGCTGTTCATCGCGGAAGATAACGGTGCAGACCAGGCTCCACCTTCCTAAGGTTTGGTGGCATCAGGCAGGAGGTGGACTCCTGGGTGTCCCTCTGGAGAAGGCCCCCTTGAGACTGAGTGCTGTTGGAGACAAGGGAAGATCTGGGTTTTGTGGGGGCTGAAGCTTAAATAACTTGGGGAGTGTTCTCTTAGAACAGAACATTAGGTACAAAAGCGAGTCTTCCCTGAGAATGGGAAAAGAAATCATAACAAATGACAGGAGCCTTGGAGATTCAAGTCCTTTTCATCTGCGATCTCAAGGTACCTGAGGTGCTTATGTAGAAATGCTTCCCCCGTGAAACGTGGCTTTTCCTCCCACGTAGAACACTTGTAGCTCGCAGGACTGCAGGTAAAGGGCCCCGAAGCTTAAACTTCCTCTGCTTCAGGGTAAGTCACTACTGGTGGAGACCATGCCCACCCCATGGGAAGCGGTGAACGTCACCTTCCCTTAGAACTTAAAGGAGGCCCAGTGAGTTCCTGAGGCGGAGACTTGTCGTTTTTCTGGCTTCTGCCCCAAGGACCCCCCGCTACCAGCTGCCTGTCTAGCCGTGTGTACCTGCCCAATGGGGCTGCATCCGGCACAGTGCTCAGACCATGCAGTCTCCCCATCCAGGCTGACCATGCAGACACTGGGGGAGGAGTTGGGCTTTTTCGCCAAGAGCTGCAGGATACAGACATCAGGCCCCGCATGGAGGGAGCTGTGGCCCCACCGCACTTTGCTCCTGAGCATTTGGCTGGGCAGATTTCTTTTTCCCCAGTGAGAAAGAAAACAAAACCCTGCCTTTTTTCTTTGGTCCTGGTCTTGTTTGGGGCTCGTGCCTGCTGCCTGGCTGTGTACAGAGAGAGGAACTATCCCAGACGGGCACACGGCGGTGGCTTTTCCACATGGCACTGAAGGTTTTGATTAAAAAGGTGGAAGAATGGCGCTTTTTCTTCCTGTCAGCCAGACCTTAAATCAACCCTCAAGTGAGGAAACGCTGTCCAAGGCTGCCGTTCAGTAAACTGTCCTTTGTCTTCTGGTTGTGATTGTACAAGCAGGTTTCATTCCAAGCCAGGATTTAGGGTTGGAGGGAGTCCCCCTCTGTCCCCCTCCTACCAGCCGTGTTATCATTATCCAGTTCCCGTTCCTGGAGTCAAGCGAGCTGGCTTCTGTCATTTCATGGAGCTTGGAACCAGCCAACGTGAGGGTGGGAAGAGAAAAGCGAGGAGAGAGAGGAAGCCCCGGTGGGTTAGGTAGCATCTGGAAGTTACTTCTGGTTGCCTGGCCCAACTCCTGTTTTACAGATGGTGAACTAGTCTTGGCAGCAAGTAGCACGTACTTAACCCAGTTGCTCAAACAAAGGAGGAACTTGTTGGAAGGGAGGGGGATATGATGAAATGAAATTGTGAGAGACATGGCTGTACCTGGGCCGAGGAATCCCTGGCACAAGGTCAATTCTAGGTTCTCCCCAGCTGGCCACCCCAAGCCTCCAGCCCACCGTTTCTGCCTGAGATAGGCGTTCCAACAGGTTGTAACTAAGAAACTCCCAAAGAACTCTGATTGACCCACTTGTCCAAAGGCAGGGGTAGACCAGAAGACCCCATGAAGGTGCTTCTGACAGACAGACGTCTTTGTTCTCTTCCTCCCTCTTTCCTGCTATGAATGCACATGTGTACACACACATTTATGCCACAAATATACTGATTACCTTCTATGTGCCGGGAATATCATCTGTTCATTTCAGCAAAGAAGGGTTGAGAGATTACAGGTTTTGGAGTCTGGATTTGAATCTCAGATCCACCGTTTACTATTCGGTCTACAAGCACGTGTGGCATACACTAGCTGCTCACCAAATACTGTGCTGGATGCTGATGAGACAGGAACGAACACTCCCACCCTTCAAAGAGTTTTCTCTGAGGCTCAGTTTCCACATCTGTGACCCTGGGACAACAAGCTTCACCTTATGACATTGTTCTGGAGAGCAGCAGAAGTTTAAATGTGGGGAAACTCACGTCAAGGGGGTCAGGCTGACCCCTCTTCCAGGAGCCCACAAGCAGAGCCTCTTTCCCGCCCCTGCCCCCGCCCACGGCCAGGCCCTGGCGGCTTCCCGTCACTGACGCAGATCCCCTTGTGCAGGGTCAAGCGGCCGCTGTGGAAGTGTCCCTCCCCCTCCTGTCCTGGAGGAGAAATGGGGGGTGGGCCCCCAAGAGGTAGCTGCCTCCACTGGGTGGGAGGGCAACCCCATTATTTGGAAGGAAGCGGACCCCCTGGAACCCCTTTCTTCCAGAGTGTCTTGTCCTGCTCTGCTTTTCCTGAAAGCTAAGTCTGTCCACATTGGGAAGTTGCTGGAGTCAAGCGAGCTGGCCTCTCACTTGATCATAATAGTTTACATGGGGAACGTCAGCTGCCCACGTGTGAAAATATACATCCTCATCAAGCCCTAAGTGCTTGCGTCTGGACATAAAGCGGACAGTCTCCTGCACTGACCTTTTGTTCACTGATGGAAGCGCTGCTAATGAGCTCTGAGCCCGTTGGTGGGATGTTTTCACATGCTGAAGCAAAGCGTATGTTGGCCATTAGCCTGTGGGGGCTGGGGGGGCGGTACGTTGACAGCACTGTACAAATAGCATTTGCCAAAACATGCAGCGTCCGCTGCACCTCATTCTCCAGCCTTGTTCTTCAAGGCCAAAGTCGTATCCTCCTCACTATCCGAGAAGGACTAGGGCGTCTTTTAGAGGACACGATGGTGCTTGGGGAAGAGGCTCTCTGACCAGATGGCCTGGGTTTGAATTCTACCTTTACTCCCATGTGACCTTGAGCAAGTTATTTAACTTTTCTGAGTCTATTTCTGCATCTGTAAAATGCAGATTGTAATAATAAAACCTACCTTGAGAGGATTAAACAAGGTAATCCCATGCAAAGTACATAGGACTTAATATATAGTAAGTGCTCAGGAAATGGCAGTGATAATGATGATGGTGATGATGGTGGCAGTTGTTACTGGGCGGTGGGGTTGGTGGAAGGTCCTGCCTGCTCAGAGAATCATCGTGGATGAGGTTGTATTGGAAGGCGGTCCTGAAGACTGGGTGATTTTTGGACGTGCCATGATGGGGCACGAAGGGCTCCTTCTAAAGGAACGAGCAAAGGCCCAGCGGCTGGAAAGCCAGAGCTTGCCCAGGAAACAGCGAGTGGAGCGTGAGATCACCCACGAGCAGAAGGCAGGAAGGGGAAGCTGGTCGAGAAGGGAGTTTGGGGCCAGGCCCAAGAAGGCAGTGGACTTGTCCATTGGCAGTGGAGACCATCTGTGCTGTGTGGTGTAAGTGGTAACAGAGAGCTGTGAGGGGCCTACTGATAGTCCAGGCAAGAGAAGAGAATTCTTGAAACCGGGCACTGAGGTGGGGATGGAGAGGACAGGTGGGTGGGAGAGACACCAGGGCTAAGATTGCTGTGTGTGCATGTTCCCATCTGTGAAATGGGGACAAGCTGGTTTTGAGTGGGACCAATGAAGGCAGAGCTATGTCCTTCCCCTAGAGCTGGCCCAGAACAGCTGACTTAGAGCCCATGCAGCTCTGATTCATTACCGCTCTGAAGCCTGCCATGGAGCCCTGCTGTGTGTTGGTCCTGGCTCCACCATGGGCCAGCAGGGTGACCTTGGAGGAGTCCCTTCCCTTCTTGGTCCATTCTCTCAGGTCCCCATCTGTACCATGAATGCATTGAATCAGCTGGGCCCAGGAGAGTCCTGTGATCTCCTCCTTCTCCTGTTCCATCATGGGTCCTGAATTTCTGAACAAGTAGAGGGTGTGTGTTTCTAGAAGGCTCCGAGGGTGACATGATGGGTGCTGTCTTCAGAATTATTGATGGCTACCGAGGAGGAGTGGGGGGTGGTTCTGAAGAGCCTTTCATGGCCCAGCTGTGTGTGCCTCCATCCCTGGCTGCCTCCAAGGGCACCAGCCACATACAGTCAATCAAATTTCCACTTTGACATCTTCAGAAGCTGGGAGATGCTTTGGGAAACGGGTCCTCAGACACGTGGAGTTTCTCACTGATGCAGGAAATGACGTCCCTTCCTCCTGCCAGTCATCAATCGCAGTGCAGAGGGGACAGCAGTGCCCAGAGAGAGCAGGTACAGCAACTGGGGCAGCTGATCGCAGGACCCTCATGATGCCGCCCTCGGGGCTGGGAGAACCAGCCTCACAAGAGACATCGGCACATGCTTAGTTCCGCTTAGTTAGCGTTGTCTAGATGAGTCCTTCTCCCCCGAGCAGCACCCCCATGCTCCCCACTTAGTCCAGGCTCCAGGTCTCTGCCGGTGCTGTTCCCTCCACCTGGTACATCCGACTTCTCTCATCTTCCCTTTCCAGAGCTCCCGCCAAAACCAATCTCTCATTTTCTCCCCCCTCAACTGTTATTGCAAAGGCCGCAGTCCTCAGGTCTGAGATGAATCACTCGATCATTATTTCCCGTGTGCCACCTGGCCTCCCTGCTCTTAGAGGCCTGGGGGCTGGGGATGCTGGTCTCCCCGGGGCTGACTGCACAGTGATGCACAGACACCAAGGGCGCAACAGCGCCACCTTGTGGACTCATGGCCAGGCTGGCTGAGACTGGATGACCTGGCCAGTACTGGCAGAGCCCACTGGGGTTGGGCTGTAGGCCTGCCTGGGGCTTCAGTCCCTCTTGCTGTGAAATCACGAAGGTTGGATGCTGGAGAATCCCAGGGAGGCAGAGCCCTGAGAGTGGTGGGTGATCAGCAAATGCTTCCCAATTGACAGCTAAGTAAAGCACTTGTGGGGTGGCTTCGTGCCCAAGCCAGGCCACTGTCTTTTCTACCACCATCCCTTCCTCACCAGCCTGCTCAGTCCCTGAAATACCCTAGATTGTCCTGCTTCAGGTTAAGCACAGAAGGCCCTTGTGAAGCTGCAGTTATGGCCTGGGAGGGGTGAGCCCCTGAGCAATTGCAGCCCCAAGGGGTGCTGTAAACCACTGCCTATGCTCACTCCAAAGCCATCGCCACGCAAATGCAAGCTTCAGGACTAGTCCTTAGGAGTTCAGTCCAATCAGACTGCTCCCCCCACCCCCCAACATCTATCATCTCCTCTTTAGAACTCCTGAGGCTCCAGGGCAGGGGTGTCCAAACTGCAGCCCGCGGGCCAACTGCAGCCCGCAATCCATTTTTAATTGGCCCGCTGCAAATTCCAAAAATATATTTAGTTTACTTAAATAAACCAGGTGAGGCAATACGTACTTCACCTCGAGTGAGTGGCCCAGCTGTTGGTGTATTTTACCGCATGTGGCCCTTGGTAAAAAATGTTGGAAAAAGTTTGGACATCCCTGCTCCAGGGTATTGAAAGGAGTTCATCAATACTGTGCCTGAATATTGTGATATTTTTCATTTTGATGGAGCAGAGGATGAGAGAGGTATGCCCTAGGCCATACATCCAAGTTTAGGGTCACAGGTAGTACAGGCGGCTTGGGGACACTGAGAATGGAGAGAAAAGGGGGCAGAAGGGATTAGAGAAGAGTGAAGGTATAAAGCCCACTGGGTCCCCTTCATCCGTGCCAGGGGCAGCCCAGCCATAGCTCTCCAGAGCCCTCGGTGCAGTGAGCGTGCCATTGCTGTCCAGAGCCCACCTGGCCCGGGGGATATGCCCCCCTTTCCTCCGCCTCCTCATAGGCCCCCTGGGACCAAAAGAGATTAACTTCCTGGAAAGAGATCTGAAACTGCATGAAATTCTGCTTTCAAGCTGCAGGGGGTGGATTGTGGTTGCTGGAACCCCAGGGTCCTGTGAACATCTGGGGGCCCTTTTTCTTACGTGGGTCAGACGTTACATGCAGGCCAGGCAGGACCTTCCAAATGGTCTCCCTTTGAAATTGACTTCTCTGACAGGAAGGGGAAGGACCAGACACCCTCTGATTCCATCAGTGCAAATAGCGAATGTCCCACTGAAATGCCCTTTGAGCAGCACTCAGCTCACCCTCCTGGCAGGTTTGGGTTTTGCTTTCCAACTTAAACTGGCCAACGGCGTCTTACTCCCTTCTCATTGGCAAAGGTGTCACTCCCTGGAGTCACTTGAAAGGGGGTTTGGTTGGAATCGCTTAGTCTCTTCATGTCGAGTCAGAGACTGAGTTTGAACCCATGGTCGTTAAACTAAATGCATTATTACCTCCTTGTTAACTCTCATTAGAGCTTTGACCCGTGGGCAGTGTCCCCAGAGCCCTCCCGCCAGCCAACCCCAAGGAATGGATGGTGTGACTTCGTACACACAGCTGGGTCACCTCCAGTCCCAGGACAGTCCTGCCATCTGCTTAGGAGCAAGGGGAGGGTGGCTGAGCAGGGAGCCCTTCAGGTGGGAGGGCTTAGGAGGGGTGAGGGGTCTGCAGCCAGATTCCGCTTCGCTTCTGACCCCGTCCTCCGGGAGCCGTTCCCAGTGAGACGCTCCCGTAAGGATCTCCCCCTTCCCTGAGCCCAGGGCAGTGCTGGTTTCTGTCTTTCTGAGCCCACTCCCAGCAATTTTCGCAATTATTGCTCTAGTTTATTAAAAACCCACCTGGTGGGTGAGAAGCTGGTGGAGGGTGACTGGTGCGGGGAGGAGACGGGTGCAGGGAGGGCTATCTTCCCTGAGGTGGCTGCTTCTGGGTGGGACACAGAAACTCTCGGAGCTGCTCTTTCATACTTGAACTATTCAGGCCAGGTAGTTTAACCAAGAAGAACGAAATGACAGTGGTGACATTTATTGCATGCTTTCTACTATGTGCCAGGATCTGGGCCAAAGGCTTAACCTAAATGTTTCATTGATTCCTTCTGGGAGAAATTCTTATTTTTGGTCATCTTCCTGATAACTGAGACTGAGCAGTCAAGACCAAAGTCCCACAGCTACAAGTAGCAGATCTGGGATTCGAACCCAGGCCTGTCCATGACAAAGCGATCCCCATAGAGCTGCTGAGCTCCCTCCCCTGGTTGTTGGGCCTTCCTGTTCACCTGCCCTCTTGCCCATTTCAGACCCTTTTGCTCATGACCTTGAGACTAGGCAGGTATTCATCTCATGTCTGCCCTCTGAGGAGACAGCCCCAGAGTGGCTGAGGGACGTCGGCAAGCTCCGAGCGGGTAGCTGATGGACGGGGCTGTCTTGCACAGCTCCCTACGTCATGCACACTCGCATACCTCATTCAGTTCAGCACTCGCATACCTCATTCAGTTCTGATCACGGGGATGTCGTGATGGATGTTCTGCAGACGCGGGCAGTGATGCTGAGAGGGCCGTGTGACCTCCATGAGGGGACACCAACTGAAAGTGGCAGAGCCAAAAATCTGACCCGAAGTCTGGGCTCCTTCACCACCTTCCCGCCCAGCCACTTACCTGCACCACCGAACACTGCACGTGGCCCAGGGCCAGGTGTGGGTGGGAGGGCGAGACACTCAGGGAGGGTCTCTGTGCACCCAGCACTTGGGGTGGTCCTGGCCGCCCCGCTCCTCCCATCACTGACCGCCTCCTCTCTCTTCCTCCCTCCAGTCCCCAGTTTTCATCACTCAAGTCGGCCGGGACCTCGTCTCCCAGACAGAGGAGAAGCTCCTTCAGAAGCCCTGCAAAGAACTCTTTTCTGCCTGTGCACAGTAAGTGCCGCGGCCTGCCTGGCCTCCCCGGGGAGACCCACTCCCTCCCTTCCTGGGCCGGGGGCATCAGGCCCCTCAACCTCCTCTGGGCAGCCACACAGCTGCCTGAGAGGGGCTGCCTCTAGCCTCCTCCTGAGCACTGGGCACCGGAGACAGGTCTTCGGTGGCCGAGGGCCCCAGCCAAGCCACCCAGCTATTTGTATACTTCTTAAGCAGGGAAAAAGATACCAGGGGGCCAAGTCCAAAGAAAACATCTGCTTCAAAGGGTGTTGAAAGCAAGTGGCTCTCCAGGCTGTTGAGACAGAGGAATGTGCAAAAATTTGACCCAGTCTGGGTGGTTTGGAACTCCTTCCCCGGGCCCCCAACCACCACCGCTGCCACCAACCACAGCCAGGTGGCACTGCTACAGGAGGGGGCTGCCGGCTGCCGTCAGAGCCACACCCAATCACCTCTGCAGACCATACAACCACCCTATGGAATATGAGACGAGTCTGTGGGTGCAGTGCCAGCCGTGTACCAATTAAGCCCCCACACACAACGAAACCGTAGCACACACATTCATTGCCCACACGCACTGCTCCCCATAAGCTGACTCACGCGTGCATACAAACATACCTGCACGCCAAGAGACGTCCGGAACCCAATCACTCCACACACCCGGGCGAATCAGGGGCTTTTTGCGTGCTCTTGTTCAGCCTTTGCCTCACAGGTATTAACACACCTGCTGTGTGCCTGGCACTCTGCTTGATGCTGAGGGATGCCACGGTGAGCAGGAACACAGTCCCAGCTTTCACTGAGCTTCCTGCCGGGCAGGGAGGGAAGGAAGCCATCACCCCCCATGCACAGGCAGTGTGACGAAGAGGACGGACATTTAGGGAGGCCAGCTTGGGGCCCAGCCCTGTGTTAGGTGCCGAGGAGACACGGCCGTGAGCAGCATCAAACCTGGTTGCTGCCCTCTTGGAGCTAGCCACCGGTCAGATCTGACAACCAGTGAGGTCTCTGGGTTGTCACCCAGACCCTAAGGGAGTGGCCATGCCAGCCCCCCATGCCAGCCCGTTTTCAGGTTTGTCAGGGCACAGCTGTGAAATGCCCCCACTCCCCATGGCACCTCCCTTCCCTAGGTCCCAAGTGTCTGGGCCAGATTGGTCGGCATTGCCACTTTTCAAAGGGAAGAATCCTATCCCTGCCTGCAGCCAGGTTCAGAACCCTGCAGGTCTGGCCTAGGGCCAGGCCCATAGCAAGTGACCAGTAAATTCTGCTGCGGGCATGAAAATCTCCCCACGGCTTTGCTGATCCTGGACCAAATCCAGAGCCTGGGCCCTTAGGGGCCTCATCCCCACTCAGCCCAACACCACCCACCAGCTCGGAGTCCCTACGCTCCCCTGCACGCAGTTAAACCTGCTTCTGTTGTCATCTCCACTCTTGTCCCTTCTTCAGAAGGATCTCCATGACTCCCCCCGCCCCAACCCCGGGGCCTCACCTAACCCTGACTCATGATAACATGTCCCTGTTTAATGTTTGTGATTTACTGTTGTGATGCCATCCACGTGCTCGCTGCTATACCCCAGGCCTGGAGCATGCCCGTGGCACACACTCCGCCCATGTTTGCAGGCTCATCCAGGCAATCTCAGTGACCGCCTACAGCGGTGGGGCCTCTGCACCCTGTGTGTTTGCATTTCCAAAGTCTGGAAATGGCTGAGGCCGGGGCGTTGCGTCAGCCTGCTGCATCAGGATGATAAAATGTTTCTCTGTTCCCTCCGAGCCAGGTCTGTCCACAACTACCTGAGTGGAGAACCCTTCCATGAGTATCTGGACAGCATGTATTTTGATCGCTTTCTCCAGTGGAAGTGGTTGGAAAGGTGAGCGCTCCCCTGGCACACCCTATGTGCGTGTGACAATGTGTGTGTGTGGGGGGGAAGGAGGGTTGGTTACTGGTTTTTCCCCTGAGAAGTGATACTAAAATCAGGTACCTCCATGGACCCATGGATCAAATTAAATTAACCACCCTTCTATTAATTAAGTTCTTGTGTATTCTTCTAGAAATGCTCCGTGCTTATTAAAGTGTACTTACACACTCTCACACTCACACTCATGTACACATACAGCATCTTGGCATCTGGTTCTGTTTTGATTCACTGTCCTTGGGAATTCTTTGTCCATCAGAGAATGAAAAGCTGCCATATTCTTTGAATGAGTTGCACCCATTGTTTAACCCAATCCCCTGTTGATGGACATGGAGGTGGCTCTCAATTTTGTGTGCAACCTTCCCTAAGTAATGAAAAACTTTGTACATATACCTCTATGTACTTTTCAAGTACGACCATAGAAATTGCTAGCAGAGGCATTTCAGGATCCAAAAGCACCGATGCTAAGCTGTGAGGGCCTGCCATAGTGAGCGCCTGCCATAGTGAGCGCCTGCCATAGTGAGCGCCTGCCATAGTGAGCGCCTGCCATAGTGAGGGCCTGCCATAGTGAGCGCCTGCTATATCGCCCTCCCAAGCAGCGTGTCCGATTCCCAGTCCTGCCGGTGCCCCAGTGCCTGTTTCCTGTCAGCTTCAGCAACACCGTTCTCATGTCTTCCCGTCCCATACATGTGCAGCAATGTTCCTTCTCATTTATCTTTTCATCTCTAACATTGGGTGAGACTGAGTATCTTGTCATGTTTTATTTGCTGCGTCGTTCTCTGCCAAGTACTCTCACATGCACGGTGGAGACTTGACGGGGCAGATGTGGCCTCCGTGTGACTGATGAGGAAGGAGAGACACAGAGAGGACGTGGCTTTCCTTGTCACCCAGCAGGCCAGTAGTACAGCCAAGGGGGTCCCTGGACCAGGGCTCCTGGCACAGTGCTCTGCCCACCACGTTTCAGGATTTGCAGGGCAGGGTGATGCCTGCATTAAGTCCATTCTGGGCTAAGCTGGTAGATGAGGCTGGGAAAGCAACCTGTGCCCTGAAGGCCTGGCACTCGCAGCCATCTGTGCCTGCTGTGGTTAGAGAGCACGGAGCCATCCTGCTGCTGGGTATGTATCAGCACTTTTGCTGGCTGAGGCCCCTATAGACGCTCAGGAAGCTTCAGGACACAAACCCCCTAGAAGCCCCATTCCCGGTCCCTCCCTGCCCATTTCAGGAAGCCAGAGTAAAACACTGCCCGTCAGCCGCTCAGGGATATTTCTCTGCACCCTGACCAATGGGAATGACAGAGTGAACAGTGGACGGCCTTCTCTGTTAGCCCAGTGACTGTCACTGGCCACCTTATAGGGTGATTTGAGCAGTGGGACTCCCACTACAGAGACCCCCAAAGGGGGCCATGTCCTTTCTTCCTATAGTTCTAATAATGACATTTGA
The DNA here is from genome assembly GCF_004115265.2 of Rhinolophus ferrumequinum. Taxonomy (NCBI): domain Eukaryota; kingdom Metazoa; phylum Chordata; class Mammalia; order Chiroptera; family Rhinolophidae; genus Rhinolophus; species Rhinolophus ferrumequinum. The sequence goes on along the minus strand of NC_046299.1, from coordinate 9,970,120 downwards.
ACAGCAGCTTACAGAAAGCCTTTGGATGCAAATGCCTTTTCGATATCTCCATTTCATTGAAGATGCAAGGCTCAGAGAAGTTGATGGATTGGCCTTGGGTCACACAGCAAGGGCCTGGCAAGGCTGGAATCAGAACTCCAGGTCCCTCACTCAAATCCTTCACCTTTCATCTACCCAACACTCCCATTCCAACAGAATCCAGCTGTGGCCACTGACTTTTACCTACTTGTGTATACCAAACACATGAAATGGAGAAATGGACTTTTTAAATCTGAGAAGTTAAGCCCTTTTGCATTAAGTTGTTGAAGCCAGTAGGGACCATCCTAAATGACTGACAACACACTGCCTCCCCCTCCACCCTTTTTTTTTGTTTGCTAACAAGATCATGTCCCCTTAGTGCTGTACTGTTGAAATATTAAAAGGATTCTTTCCCTCCCAAGGTTAACCAAGAAATTCCTCGGAAATTGTATCACACTTATTTCCCCTAGCAGAGGAGTTCTGCGGTAATGTCGACCGACTATTTGTTCTCCATGTATCGTAAACTGTTAGGCCCGGACGCCTTCATGTGGTTTCGAGGGCAGCTGTAGGAAACACTCCCAGGGCGCATGGCGGACGCCGGCGCTCGTCAGGTTTCTCCAGGGCCCGGGCTGCTGTGCAGAAGAAAGATACAGAGCAATGGCCAGTCCTGCAGTGGGGCAGCCCTGTGCTACTGGTGGGCCTGGGCCCCGCATCCTAAAGAAACACCAGGGATGAGAGAGTGAGTCACAGCATGTGAATTCCAGATGGCGTGGCCTGGGGTTTCAGGGCCGTCCTGTGAGAACAGCATGGTCCAAAGATGTGATTTCCGGTGAAACCCAAATCCTCCACTGGACCCAGCAGCCAGAAGAGTTTTTGCGGAAGATTCATTCAAGAGCTGCCGGGTGACCAGAGGCTCATGGGTCTTTCTCGGGCTGACCCAGTTCTTTGGCCCAATTCAGTCTCATTCCAATCCCCACCCTGGTCAGGATCTTGGGGTGGAGTTGGAGGATGTTCAAAAATAGTCCTGCAGATCCAAGAGCCAATTTTAATGTCGTAAAACTGATTGTTTCTTACCCATTTCATCAGTTGATGGACATAGCCATTGTTTCCATATCTTGGCTGTTGTGAATAATGCTGCAATGAACATGGGAGTGAAAGTGTAGTGGTGGTGGTGTGTGTGTGTGTGTGTGTGTGTGTGTGTGTGTACGTATATACAGAGAGTGCCAAAAAATGTATATGCATTTTAAGAAAAGAAAACTGTATTAAAATTGTAATAATATATACCAATAACAAAAGAGGAACACAAGTAACGTTTGACTTCTGCAATTACAAGAGGGACTCAAAGTGGTTACCATCAGCGTCCAGACACCTCTGATTATGGCGAACGACTGCTTGAGCAACATTGACCAAAGTGTCCATTTGTATACAATTTTTTGGCATATATACATATATCCCCACACATCCACAGTGGAGTATTATTCAGTGTCAAAAAAGAAGGAAATCCTGCCATTTATGACCACATGGCTGAACCTGGAGGACACTTGCTAAGTGAAATAAGCCAGACACAGGAAGATAAATACCCCATGATCTCGCTTACATGTGAAATCTGAAATAGTCGAAATCACAGAAGCAGAAAGCAGAGTGGTGGTTGCTGGAGGTGGGGAGAGGACTGGGGACATGTGCAGGTGTTGGTCGAGGGTGCGGAGTTTCAGCCACGCAGGATGAGTAAGTTCTGGGGATCCAACGTGCAGCGTGGTGCCACTTGTTAACAGTACTGCATTGTACACTTGAACTTCGCTGACTGGATAAGTCTTAAGGGTTCTTAACAGAGAAAGAAAAGAAGGAAGGAAGGGAGGGAGCGAGAGAGGGAGGGGAGGAGGGGGGAAGGAAGGAAGGCGGAGGTTGGGGGAGGGAGGAAAGAAAGACAGAAAGAAGAAAGAGGTTAATCCTGTGAGGAGAAGGATGTTACTTAGCTTCACTGTGGTGCTCACTTCTCAGTGTGTACGTCTATCCAAACAGCAAGCTGTACACTGTCAGTTATACCTCAGTATAGGTTAAAAAAAAGTTGATTATTCATAGCCAAACAGGCCAGAGATGAAAAAGCACAAGTTATCTGCAACACAGATTCCGCATCTTAACACATTTGTTTACTTACGCCAAGAAGTTCCATCCTTGCCTCATGGTCAGAGGTCCTGTCTGATTAGACATGCGACATGGCTTTGGCTAATTAAAATGGGGCGTCCGGAGACACAAAGTGATGGTTACTTCCTAAATTCCACTTTTGGCAGACAGGATCTTCTAGTGTTCTGGAGCTATGAGAAATATAATAAAGAGGCCTTGGTGGAAAGGTCAGGAGCCAATGGTGACAGATTGCTGAGACGAGACTTGGACACAGGTCTTCTCGGGGCTCTGCCAGGCCTGGGCTGGAGGAGCAGGAAGGAATAGCCCCGGGCTCCTGGGGAGAGAGCGCTGTAGACCTGCTAGGCAGGCAGAGGTGTGCAGGTGTGGGGAGGGCTGCGGTTTCCGTGTCTTCCGTGGGACACTGAACCTCTGTGGCTCCTGGCCCCCTCCCCTCTCCCTGCACAGAGGACACAGCCTCCTTCTGAGTTTAGCCACCTGATTTGCATTTGGGAGAGAGGGGGAGCCACACAGAAAGTGCGGTCAAGCGGCTTCAGCTCACATTTTTCAAGCCTTCTGCCCTTTTGCTCTTCTCCCAGGCTGCAGGGCGTCCTGAGCTGGTGGCCTGGGATTTGAACACGCAGCCCCAGAGTAAGGCTTTGAGGTCCCATCTGCAGCGATGAATCCTGGGGTCCCCTGGCCTGGTTAGGAGGGCATGGAATTGTGCCTCGCACCCGCTATGTTCAATGCTGCCATCCTCTGTTGCTTATGGATTCTGCATCTTAATACCATGAGACCAATATTGGATTCTTGCTTTTTTCCAGGCAACCAGTAACCAAAAACACTTTCAGGCAGTACCGAGTGCTAGGAAAAGGGGGCTTTGGGGAGGTAAGTGAACGTCCATGTTTTTAGTTCCCGTTCTTTACACACCTTTTCTGTCCTCTCTGGATCTGCCTAAAGTGTCCTGAGCAAACAGCTCAGTTGTGGGCCCCCTGGTGGAAAGGGAGGGGGAGGCTCAGAGCCTTTGGGAAGGTCAGACGTGTCTAAAATGGGAAAGGAGAGTGTGGAGCAGTCTCCTTGTGTGTGGCAGGGGAGGTGAGACAGAGTTGCTCTTGGAGCCAGCCTCAGGCAGGGTTCCAGACTGGAGAGGAGAAATGGGCGTTCTTAGCTGTGTTTGGAGGGAGAAGTGAGGGCATGAGGGGCCTAAATGAGTTGGCCAGAGAACACTGTTTATATGCACTGTTGAACTTTATCTGATCATCCCAGCAGTGAGGCAAGCCTTATTATTCCCATTTTAGAGATAAGGAAAGCTGAGGTTCAGAATGGTTAGGGAACCCAGCCAAGGGCACACAACCAATAAGGGGCAGAACTAAGATTAGCACCCAAGTACCCTGGTTTCCATTCCTCTGAATTATAAACTCGGGCTTCTCGGGGGTCTCTCATCACTGATCCCCCAACAAGCATCTTCTACCAGCAGCTGGGTCTTGAAAATCCCCAGTTAACAATGGTTGCATCTGGTTGGAAACTTAGGACAGAAAATCTAGTGGCCTGTGAGAGAGGAAGGTGCTTTAGGCCCCAGACAGTCATCTAAACATCAGCATAAATGGCTTCTAGATCTAGGATCCACCTAAAATGTGGGGAAGGAGAGCAGAGTGGGCCTGAAGCCAGATCTTGAGGGCAGGGCCCAAGGCAGCTGTGGGTCCAAGGCCAGGCATTGCCCGGTGCTGTGGCTGAGGACTCCCACAGGGCTAGGCGTGGCCAGCTGTGGCCCCAGCAGTCCCCATCCCGAGGCCCAGCGTCCTGGCCATGGAGAAGCTTCAGGAAGGCTTCACGTGTTCCATCTCCTTGGCTCCTTCCTTCCCTACTTTCTTCCTTCCTTCCTTCCTTTCTTTTTTTATTAGTTTCAGGTGTACAAAGCAATGTAATAGATAGACATTTATACCACTTACAAAGTGATAACCCCTCTTCACCAATCTGTTACCCCTCTGATGTCGTATATAGCTGTTATAATTCCATTGACTATATTCCCTATGCTGTACTCCCCAGGCTGTGACCGTGTATGTCTATTTAATTACAGTTGACATTCAATATTATTCAACTTCAGATTCGGGTGTACAGCACAGTGGTCAGGCATCTACACCGTCCATGAAGTGGTCTCCCTAACAAGACATGTGCCCATCTGACCCCTACAAAACCTTTACAACATTATTGATTATATTCCCCAAACTGTCTTTCATATCCCTGTGGCTATGTCATGACTACTAATGTGTATTGTACTTTCTAATCCCTTTGTCTTCTCTCCCATCCCTACCCCCTCCCATCTCCTTGGCTTCTTTCTTGCACCTAAGGTCTGTGCCTGCCAGGTTCGGGCCACTGGTAAAATGTACGCCTGCAAGCGCTTGGAGAAGAAGAGGATCAAAAAGAGGAAAGGGGAGTCCATGGCCCTCAACGAGAAGCAGATCCTAGAAAAGGTCAACAGTCAGTTTGTGGTGAGTATCCGGGGCCCAGTGACGGGCTACCTTCTAGTGACCAGGGCTTCTGTCCCTGGGGACGTGGGTGGTCCTCCAGTATGGCAGTTCCCCATCCGCAGGGAGCTGGAATGCAGTGAGAAGAGCAAGCTGCAGAAAGGCAGCCAGACGCTCCTTTGTCACAAGGCACCTCATGGTCAGTGATGGCTGACTTTGTCCTGTCACAGAGCTAGCTTGGCTCCCCTCTGTGTGTGGGACTCGGGCCTCTATTCTGCAGGGCTCCCTTGTAAACTTCTCGGTGGAAAAAAGAAGCCCACCCTGGGCCCAGCCAAGGAGCTTTGTTTCCACAGACCTCTGTAGGCTGGTTTCCTCATGGCGGAGATGGTGGTGTCGGCCTCCTGGAAAGGCGCCAACTTGTTTTTGTCCGCTGTGTTTCTCTGTCTAAGCAAAGCTCTGTTGCAGTAACAAATTAACCCCAACTCACAGTAGCTGAAAACACCAAAGACTGTTCTATCACTCGCATGGGGTCCAGTCACCAGGCCACCCTCCTCCGTCTTAGTCATTGAAGTGTGCCCTAGGGATGCAGAGGCTGTCACTGCCTCAGCCGCAGTGACGAGCCTCACTTCTGCCTGCAGTCTGTGGGCCAGAGCTCGTCCCTGCAAGGGGCACGCCACCTGCAGGGAACTGTGGAGGAGTGTATTTGCTCAGCTCTAGGTGTCTCTGCCACATGTCACTACAAAAAAACAATGTATGTACAAGGTGAAAATTCAAACAGAAAATTCAAACAATGTATGTACAAGGTGAAAATTCAAACAGCACAGACTGATACAAAATAAAAACAAAAGCCTCCTTCTTTAAAGGAACCATTTCCACATGTTCGATTCATTAAGCATGAATGTTTAATTTCCCCTTAAAATGTAGATCGTTTCCTATATCCAGATCTATGGCTGCACCTTTTTTTAAAAAGCTGTGCGCCATTCCCCTGGTCTACAGGGAAGAGAGAAGCCAGAACCTGTGCAGCCAATCCCCACGGAGAGGAGCGTCTCTGGTTTTGAAGCCACTGCAAAACAGGCTGCGCTGTCCATCCTTGAACATCCCTTTGGCACATTTCTGTGAAAGTGTCTGCAGGATGTGTGCTGTGTCAGAGGGTGTGTGTGCCTTCCATTGGGTAGCTCTCCGTGAAGATTGCCCCAATTAAACTCCCACGAGCTGTGTGTGAGAGCAAGAGACGCCATCAGCCTAGTGCTCTCATTATTCCCTAGGAAGGGGTGGTTATAAGGTGACGCTCAAAGAGGACAGAAGTGTGCGTCTCTGGGTCTCATCCCAGGCTGCCACCAGCTGCCAGCCCCGCCCAGGAGATGCGGTTGTGTGGGAGGCAGTGGACGAGACCAACACCAGCCACTCTTTTGGCCCCAGGCCTCTTTGATTCTGGAAGCTTCCTCTGTGCTGCCAGTCCCCTTCAGTAGGGACCACTGCCGCCATCTTGATGCTGTAGCCCTCGTCAGGAAAGGAAAGGACTGTTCTGGCTCTTGTCGGGGTTGGTGATGGTAGTTTCTACTCAGGGAAAGGCTGTGTGCCTGGCAGACCTGAGGTGACATGTCTTCAAGGGCGTGGACCTTCCTCGACTGTCCCCTGTCCTCTGCCCCTGCTGGAGTCCTTCCTAGGTGATCACCTGGGCAGGTGTGGGGAGGGTCGGGGGGTAGCACTGTCCGTTGGTGCCAGAGCACAGTCCACAGAGCTCTCACCCTCACTGCCGTTGTCTCCTTTCCTCAGAAATAACCCTGTTGTTCCTGACATTTTTTTCCAAGTTCTCTGGCCCGGCCTATCTCCAGCCTGGTCCATGGTGGCCAGATTTCGTTTGTACCATCTCCATAAATGGAGAAGGACGAGCACCACCCAGTGTACTTTGCCTCAGACGCAGTCCCGCCGCCTCTCCCACCCCCATGGCCTCTGCCCACGCGCCTCCGGCTGGTCTCCACCAGCAAGGGACTAGATCCCCTCTGCTTATGGTCCCTCTGGCCAGGCGTGTCCTGCGTGCAGTGGGAGACTGTCTCTGCCACGCTGGTTTCCACTTCATGAAGCCCCGCTGGCCACCTCCACAGCCCAGTCCCGCGTCCCTGCAATGGTAACGTTTGAGGGCATCTGGGCCTTGCTTTTCTTGACGAACCGACAAGGCAACATACAGTTTTGGCCAACTGATGCCTGCATGTGCTTTTGTGGTGTGAACACAGAGACACCATCCTGGCCGGATCCCTGAAAGGGCAGGGGACCCGGTGCCACTCCCCCTTTGCCTCCTCACCTGAAACCACTGAATTGGAAGGTGTGAGTCCTTCATCAGCCCAGAGGGGCAGCGGACAGAGCGCTACGAGGCCGTCTGGGTGCAGGGGGGTGGCATGAAACTACGTCAGCTCCCCCATCCCCCCCGGCTTCAAGGACCCTGAGGAGGACGAGCAGAAGCGGGGGGCAGTTGGCAGAGCCTCACGGTACTGCTTTCTCGTGCTCCCAGGTCAACCTGGCCTATGCTTATGAGACCAAGGATGCACTGTGCTTGGTTCTGACCATCATGAACGGAGGGGACCTGAAATTCCACATCTACAACATGGGGAACCCTGGCTTCGAGGAGGAGCGAGCCTTGTTCTACGCGGCAGAGATCCTGTGCGGCTTGGAAGACCTGCACCGCGAGAACACCGTGTACAGGTGAGCAGGCTCGCCCATCCTCCCACCTGAGTCTGAGTGGGTGGCGACCCGTCCCTGCCTTGGGTCTTTGGTCATTCCTGGCCTGGGAACCGAGGCCTGGTCATTGCCCTCGAGGGTGAAGGTGCTTGAGTCGGACAGACTCCCCCTTGGAACTGAGTGAGTGAGGTGGGCTGCTTAGGGGGGCCAAACGTGGTGGCCACTGGTCCCTTCACTCAGTGCCCGAGGACTCGCGGTGGAGCCTGTGGTCGTGGCCTGGACTCAGCCCCAGGAAGACCTCAGGAGGGTCAGCACCACCAGCAGGCCTCCGTCCGTCCCATACTGCCTGACCTTACGGAACCAGGGGCCAGGTTCTGGGAGCAGAGTCCTGCAAACTTGTCTCACAGACCTCCTCAAAGAATTCTGACACATTTCTGTGCCCTCATACATTTTAAGTAGACATCTGAAATAGCCTATCATATGTTTAAATAGTGGTTAATACTAATGTTTTGAAACTGAATAGTGATATCGCATTTTTAAAGGTATCCAGTGGAATCTAATTGTTGTGGCAAATTGATTTCCACTATCATCCATCAAAAAATGCATGAAACTCTTTAATGGTGAGGAATTCCCTCCCATTTTCTCCTCCACTACCCTCCTCCCCCACAGAATGTTTTTATAAAGTAATATAATTTTTTGCCTAAGTCTTTCATTGATCAGCATTCAGCTCTGAAATATATAGATATATATGTTTTGTTTTCTTTAATTTCCTTTGACTGTAAGGCTCTAAGTATCAAAATAATTTCTTCTGTTGAGTTGCCATTATAGTTATTGCTGCCGTGTCCCCTGAAAATAAGACCTGGCCGGACCGTCAGCTCTAAAGCATCTTTTGGAGCAAAAATTAATGTAAGACCCGGTCTTATTTTACTATAATATAAGACTGGGTCTTATATAATAATAATAATTAATAATAATAATAATATAATGTAATACCTGTTCTTATTTTACTATAAGATCAGTATAATATAGTATAATATAGTATAATATAATATAATATAATACCGGATCTTATATTAATTTTTGCTCCAAAAGGTGCATTAGAGCTGATGGTCCGGCTAGGTCTTCTTTTCGGGGAAACACGGTAGGAGAGCCCACTTCTAATGGGGACCCTGGAGAAGGACACCATAGTGATTAATATTCAGGAGCTGGCCGGGCCCGTTTTTCTTCTGCCCGTTAGGAGAAGAGGTGGGAGGGGAGATCCCAAAGGACGCCATCACAGGCCATTATGATATTAAGGACCTAGAAATCCCAGCCTGTGGGAACCCCCTGGGCGGTTCCCCCACAGATCCCCAGCACACAAACCCCAGTTTGAAGACCTTTGCCGTGGAGCCCTTGGTGGAGATTACCTTGGGAGTCCAAGGTTTACAAAACAAGAAGGAAGGTCTTGATGACATGCCCTTCCCCCACACACACCATGTCCCCATTTCTGCTTTTGTTTTCATTCAAGTGAGAAGAGAGTCAGAACAGTTTTCTTAAGAGTGGGAGAAAGAATCCTCCCCTTAATTGCCTTTCATTAAAAAAAAAAGGCGGCGGCCGTCCGAGTTCCAGCCTGAACACTTGCCGTGGCCTTCGTGGGCTGGGGTTCTGGCCTGTGCCCACTGGCCCACTCTCTTTCCAGTCCTGTGGCTGCTGGTTTTTTGAGTCAGTGGCTCTTGCCCTTATTTGGAATTATTAACACATCAAAAAAATGCAAATTAAGTAACAACAACAACAAAAAGTATTTTGTGATGAATAACTACATACGAAAAGCAATTATCACTTTGTGAGGCTGCCCACCGCCTTTGGGCACCTTAACCACTCCCCAGGAGGACAGCTGCCATCAGTTAAATCAACAAAACCAGTTGGTGGAGAACCAATCCTCAACCCAGACGCTGTGTATTGTCTGCCCACCGGTGAGCTGCACATACACCATCCTACTGGCTGTTCCTTTCCTCAGGGGGAGACCTTTTATTAGTAAAACTAGACACTTCTGCTGCCTGTTCCCCCACTGGGAATGGGGAGGTTCTCTTTCTTAGGAGTATGATTGTGTCATCAAAGAGAAGAGAGACATTAGGGACAGGAGAAGGTGGCCACACCTACAGCTGTACCTTCTGGCTGCACTTTCTCCCAGGCTGTGGCTCAGCTGGAGTTGGGAGATATCCCAGGCTCCTGGGGCCCCTTCCAAGGGGGTCATTCCCCGGGGGCAGCCATCCTCATCCCTACAATTCTCTGTCCCAATTCTACAGCTGGCGCTTTGTTCTCAGTAACTTCTCTCCCTTCATTCCCAAGTCCTGCTCTGCCTTCAGGGCACCCCAGGGCCTCCTGAGACCTCGGGCTCTTCCCAGTCTTGGAGGGGTCTGTCACCACCCCAGCCAGATGTATTCTCAGCCCTGGAGGCTGACAGTATGTGGACAGGAGCCATGACCAGCCTCGGCATAACCTCCCGCCTAGTCACTCTCCAGGGTCGGGAATATGCCTATGACAAACAGTGGAAGGAGAGAAATTAGCCCAAGATTGTCTTGACCCATAGAGAGGACAGACAGCCTGAGCCAGGAAGTGGGGAGGAAACCTGCAGGCCTGGCTGGCCCAAGGGGTCCACCCGATGCCAGTGTGCCCTTGCTGCCCACAATAGCCACACTCACAGCTTGTGATCTTTCCCTTTCAGAGATTTGAAACCTGAAAATATCCTGCTAGACGATTATGGTAAGTCAGGGAGCAGCTCAGAAGATCCTTTTCCTACTGTGTAGCTGAGGTGAGCGTCGCAACTCTCAGGGAGGGGGCAGAGGGCCTCCCAGAGACTCAGGCACCGATCCTGGGCCCACGGGAGGGCAGTGGGCAATAAGGGGTGGGGCCCTTTCCATCTCCTCGGTCCTGGGATCCTGGGAAAGGCAGTGGGCGAGGCTAAAGCTCCCACTTGGTAAGAAGCCGTGTGGCTCAGTGGAGAGAGACAAAGGGGGGGAGGGAGGAGTAGAAGGGGGGGGAGAGAGAGAGAGAGAGAGAGAGAGAGAGAGAGAGGAGCCGATGTGCTGAATGAGGAGTCCAGAACTTCAGAGGTGCTGGGCAAATACTGAGCTCTAACACAACTTCTCTGTACCTCATCTGCCTTGTTTGTAAAATGGAAACAAGGGGCCCTGCCCTGCCTACGTCAGAGGGTGGTGGTGAAGTTCCGACAAGATAGCTTGAGGGGAAATTGTTTTGTCAGCCATGGCCAGCTACAAATCTGTTAGTCATTAGTGTTTGTGCATCACTATTGTTGTTTTTCTCTGTGTGCACGCCTGGGTAACGAGGATCGCCACAGCAGTGCCTCACAACTGTATAGGCTGTCACGCCTAGGAGAGAGTTTTGATGTCTTTCATTTGAGTAGATCTTCCCATCTCCACAGAGAGCAAAGGGCTGGCATCCCTGTACCCATTTTATAGACGACAAGGTGAAGGCTCAGAGGAGCCAAGTTGCCGTGGTCACCCAGCAATATCAGTGGGGAGCCAAGAGCAGAGGCCAGCTCCCCCAGGGTGCCCCAGACACCAGGCAGCCCGACAGGGTAGGGGACCGGTCGTTGGTGACCTGGTGATGCTGCCATGTGGAGGAGTAGGCAGAGGGCCCGGTGGCCACCAGGCTTCCTATTCCCTGCTGGTCTCAGAGCCGTGCCCACCGCTGACCTCTGCCCCAATGGCTGGAATCCACGTGCTCCCTTCACCCTTCCTGCCTTTGTCAGGAGCCGCTGAACCTGGGGGACCCACGCAGCTCTGGCCTGGCCGGAGAGCCTGGCATTGGGCCTTGCTGAGGTCCAGGCTGTGGGGGCCCTGGCACCCGCAGACGGGGATGGGGGCAGTGTTCCTTCCTGCAGGGTCAGATGTGGCCGTGACCCCTGTCCCTGGCTGGGCCACCAGCTGAGACAACATGGAGACGAGCTGTCAGCATGTTGCCTCAGCCTTTGGGGGTCGGTCCTGGACGGGGGCTCTGATCCATCTCCCAGTCCCCAGGGGCCTGGGCATCTTCCCATCTTGTTTCTGTAAAGGGAGAAAACCACCTCCAAGACTATCGAGGCAGGACAGGGAGTTGCTTTCAGAATTGCTTTATAATTTTTCCCCTTAAGCAAATTGTTGCAAAATGTCAGGAGAAGCTCACATTTTTTCCATGAAGCAATCCCAGAATCAGGCCAAGGCATTTTAAACTTTGTGACCTCAGCCTTCCAAGAAGCCCATTAGAGCATTTTATGAGGCAGGTCGGCTAACGTCCAGCCAAATTCAGGCGTCCTTTTGCATCTTTATGTTTTTCTCCTGAAAAATAATGATTTACCCACATCCTCTGACACCTGGACTCTCCCAAGGGTCTGCTGTCACCCTGAAATAGCAGATTGGAGTCCCCCTCTCTGTGCAATAAATGAAAACACAGAGTTCACGTGCCTTGCCCAGGGGTACACAGCAAATCTGTGGCCCTGCCTGGGGTGGGGATGCAAATCTGCCACCCGCTGACCCTGCTGTTCCCCTTCAGGCCATATCAGGATCTCGGACCTGGGCCTGGCCGTGAAGATCCCCGAGGGAGACCTGATTCGTGGCCGGGTGGGCACCGTCGGCTACATGGGTGAGTTTGGGTGTGGCCCCTGCCCACACCCGCCTCTTGGCGTCCCTGGACTCTTTGTGCAGCTCTGATCAAAAGTGGACTCTCAGTGGGAGGTGACAGGTCTTAGCCAGGTTGGGGGGCAGCGTTGGATGTGACTTGACTAAACTGAGCTCTCTGTAATCCCCAACCCCAGCCCCACCTGTGTCTAAAGCCAAGCCATTCTCAGGCTCAGTGGCCAGGGGTGGCACACAGCACTGCTCAGAAGTGGGGGTCCAGTGGGTTGGCGGGCAGCCTTTCCGTGAGAGCCTGAGAGGAGGGAGGTCATTAGGACAGGCTCAGAAAGGAGAGGAGCACACCACTTCTGTGTCACCAAGCGTGATTCTAAGTAGACACCAGCCTTGAGCTCTCGGTCCTGCCTCTCCTGAGGCTACTTGGAGAGTGTCTTCCTGGGGCTGCAGGGAAGAGACGGAGCTACGTCCAGTCCCCCGGATCCGTCCCCCTTCCAATTAGGGAACGCCCCTGGGCTTCTTCTGCACACCTCACACACATGCCTTCACTCACCCCAGCAGGTAGAGGGCTCCAGAAAGCTCTGGGGGCCAGGGATATGGTTGTCCTCTGTCCCCCTCCTGCCAACAGCACATGCACAGGATTCTGCTTGTTGTGGTGCTAGAGGGTCCTTTTCAGAATGCATGACATTTGGGAACCTGTGGGATTTGTTTCTGTGTGTATGTGACTGTGTGTATACACATGCAAATGCTGATGGATGGACGATAGATAGATAGATAGATAGATAGATAGATGATAGATAGATGATAGATAGATAATAGATAGATGATAGATAGAGGATAGATAATGGATGGATGGACGGGCGACTGATTGATCTGTCTGCACCTGTGCACATGTCCGCTGTGCGCCTATGTGTGTCTCCCCGGCGCAGTGTGGCACGCATCTGTGTACACAGCCCCTGGTGCGTACATGCCAACACGTGTGGATACATTTGCCTCTGGATATGTGTGACCTGCCTGATGACGTGAAACTATCTTTTTGGCACTTCTATGGTGAATCTATAAGTCATTTTATCAAAGTAGTAGGGAAGCCATAGGAAGAGGCTGTTTGAATTCCAGGTAAATTTAAAATCATCTTTAATTTGAGTGAACATACCCTCGTTCATTGATACAAATGTATGTATGCGACACCCACTATGTGCCAGCTGTCCTACCTGTTACTAGGACACAGCAGTGAATAAAGCAACTCACATTCTTTATGACATTAAAGGGGGAGACATTAAAGGAGCAGGCTGTTTCCATCCACTGTGGTCAGGCTTCTGAAGCCACAGAGTCCTGTGGGAGCATAGAGGAGAGCAATCAGGGTAGGCTCCTTGGAGGAGGTGGTATATATAGCAGTTGGTGAGTAGGAGTCAGCAGGGGAAGCTGTCCTAGCCATAATGCTCAAGGCTTCATGAGGAACATTATCTCTCCTGGGAGCAGGACTTCTGAGGCCTGGCTGGCATGAGCCACAGCCCTGCGCCCGGGTGCCTGGGCTGTCCTGCCACCAGCTGTCTCTCACCTTTCCTCACTCTCCACCTCTGCCCCCAGCTCCGGAGGTCCTGAATAACCAGAGATATGGCCTGAGCCCCGACTACTGGGGTCTGGGCTGCCTCATCTATGAGATGATCGAGGGCCAGTCACCGTTCCGAGGCCGCAAGGAGAAGGTGAAGCGGGAGGAGGTGGATTGCCGGGTCCTGGAGACTGAGGAGGTGTATTCCCACAAGTTCTCTGAGGAGGCCAAGTCCATCTGCAAAATGGTGAGCTCCTGGTGAGCCAGATGCTGCCCTTGGGCCAGGTGTCCAGCGGTGTTTCCGCGCCCCGCTCCCAACTGAGAACAGCCAACGACTGAGGTGGCCAGGGTCTGGGCACGTGAGGGTGTGGGCAGTGAGACCAGGCCAGAGGCGCCGGCGCTGCCTGCTGGACTGGGGTGGTCGGCAAAGGCTACGGGCGCTGGGTGGTGATATTTCCAGTCTTTGGACATCTTATTACCCAGTATTCCCTCTATAAGTGGAATGCTGGTCACACCTGTATGGCAGCATCAATGGTTAGTGAGATTTGACCCATCTAGGCAGGGTGCACGTGAGGAGTGACACTTAGATAGGCAGAGGGGAGGAGGGGGGACAGACTGGGGGCTGGGAAGCCAGGCAGAGGAAGGAGTGGCAAGAACCATCAAAAATGGGGCTGAAAGAGAGTCCACCCCTGGAACACTGCCCTTTCCTTCAGCCTGGCCAGGGGCTTTGTGTGGGAATGGCCACTTCCGGCTCCTGCCTGGCTCTTAGGCTCCCAGCTTCTGCTGTGCCCCTTGGCGCCCTCCTTCTTCTGGTGCCCAACACAGCTGTGCTGGCACCCACACCTCAGGCAGCTGCCCTCGAGTGGCGGCCACACAGGGACAGGGGGGCCTGAGTGTCCAGTCTGCGCACTTGCAAGCGCATGGACATTCTCTCCCAGAGTGTTGCTGTACCCAGAGCAGCAGGCAGGCAGGTGGGACCTCCCACCTCTGAATCGTGTGCATAGCAACTAGGTTGGAGTGTGGAGAAGAGCAGGCCTGGGAGCGGATGAAAAGTAGCAAAGCTTGTGCTGCTAGAAAACCAGACGCTGCACTGCTGGGGGCCCAGGAACCACCTGGCCTGGCTGCCCGTCCCCAGGAGGCCCCTCTCCTGGATCCATCCATCTGCTGCTTGACCACTTCCTCTCACCACCTTCAGTCTGACGTCAGGGAGCCCTGGGAAGAAGGATTGGCGCTCGAGCTGCCATCTGACTGCTTCCAAAAAAAAGAGGATGCACCGTTCCGTCATTTGCATGTGTGAGAGACAGTGAGGGAGGGGCAGCAGGTCCAGGCACAAACACACACCCAGCGCCTGTGGCCACGGGCCAAACCGCAGCTGGGCACTTGCCTACAAAGCCCGAGGCCTCTAAGAGAACAAGTAGTCACAGCAGCCAGAGTTGGGTGGGAAGATAGGAAAAGCAAGGCAGAAAAAGGCAGGTAAATGGAAATGTGGGCTCCTGGGGATGTTTGAAAACTAGGGGTGGGGAGTGCCAACTATACTTGGTTATGTCAGTCAGGGTGAGTGTATACCCAGTGGGACGAAACTCGGCGAGGGACAGAAGAGGGAGGTCAGAGCATCATCAGATGTCCCAGGTCAGGGTCGAGGATTCAGAGAAGCAGGTCTTAAGAGACCCCAACAGGCACCTGGGACGTGCTGAGAGGACAGAGAGGCACAGAGCCCGCAGTCATCCACTTTGGCGCCTGGCTTTGGGGCCCCAGGACCAGAGGCGCTGCTGTCCCTTGTCTGCCCCCTGGTGGCCACGGGTGGAAAAAGCGGCGCTGAGCCTGGGGCTCCAGGTACACCTGGGCCTGTGGGTGCCTCGTGTCAAAACAACATCCTATCGTCTTCCTCAGCGGGAAGAACCGCGGGAGGCCTCTGGTGTTGCTCCAGCTTCCTAAAAATGACCCTGGGGCCTTGGGATTCTGGTCTTGGGCTTCTTCTGTGCCTTTAACCACAGCCCGTCTGGTCTGGCAGCCAGGCTTGCTCTCTCCCCTCCGACGGGTGCTGGCTCAGCACACAGTAGGGCCCAATTATAAGAAGACCATGGAGGCCCTGTGCAGCTCCAGCCGTGCCTGCCTGAGAAAGCCTCTCTACAAACAGCAAGAAAGCTGGTCCTTGGTCCCTAGATTCTGTCCCCCATTCCATTTTGGCAGCTCCTCTCACTGCCCCTGGGGTCCTGAAACTCTTGCATCTCACTGCCCGCTCCCCTGAGTCCAGCCCCCCGCCTTCTTAGGCCCCTGCTGAGTCCCAGCACTGGTCCTTCTCCACCCACCGCCTCAGTCTCACCTCTCCTAGCCCATCGCTGGGCCTCTGCCTCCAGGAAGGCCCTCTCCCTCTCACTTCTGGTGTCATAGTTGTACCTGGTGTCATAGTTGCAAACAGGCATCGTGTAGGTAGATGTTTAGTTCAGTCTGCACAGTGTTTTGGAAAGAAGTGAAGGGTGGGTTCATTCCCAAGATTTATTATTGGAGAGATTTCACATAAAAACCTGGATTTTCTGGCTTCTCTTGATAAAAGCAGCAGCCCTGGCCGACATTCCTGCCTGATGGGAGCTGATGGGCAGCCTGGCGTGGCCCACCTGGCCCCCCTTCACCTGTATCGCTCTCATTTGTGTCACCTGTCTGGCCGGCGCTGGCAGGCCCTGGGGTCTGCAGCCAGGAGGTTCAGGTCCACACGATGAGCCTGCCTCTTTGGGATTTATCAGAACAGGGAGGAGCTCGGGCACAGCGCAGCCCGATTCCCGAAGCTTTTGTGGAAAGGTAAAACCCCCCGAGAAGAGAAGCTGAGTCCCCGAGTTACCAGCTCACTGGGTGAAACACATCTAGGTGGTCAGTGGACCAAAAGGTGACATTGGACTCGCGGCTTAGTCCTTTCAGGGCTATGACGTGGTGCTTGCCCCACTGCCACCTTGGAGTCCTTTGTTTGGGGTAGAGGCTGTCCCTGAGAGCCTCCCGCTCCAGACCGGGAGCCCCAGGAGGCTCACCTGCCTGCTGGCTCTCACTGCGCCCCCAGCCCACACAGACCAGCTGGAAATGCGTCTGGAAGGACCAAGCACAGAAGGCCCGAGGTACTGGTGACAGAAAGGGCTGGACTCCCTCAGGCGCAGACTACCCACCTTGATTTTACGTTCACAGCAAACAGTAGATTCCAACTGTGTACAAGGTGCAGTGCAGTGAGGCAGGGACACTGGGACTTCGGGACAGGGGCCTCAGTGCTGTGGACGTCACCTGGCTGCTCTCCTCCATCATCAGCGGAGGCTCAGCCCTCCCGCCTCATCTACCTTCACCCCACCTGGCCTGGCCGCCTGCCCTGCAGCCTTTTCCTCTCCTAGCAACCCTCCTGCCTCTTGGTTCGATGAGGACACTCCCCTGCCCCGATCTCCCCGGCTCCCCACTACCTGCAGACCTGGCCTTCAGGACCCTCTGGCACCTCTTTCAACCAGTCCCCATCACACTGACGGGACCCCACGCTCATCCTCCAGTCACACTCAGATGGGGGCTCCCCATGCACACCCCTGTGTCCCTCCACCTGGTGTCTCCACCTTCCCGCCTTCTGAAAGCCTATCTGTCCCTAATGCCCCTTCCCCAGGGAGGTTCCCGACCCCCCAGCTGGCAGCCAGTTCGCGCTCCCCTGGCCCCATGGTGTTGCATCTTTGTTGCCTTGATGGGGCCTCTAAACACTATTGTGCCTTTCTTCCCTCCCGCTCCCCCACCCCAGTGCTTTGCACCAAGTAGGCTCAAGTCAGCCCTGTACCTGTGAGTTGAGTAAGTGAATGAGAGGCCTCCAGGTAGAGCCCTCGCCCTTGCAGCTTCCCTGTATCAGAAGAGGTGCCTCCCATGTAGTGAACGTCAGCGGGGGCCCAGTACTCACAGGCACCGGCATTCCTGCTGTCCTGGAGGCTGCAGGCATCTCAGCGGGCTCTGGATGTGGCCCCGGACGGGACCGTGAAACGAGCCCTGAGCAGGGCCAGGCCGCGTCCACTGGGTTCCTGGGTTGCACAGGCTGGAGAAGGCCGGACGAGGGACACCGGGGAGGCTAAGGGATGCACCTCTGACAGGGAGGTGACCACAGGCCTCCCACAGCCCCTCTGCCTCCAGGAGGAGGAAGGACCCCCGGGCATGGCCACATGGGACTCTGTCTTTTCACAGCTGCTCACCAAAGATGCAAAGCAGAGGCTGGGCTGCCAGGCAGAGGGGGCTGCAGAGGTCAAGAGACACCCCTTCTTTAGGAACATGAATTTCAAGCGCTTAGAGGCCGGGATGTTGGACCCTCCCTTCATTCCAGACGTGAGTAGCCTCCCCCAGCCCGGACTGAGCCTGTGCACTGGTTCACAACCTTCATTTCCCCGAATGTCCATGCTGGGCCCCGGACAGGGAGCTGAGGGGACCCGTGGGCAGGAGGCGGCCTCTGCCCTCTAGTAACAGACATGTTGCCAGGTCGGGGGTCCTTCTGCACCCATCCTGGAGTCATCGCCTTTCTGAAGTCCTCGTCTCCAGACCCCCAGGCTTCCAGAGTCCCTGGGAGGCCTCTCCCACCAACTTTGAACTCCTGGAGGGCAAAGCCCATCCAGGTTCATCTCGTGAGTCCTGACATAGAGCAGCCCCCATTGCATGTTTGACAAACGAGTGAGACAAAAGATACGACTGCCGTAACAGCGGCAGCCCGTGGTTTGGCACCAGGCTCGGTAACAGCACTTACCACAGCCCCAGCGGGCACAGGTGCTTCTGTATCCCATTTTGCAGGTGAGGAAACAGGCCTATGGAGCTCTGTGACTTTGCCCAAGTTCCCAAGCACCATAGCTGGGACCCCAGCCCGGCCTGTCTGGCTGCAGAGCCTGGGTGCTGCACCCTCGCATGAGGAGGGGCCGGGAGGTCCTCCTGGGACATCCTCCATCGCTGCATCCCTGCGTCACTGTTCCCGGTGAAGCACTGTCTCTGCCGTGCCCATGCCTGGCCCTGGGAACCAGTGTTTTTCTCTCTGTGGAGAACTAGACCAGAGCCCCCAAACTGCCAGCCCTCATTCCGACAGCGATGACTTTGGAAACATTTCCACTGCCCCGATCCTGTGGGCTTTGGGGAGAGAAAGAATACCTGATAGGGGAGTGGGGATCCCCAGGGGTGCCGAAGAGTGTGAGCTGAGAGATAGGGGTGTTCTGACTGCCCCCACCGCCTGGCCCAGCCTGGAGGAAAAGCATGGGTGACCTGTGGCATGTGGGAGGGCGTGATGGCAGGAAGTGGCCCCAGGCCCCCTGAGCTCATGTTTCACCCTGGCCAGGGTCCGCTTGGCGGATCTGAGAGAGGGCAGCACAGGTTCCCGAGGTGGGGGGTGGCCTCGGGCCGACGCCCCTCCGCTCCTCCATAAGACCCGCAGGCCTGGCTGGGGGACCGCGGGGCCATGGGCAGGGCCCGTGCGACTGAGCTCTGCCCTCTCAGCCCCGGGCCGTGTACTGTAAGGACGTGTTGGACATCGAGCAGTTCTCCACAGTGAAGGGCGTCAACCTTGACCACACGGACGACGACTTCTACTCCAAGTTCTCCACCGGCTCCGTGCCCATCCCATGGCAAAACGAGGTGAGCAGGCTGGGCGGCCTCGCCCTGGCGGGTGGGTGCCATGAAGACAGAAGAGGGACTGCTGGGGCAGGCGTCCTTGTGGCCTGGACTAGGGCATTGTGTGGGGTGGGGTCAGAAGAGGGAAGAGGGGGCAGGACAGACGTGGCCAGTCTGGATGACTCTCTCGAGACCTTTGGCTGGGAAAGGAGGGAAAAATAGAGCAGTGGCTGGAGGCACAAGTGGGAGTGAGTTGGGGGTCTTATAGTTGGGTCAGATGAGACAGAAATGACAGGGCAGAGGAGGGGGCTGAAGCCCTGAAAGGGGGAGGTTCAGTGGGGTGAAGGAGGTGTGGTGGTGGACGTCTTCTGCCTTCTCAGTGAAGGCGCATACAGGCCGTCGGGGAGAGGCAGTGGGCAGGTGGTTCCTCTCCACCCAAGATGACGGCCGCAGCCCCTCACACTGCCCATGTTTATGCTCCGCTTCTGCAGATGATAGAAACAGAGTGCTTCAAGGAGCTGAACGTGTTTGGACCCAACGGTACCCTCTCGCCAGACCTGAACAGAAGTCACCCACCAGAACCACCAAAGAAAGGGCTGCTCCAGAGAATCTTCAAGCGTCAGGTGAGAGGCCACCCCCCCACACCCCACCACCACCACCACGCGCAGCTGTCCTGGCCTCTGCCCCGGGGACCCTAGGCCCAGGCACTTCCCTGCCATTGAGACCAGAGCTGCAGATTTCCAACTACATGTGGGGCTTGGGAGCCCGGGGGGCAGCGGCAACCTTGAAGGGGCAGGCAACCTGTCTGAAGCCCCCAATACCCACTGGCTGAAGGGACCCCCAGGGTGGAAGGGCAGGGCCAGCCCCAAGTTTACCTTTCATCAGGCTTTCTTCACCTCGGCACTGTTGACGTTTTGGGTTCTTTGTCATGTGGGCTGTCTTGTGCACTGACGGATATTTAGCAGCCTCTCTGGCCTCCAGCCACCAGATACCAGTAGCACCCCACGCCCTACCCCCTCTCATCGTAAAATGTCTCCAGACGATGTCCCGTGGGGACAGAACCACCCCTGCTAGAACCCTGGCCCTGAGTCTGCAGAGAGAGTGCAAAAGGCAGCTAAAAGCAAGAGGAGTTCTGGTCAGCAGCCCCTGACCCACAGCCCTACGTCCCGGTCCAGAGGCCCCTGTGACGTGCAGGCCACAGGGCCTGGCTCTGCGAGGACTGACTTGCTTTCTCTCTCCCTCTCTCTCCCTGCTTACACCCCACTCCCAGCACCAGAACAATTCCAAGAGTGCGCCCAATTCCAAGAGCAGTTTTAACCACCACATAAATTCAAACCATGCCAGTTCCAACTCCACCGGAAGCAGCTAGTTCCAGCTTGGCCTTGAAGTCCACAATGGGACCAGCCTCGACCCTTCTCCTCAGAAGCGGATCTTGTGACCCAGGAGCTTCAGCTCTGGCCGGGAGGATGGGGGAGCCCTCCAGGAGCCGGGGAAGGAGGCTGTCACCCCCTCAACATAGAGCCTCTAGGCTTCTCAAAGCAATTTCCACTCAGGTCTGTTTGCAGAGGTGGCCCTCGAGCCGGGGTGGACTGGATTTGTCTCTGTCGGACATTGCAATAGAAATCCAATTGGATACGACGACTTGCACGTATTTTAATAGCGTCATAACTAGAACTGAATTTTGTCTTTATTATTTTTAAAGAAAAGTTTTGTAAATTTCTCTATTGTCTCAGTTTACATTTTGTATATTTGTATTTAAATGAAAGTCAGACTTTGAGGGTGTATATTTTCTGTGCAGCCACTGTTAAGCCATGTGTTTTCAGACATTTTAGAGGGGGTGGGGGGATTAAAAAAAAATGTGACTCAAGACTTCCAGAGCCTCAAATGAGAAAACATTTTTATTAAATGTAGAAAATGATTCACATTTCACCTTTAGAAGGATTGGTTGTATCCATCTCTCTAACCTTGCCCTCTCATTGGTGTCACCCTTCTGTTGGCTTGTAAGAATTGGAATTAAATCCTCCGAGACACTGTTGGGACTTCTCCCCCAGCCGGGACGTCCTCTGCTGGGTCCGTGGGGTTCCTGGGGCAGCTCCGGTAGAAGGTGCCCTGTCCCTGCAGGGGCTCCCGGTGCCCTTGTGGCTTTGGCCTCAGCCTCTGCTTCCACCTGAAAGGCGGCTGGTCTGTGGAGCCAGGCGTCTTCAGCACAGTGGTCTCTGGGCCTCTTTCTTTCTAAGCAGGTTCTGACTGCTAAAGCCAATATGTTTTAAGGAGGCTTGTTTGGGGGGAGGGGGAGCGTTGTTTTATTCTATTTTTAAGAGAAGCATCGCAAAGATAAGGAGTCGTCACAGAGCCCCAAGTGTCCCAAAACTGTATGGCGCATGGGGGCATCAGGGAGTGGAGTCAGCGGGTCATCCTGGATGAGTCTGTAGAAGGAGGGTGGGCCTGCCCAGGGGCTCTGGGCTTGTTCCTTAAGTCTTCACGGGGTCACAGGGCCTTGAGAGCTTCCTGGGGCCCACAGATTCATTGGCCCAGGTGGCATGGATGGGGTTAGCTCTCCAGAATGCCCAAGGAGAGGTTGGGCCACCAAAGAAGCTCAAGACAAGCTCACTGTCACTTCCCGGGAGAGGCGGGCAGAGGCCAGCTCTAATGGGGGTCTTAAAGATTCAGGCAGAGGTAGCCTCAGGAGGACTTGGTGGCTTGGCCAGACCAGGGCCTCTGAGGACAGTCCCCAGGCCCTTAGAGCATGGCCATCTAGTCCCTGGCCTCCCCGGCTGCCTCTGAGAGGAGCAAACCCGCCCTCGCCTTCCCTCTGGGACAGGGTAAGCGGGTCACTTCCTCTGCTCCCCGGCCGGGCTCAGTCAGGCCTGGCCTCAGCCACCGGGAAACTGCCAGGGTTTCTCCCAGCAAGCGCCCTGCACTCATAAAACGCAGGTTCCAGGCTTCACCCCAAACCTGGGCGTCTGCATGTTTTGAAAGCTCGCCAGGTCATTCTGACGCATCCTAGGCCATTACAGACTTATTTCTCTGGGTGACCCAGGCAACTTTGGGGCATGAGCTTCTGGGGGAAGACAGAGTAGCCAGGATGTCAGCCTTGTGTCCCAGTTTCCATGCTCTTTTCCTAAACGTTACCCGTGGTCCCAGGGCATCCTTCTCGAAAGCCTGTCCGTTGGGACTGATCATTTTGAGGTCATTTTTACAAACAAATGGGAGAGAAGAAACAGCTGGGCTTCCCTCAGGTCCCTTTAATGGGCAGTGTTATTTTCTTCAGGATCAGTTCTTGTCTCATGAGGCTGCCTGCATTACCCTTCTTGGGCTGAATACAAGATAAATACAAACAGCTATATTCGGTTTTTGCCGAGTAGTGGAAAGCTCTTTTGAGACCCCCAAGCTCTTGCTGACCCTCCTTTCTTAATGACCAGAAGGACGGTCATCATCCTGGGATAATCACCAGCCCTCCTATGTAGCAGTTTCACTTACTTTGTCCGATTCACAGCAACCCATCCCTTACCAAGTAGGCTGGCATTGAGAGGCCAGTCTCTTTAGGCCTCAAAACCAGCACTGGCCATTTGCAGTAGAGAATCCTCAAGGAGCAAGAAATAAAACATAAATCTGCTTAGTGTGCTTCTACGTCGTGAGTGCTCAACCGATGCTACAGCAGACGTCCTTGTGAGACTTAAAATAACTGGAGTCTTCCTTCACGTCCACCGGCCCCCCGCGAATGCCCGTAGGACATAGGGTCAGAGTCCCTGGCCTTTCCAAACCTCTTCTTCCTTTCAGCCCATTGCTTTGTGCAAGAGAAGGGAAGTCTTAATTTAGAACAGTGCCTGAAAAGTAGCCTCCTCTCACCAATCACCACAGATCCTGTCTCTGACCCTTCTCCCCACCCCCACCCCAATTGCTTCTACTCCAGCTTGTTTCCTATAACTGCATTTTTAAAGGTATTTTTTAATTTAAAAAAACAAAACAAAACACCTTCCCACCCATCCATCCACCTGTCCAGGATGAGGCATATTTGGACAGTGAGTGGATTGAAATCTTTTTACTGCATTTGAGCTCTTCACAGAGAGCATTTCTTTCTCCAAGCCTGACATTTTTCTCACCGGATGTTCACTGACTTCGTGCCTTTGAGGTGAGACGCAGGGTCTTGTAGCAGTGTCTCTGTTTCCAGTTCCCAGAGACAAGCTGCTGTCCCTGGTGGGACAGGGGTGGTCTCTGCCACGATCACCGTGACTGACGAGTATTTATCCAGCCTCCCAGGGGTTCGCATTTTATCACCCATAGTATCGCCTTCATGGAGGATGGCACCACATCCCACATCGACTCCTTCGCCCTTCTTTTCAGGCCAGGAGCCTCGCTTTCTAAACCATGAGCTTTGAGCTGCTCACTCGCACAGTAGCTAAGTGCTGCTATGTCTCGAGCAGCCCAGGAAGGTATGCTTGTTTCCTGAAATGCACTGCTCTTAGCAACAGGGAACACCCAGTCTTGGAGGGTGGGTGGAAGGGTGGCTATGCTGCACAGAAGGAAGTGGTGTGGCCTGGTTATATGCACACTTGACAAGCAGCACCCTGGGACATATGGCTGTGAGTTCTGAGGACAAACCTTGGCATTGAAGGCATAAGGTGGATGTGGCCGAATACCTTTGAGCCTGCAAGTTCTGCTGAGGCTCAGGGCCTGCCCTCCGAGAAGCCGGGGTCTCCGCAGCCCACCGCAGAGCTCCTCCTTACTCTTCCACACGCATGTCCTTTACCGAAAGGCTCAGATCAACAGTTTGTTTCTC
Organism: Rhinolophus ferrumequinum; assembly: GCF_004115265.2. Taxonomy (NCBI): domain Eukaryota; kingdom Metazoa; phylum Chordata; class Mammalia; order Chiroptera; family Rhinolophidae; genus Rhinolophus; species Rhinolophus ferrumequinum. The sequence continues at coordinate 9,946,324 of NC_046299.1, read as the reverse complement.
ACCGACTGTCTCAATACGGGGGGAGAACTGGGGCCTCCTCGAGCCCGGCTTCCCAGGCCTCGCGAAAGGCCTCGTAGACGACCAGAAGTCCACTGAGATGAAGAGAAAACACCGGCTGTCCTCTGGGGCTGCTGTGTGCTCCAGAATCCCTGAGAGAACCTGTGCCCTGTCCAGGACCACCCTCTGAGACAGGCCCTAACTTTCTAGCCTTTGTTATGGAAAGAGAGTGTGTGAAGTCTTTGTGCATTTTGAAGCTCCGGAGCGTGAGCCATGAACAGTGGAGAGCTCCCTTCTCTCTGATCACCACAGACGATGGCGGTGATGCCTCGTCTCAGGCCCCTACCGCACCTGCTTCCGGAACCAACCCGCCGAGTTTCGGAAGCTCAGCTGTGCAGGCACCCCTGCTCGGGGTGTCTCTCCTCGTCTGATTTTAAAGGCTTGTGCTGCAGACAGTGGTTAAAACACGTGAAAAGGGCCGGTCGGTTAGCTCAATTGGTGAGAGGGTGGAGCTCTTAACAACAAGGTTGCCGGTTCAATCCCTGCATGGGCCAGTGAGCTGTGCCCCCCACAACTAGATTGAAACAACTACTTGATTTGGAGCTGATGGGTCCTGGAAAAACACTCCTAAAATAAATAAAAGTTTTAAAAAAAAAAAGAAACACGTGAAAAGCTGGCTCTCCCTAGAAAGGAAGGACAATTCCCCAAAGAAGAATCTAGATGTCTTTCCTGGTCCATCAATGTCATTTTTGTAATAGATCAAAAGTAGATGTTCTCGACAGAAGAGCTTAGTGGCTGTCGGTAGTGTTAAAGTAATAATCCTAGTATCCAAAGGTTTCTTTTTTTTTCTTTTCAGGGAAATTTTAACATGGGTGAATGAAAATAATTCCATTTGGAGGTCATTCCTGAGGATAAGAGCTTTTGTTCTCCTGCTGCGCGGAATCTTTGTATGTTCCGTCTCAGACGTCACAGTGCTGCTGTACCTAGATCGAACCACTGTTGTTGTTTTTTTAAGAGAAATAAATTCCTAAATGAAAATGACTGCTTCTTTCCTTCTGCTGAGCTATTTTTCTGGTCCTTCTGCATGTGACAGCCGCCCTGCAAGATGCCAGCACCTGCTGTCTTTGAGTTAACCCTTCGCTCAGGTGGAGGGTTCAGCCCCACCCAAAGCTGGCCCACACGCTGACCTCCCCTGACCTGCCCAAGATGGCCCAGCTCCAGTGGGCAGGGCCTCAGGAGCCCACCTGAACCCTGTCCAGGTTGATTGGCTTTGAGCCCAAACCCAGCAGTGACCCCAGAAGTGATCCTGCCACAGGGCACCAAGCAGGGGCCCGGTCAGAAGTCAGTGCTGGCACCCAGACATCAGACAGGCATTCGCACCTCTCCCTGGCATGTTTTGCGTGACAGGCTGTGTTTTTACTCTGAGGTAGGCTGTGCAAAGAGGGGTGCTTCTGGCCTTCACCCAGCCAGCCACACGCTAGAACTGGGTAACCAGCAGGGCAGGACATCTGAGTGCCTCAGAGCCCAGGGTCCCCATCTGGGACCTGAGGCCCCTTCAGCCCCCCTGCCACCTGCTTGGCTCAGTGGTAGAATGAGGAAGGCTCTGGGCTCAGGCAACCGCTTACTGACTGTGCTACCTTAGTAGCTGCTGAACTCTGAGCCTTGCGGTCTTTGTCTATAAAATGAGATCCCTGCGCAGTGGGGAACATGTGACACTCAGCACAGAAGGTGTCCCTGGAGGACACGGTCGCCCTGGTTGTCTCTGGACCGCTTTTGATCTTTGACCTCAGGACAGGCGGGGTTGCTAAACCTACACTCGCGCCAGCCCCGCCCAGAGCGCGAGGCCTTCCCAGCTGCGCTCAGTAGGCGGAGAACCCAGAGCTGGGAGTCAAGGTTTGCTTGTGCACGACTCCTGGCTCGGGCCTGGGGCCCGCCTCACAGAGAAGGTAGCAATTGCAACAGTGACTTACCCTTGGCTCCCAGAAGCAGGTGCCTTTCTTAATTAGAGGAAAGGAATGAGAAGGATTCTGCTTATTGGGGGACTCTGAAACTGAAGAGAGAGAAAGGGGGGCTGGTTAGCGATGGGTGTGCAGCAGGAGCAGCTGAGACTCAAAAAAGTTCTCTCCTGGAATGGAGGGAACCTAATCAGCTGAAGGGCGGAGGGAACCTACAGTGAAGGGTTTGCTGACAGTGCGAGACCACCAGGAGAAAACGGAGGGGGTAGAAGAGAGAAAGCACTCTGACCTCAGAGCAGGTACGGGAAGGGCCCTTCCTGTTCTCTCAGTAGCCCCAACGTTTTCTCTGCAACCTTCTCTCACCTCTCCAAAAACTTCCACTGTCTGAGTGTGGGGACAGAGCCAGGAGTGCAGTTTCTAGGCTCTCGCCCTCACGTGGAAAGGTGCTGGCTCAGGTAGTGAATGGCCATCAACTGTGATTGGATGGCCATCAGCTGTGGCTAGTTGGCCGTCAGCTGTAACCAGTGAGCCATTGGCCACTAATATAACTGCCATGGCTAGGCTAGCAGCAGATGGTGGCTGGCAAGCGCGGACTACAGTTAGTTCGGCGGATTGCAGTTAGCAAGGGGTTGGTTGGTTGGCAGAGAAGCGGACGGCAGGCTGCGGATCGTGTGGCTCCTGCTTCCTGTGTCTCCAACCCAGCCGCCAGCGAGACTATAGTGGTATGACTCCCCTATCTATGACTCCGTGGGTGTTCCTTTTTGGCCTTACCATGTCCTGCGTTCTTATGTGGGGAGCAGGACCAGAGACTCCGCGTAACACCCTGCATGACACATGGCGCAGCGAGCAGGGTACGGTGCCGGCCAAAGCTCCCCGAAGGGCGGTGGAACAGTTTGTGCGTACGAACACTCAGTCTCAGGAAGACCAGGAGGAGCAGCTGCCGGAGAGCTGGACCCCCGTGGAGGGGTGGGAAGACGTGGACGGTTCTCCGACCAGCACAGGCTGGAGAAAGCGAAGGTTGCGGCCGTGGGGGCTGGGAAGTGCTTGCTGAGGCAGCCCTGATGCAGGACTTGTAGCCCAGGAGGAAACTCGTGCTGAGTCCTCCATGGAAGATGAGGGTGAGGTCGAGGTCGTCCCTCACCCCCAGGTGGGGGAGGACTTGGAGCCCTCGTCCAGCGGAGAGAACACACATTGTGGGGCCAACATACAGCACAGGCGAATAACTGTGGACTGTGGGGAATTGCCTTCCATCCCTGATTTGATGGACCACTTGACTGTTTGCTTGGGAACGTAACACCATGCAGCTGAACCAGTGGATGTTTGCTTCCTGTGTCTCGACCGGCTGCCATCAAGAATATGTAAGCACCTTGCCTATGAGACATTGTTGTTCCAGCATGGTGCCTTGAGAACCCTGCCTCTACCCAGGAGGTCTGACTGTGCCCAGAGAGAGTGGCAGTGCCCTGAGAGACCCTGGCGGTGCCAGGGGAGACTGGTGGTACCCTCAGAAGTCCAGAAAGTCTGGCTATGCCTGGAAGGCCTGGTTGTGCCCTGAGAAACCCTGGCTGTGTCCAGAGAGACTGGCTGTTTTCAGGATGTTGCATTCACCTCCAGGCTCCTCGCACAGGGCCCCTTGCGGAAGATATTTGTCGCGTAGATTGTGAGGCGAGACCTTGGATGGGTTGAATGTGGGGACAGAGCCAGGAGTGCAGTTTCCAGGCTCTCGGCCTCACGTGGAAAGGTGCTGGCTCAGGTAGTAAATGGCCATCAACTGTGATTGGATGGCCATCAGCTGTGACTAGTTGACCGTCAGCTGTAACCAGTGAGCCATTGGCCACTAATATAACTACCGTGGCTACGCTAGCAGAAAATGGGGGGCTAGCAAGATGGTGGCTGGCAAGCGTGGATTGCAGTTAGCCAGGGGTTGGTTGGTTGGCAGAGAAGCGGACGGCAGGCTGCGGATTGTGTGGCTCCTGCTTCCTGTGTCTCCAACCCAGCCGCCAATGGGAATGTAGTGGTGTGACTCCCCTACTTATGGCTCCGTGGGTGTTCCTTTTTGGCCTCACCGTATCCTGCATTCTGGTGCGGGGAACGGGACCAGAGACCCCGCATAACACCCTGCAGGACACATGGCGCATCGAGCAGGGTAGGTGCCGGCCAAAGCTCCCCGAAGGGCGGTGGAGCAGTTTGTGCGTATGAACACTCAGTCTCAGGAAGACCAGGAGGAGCAGCCGCCGGAGAGCTGGACCCCCGTGGAGGGGGGTGGGGAGACGTGGACGGTTCTCCGACCAGCACAGGCTGGAGAAAGCAAAGGTTGCGGCCGTGGGGGCTGGGAAGTGCTTGCTGAGGCAGCCCTGATGCAGGACTTGTAGCCCAGGAGGAAACTCTTGCTGAGTCCTCCGTGGGAGCTGAGGGTGAGGTCGAGGTCGTCCCTCACCCCCAAGTGGGGGAGGACTTGGAGCCCTCGTCCAGCGGAGAGAACACACATTGTGGGGCCAACATACAGCACAGGCGAATAACTGTGGACTGTGGGGAATTGCCTTCCATCCCTGATTTGATGGACCACTTGACTGTTTGCTTGGGAACGTAACACCATGCAGCTGAACCAGTGGATGTTTGCTTCCTGTGTCTCAACCGGCTGCCATCGAGAATATATAAGCACCTTGCCTATGAGACATTGTTGTTCCAGCATGGTGCCCTGAGAACCCTGCCTGTGCCCAGAAATCGGGCTCTTCCCAGAAAGACTGGTGGTACCATGAGAAACCCTGGCTGTGTCCAGGAAATCTGGCTTTGCCCAGAAAGTGGTGGTACCCTGAGAAACCCTGGCTGTGCCCAGGAAGTACGGCTGTGTCCAGAAAGAGTGGCGGTGCCCTGAGAGCCCTGGCTGTGTCCAGAAAGTCTAGCTGTGCCCAGAGAGAGTGGTAGTACCCTAAGAGACCCATTCTGTGCCCAGATTGGCAGTACCCTGAGATGCCCTGGCTGTGCCAGGGGAGATTGGTGGTACCCTAAGAAGTCCAGGAAGTCTGGCTGTGCCCAGAAAGAGTGGCAGTGCCCTTAGAAACCCAGGCTGTGCCCAGAGAGAGGGGCAGTGCCCAGACAGGCCCTGGCTCTGCCAGGGGAGACTGGTGGTACCCTAAGAAGTCCAGGAAGTCTGGCTGTGCCCAGAAAGAGCAGGCTGCCCTGAGAAACCCTGGTTGTGCCCAGAGAGAGAGGCACTGCCTGAGAGGCCCTGGTTGTGTCTGGGGAGACTGGTGGTACCCTAAGAATTCCAGTAAGTCTGGTTGTGCCCAGAAAGAGCAGGCTGCCCTGAGAACTCTGGCTCTGTCCAGGAAGTCGGGCTCTGCCCAGAAGGACTGGCTGTGCCCTGAAATACCCTGGCTGTGTCCCGAATATTGCATTCACTTCCAGGCTCCTCGCACAGGGCCCCTCGCGGAAGATGCTTGTCGCGTAGATTGTGAGGCGAGACCCTGGATGGGTTGAGTGTGGGGACAGAGCCAGGAGTGCAGTTTCCAGGCTCTCGGCCTCATGTGGAAAGGTGCTGGCTCAGGTAGTGAATGGCCATCAACTGTGATTAGATGGCCATCAGCTGTGGCTAATTGGCCGTCAGCTATAATCAGTGAGCCATTGGCCACTAATATAACTGCCGTGGCTACACTAGCAGAAAATGGGGGCTAGCAAGAAGATGGTGGCTGAGCCTGCAAGCGTGGATTGCAGTTAGTAAGGGGTTGGTTGGTTGGCAGAGACAAATGGACGGCAGGCTGCGGATCGTGTGGCTCCTGCTTCCTGTGTCTCCAACGCAGCCACCAACGAGAATATAGTGGTGTGACTCCCCTATCTATGGCTCCGTGGGTGTTCCTATTTGGCCTCACCATATCCTGTGTTCTTATGTGGGGAGCGGGACCAGAGACCCCGCATAATCCTCTGCATGACACTGAGCCAGCCTCCCAGGCAGAGAGAAGCCACTGTCCCTCTGGGTAATTGCATCTGAGGAAGAAACTCCAGCCCCACCGCACCAGCCCACCCCACCATTTACACCCCCCTGCTCGGCAACTTCGGGCCCTTCTTCTGCAGCTGGGGCTGGCGGCACCCATCCCTCACCTCCTCCACCCATTTAGGCCCCTTCACCTCCTCTCAACTCCAGATATCGGTGGATTTGGTAGTGAGAGCACGAAAATGGTCTCCGACTAACTCATTTCCAAGAAAGGCTCAAAGTGGATGTCCCTCGGGCACCAAGGAGCTTCAAGCCACTCTCCCTCTGGGAGGAGGGGTCCGTAGGGGTGTCGGGATCTCTCTGCCCTCCCTGGAGACCTGAAGAGGAGGAAAGTTGGGCCCTTAGGAACAGGCGCTTAAGCTACAGCGAGTCAGGGCTCCTGGGGCCACGTTGCCCAGTAGCTCCTCCTGCCCAGTCTGGGCCAGTTATCCTGGGGGGTGGGGGCGGGGGCGGGGGGGGCGGGGCCTGGCTCTGTTGCCTCACGGGAACAGCAGGAAAGAGGCCCATTCAGTTGGCTAGAGGGTGAGTTCTATTCAGCCATCCACTACCGGGGCTCTCCACGGGTCCACTGGAATCCTGGAGAGCTCCCAGGAGAAGAGAGTTGCTGGCAAATAGTGGCTCTTTTCTGCAGAAGTTTGTCCGCAAGCCCATCTCAGAGTGCTGGCAACCTGCCCCTTGAATGCCCCATCCTTGGTCCACTCCCTGCTGTCCACAGTGGTGTCAGATATCATTGCCCTGGGCTGTGGGTAAGTTCCCTACCCTGGCACCTTCATTCTCTACCTGTTCCCTCCACGTAATTCCTACTTGCTGCCTAGACGCCAGGAGGATGAACATGCAATAGGCACGACAAAGGACTGGAGTCCGGGGTAGGGGTGGAGTCTTCTAATGTGAAGCTTGTTTTCATTTATCATGTTCATTATTATTTTTAAGTGTTTTATCAATGTAATATAGGCCAACATAACGTACGTCACAGAATACTGCGAGTATTAGCAGTGCCACACCTGCCAGGCCCACCCCACAGCCCTGCCAACCCATTTTAGATTTTACCCTCCAAAACGTAAGATAATACATGTGTGTTGATTTAAGCCACTAAGTTGGTGGTAATTTGTTACAGCAGCAATAGGAAACTAATACAATAATTGATGTTAATATAGTCATTACATCAATAGTGTCAAACACTCATACTGTGCTTTACTATTTACTCGGCATTTTGCAATGGTGTCTCCCTAACTAGATTATAGATTCCTTAAGGGTATGAACTGCGTATTATTCTTCTCTTGGACCCCAGTATTGCCTCACACCACTCTAGGAACTTAGAAAAGGAGGAGGAAATGAAAGAAGGAAAAGAGTACTGTTTCTTCAGTATATGCTATGTCCCAAGCACTGTCCTAAAAGTTTATATGCTTTTTCTCATTAAATCTTCACACTCGTTGAAAGAAAGAATGAAAGGAAGGGAGGAAGGGAGAGAAAGAAAAAGAGAGAGAGAGAAAGAAGAAAGGAAGAAAGAAAAACTCTCTATTTTATAAGTTCAACATTTTATAAGCCCTCATGTTTCCCTTGTTTATTTCCCTTTGGGCTTTGCGGGTTGTCAGTAAAGTTTCATTTGAAAACCCTGCGCAGTGTCCTTTAAGCCAAGGGAAACACAGAGAGGGGAGCCGCTTTGCCCGTGCTTGGCCAGAGAGAAGAAAGAGCCGGTGCACGTGGGATTGAGAGTGGGGCTTTGAGCCAGGGGAGCTGGTGCAATTCCAGGCTCTACCGTCTACCACTCACTCGAGCAAGTTACTTACACTCCTCAAACCTCGATCTCCTCCTCTGTAAAACTCATGCACCATTCACTCTACAAATATCTCCTGAGTTCTTACTATGGACGGGCATTATCCTTGACCTTAGAGAGGCAGCAATGAACAAGAGGCAAAAGTCTCTGCTCTCCTGGGGCTTGCCCTCTAGAGGGGTATGGAAAACAAATAAGACACATAAATAAATACACAGTACACTCTGTAAACATGCCAAGGAGAAAACGAAGCAGAGAGAAACATCCCCTTCAGCAGGCAAATGGTTAATAAACTGGTACCTCCAAGGTCATGGACCTCTACGCAGCAATAAAAAGGATGGAACTGTTGATACAACAACCTGGATGGATCTCAAGGGAACTGTGCATCATTCTCAGAATGTCAAAGTCATAGAGATGGGGAACAGATGTCAGGTTGCCTGGGGTTGGGGCGTGTGACTAGAAAAGGTAGCCTGAGATAGGTCTTTGCGATGGAGAATAGTTGTGCATCTTGGTGGTAGTGGTAGTTACACAAATCTGTACATGTGTTTAAAAATGACATAAAACTCTACATCCACATGGGACCTATGTCAGTTTCCTGGCGTTGATGTCATTGCAGTACCGTGATGTAAGCTGGAGCCGTTGGGGGAACCAGGTGAAGGGTTCATGGGACCTCTCTGTACTGTCTTTGCAACTTGCCGTGAATCTATATTTCAAAATTAAAAGTTTGTCTTTAATATGTAAGAAAATACAAACTAAAGTAGGGAGAAAGGATAGGTATGATGTGGGTAGCGGATGTTGAAATTTTGGATAGAGCATAACGATATATAAGTGCCTGAGAGGGCAGGTGGGTGGTTTACATAAGACATGCCATGAACCGAGCATACTGCAAACACTCAATAAATGCTAGTTTATTCTTCTTTCTATTGGAGAGTTTGGTGTTATGTTTAAATAGCTATTTATTTATATGACAATATTGCCTTGGTTCTAGTTTTTAAGTATAACTTTTGCTATACATACTGACATATTTACAGATGACATGATCCGAGGTCTGGGATTTCACAATAGAACAGAAGGCGGAGAAGTGGACGGGGTGTGGACGGGCATGCAGGTGGTGGTTTGGGCTGGGCTGGGTTGTGAAAGCGGTGGTGGTGTCCCCTTGAGTTCTGTCATAAGGACCCAGAAAACCTCTCTTCCCAAGCACAGGATGGACTCCAAGCTCATTTGAAGCCAGCCTTCTGTGGGTCCGAGGCCAAGACCACGCTCGTGTCATCAGCTCCCAGTGTGGCAACGATGTCCCTTGCCCACGCAGTGGCCCCACGGCTTTGTGGGGGTCTGTAGGAGTCGATCTGAAAGGGTCCCTCTTCCTCCTTTTCAAGTGAAGGTCGTTTCCTGGTTTGCTGTCGGCAGCTGGTTTTCGTTTTCATTCCTGTTTTGTTTCGTAATGACCTGTTCTCTAGAACACCCACCTGATTCTGAGAGGAGGCAGAACAGGATGAGTGTTTTCCCCAAACTTGTTGTAGCAGCAGGGCCTTGTCTCCCCCCAAAACAAACCCCTGGGGGCATCCACGTGTATGAAACAACCTTTCAACGTCTTTTACTGTGTGATCACAAGAAAGTGCTTCCCCTCACTGGGCTTTGGTTTCTTTTGCACAGCACTTTACAGTTTGGCTCCAACTTTAGAGAACTGCTCAGCTCCAAAAGGTAGGCAGGCTGGATGAGGTCGTCCCTCCCTTGAAGCCAAGGAAACTGGCACAGAGGGTTCTGTAATTTGCTCCAAGTCACACAGTTGGTGAGCGATGGAGCCACTTTCCTTCCTGTATCCTTCACCATGCCCCGTGGAAGTGTGTGTGTGTGGGGGGGCATGTCCATGAAACTCTGAAAGCTGGATCCAGTCACGTGTGTGGGTGGACCACCAGTGTGTACTCAAGGTGCTCAGAGCCAGACAGCCACCTAGTTCCAGCCCGCCCGCTGGCCAGCCGGGGGCCATTCACAGCACCCAAGTTTCTTGGCAAGAGGGGAGTTCGCCACTGCCTTCAGGCTTGTGAGGAACAGCGGGCTGTGCGAGGGATCTTTATCAATAAATATCATAGCATTTAACAGTATTTATTAGGTCATGTGCTTCACATGCATTTCTCACTCAGTTCTCTCCACCACCCAGGCTGGCTGTCATTATGATCACTCCCCTTATTTTACAGATGGGAGGTGGGTGAAGGAAGCAAGACTCAAAACCCAGGTCTGTCGTTCCATAGGCCTCCATTTTTCTATTCAATTTCTTTCTCTTTCTTTCTTTCTTTCTTTCTTTCTTTCTTTCTTTCTTTCTTTCTTTCTTTCTTTCTTTCTTTCTTTCTTTCTCTTTCTTTCTTTCTTTCTTTCTTTCTCTCTCTCTCTCTCTCTCTCTCTCCCTCCCTCCCTCCCTCCCTCCCTCCCTCCCTCCCTCCCTCCCTCCCTCCCTCCTTCCTTCCTTCCTTCCTTCCTTCCTTCCTTCCTTCCTTCCTTCCTTCCTTCCTTTCTATACAAAGTCTCACATGACAGTTCCCCTTACCAGAGAAAGGAAGAGAGTTTTCATTATTCCTTGTATAGCTTTCTGGAGAGAGAAAAAAAAAAAAAAGGAAAAAAATATATATATATATTCCTTTTTGTCTTATTCACAGTGGGGCTATACACACTTGTCTCCACCTGGCTTTTCCACTTCACAGTGCATCTTGAAGAGGGTTCCACCTCAGTGCATAAAGATTTGCCTCATCACTTTTTGTCTGATCAGTAGTCTACATATAGGGCCATACTGATTCTTTTCCTCTATAAGGGGATGCCATAGGAGAGTTCCAGATGTTTCTTACCCCAAACACTGTTGATGCTAACACCCACACTGCCTCTCGTCAAGTGGCGTGGCCACTTCTCTCTGGCTGAGGGTCCTCATGTTTAGAATGAGGAGGGACCCCCTAAGATTCCTTCTGGTCCTGACTGCAGCCTCCAGTCCTACAGGTGGAGAAGGGCTGGAGGAGGGGCCCTCAGTCTCTCCTGCTGTGGCAGGAAGTTACCACAGGAGGGTAGGTGGGCTAGTGAAGGGCCAGCTGGTCCAATTTCCCTCCTCCGGGCTTGGCGGTGTGCAGACTTCCTAAAGGAGCCCCATCTGGCCTGCCTCCACCCTTCGAAGAATAAGCACACATGGCACACGCAGGTGGACCTTGTGCCCTAATGACCCCTTCCCGCCCCTTCCACTTGGGCCTGAGCTCCTAACCCCCTTTTTCCATGTTGTAACCTCAGGCCACCTTTCCTCCCTTATGTTCCCCCTGCAGAGGGCTAAGCTGTTAGAGCATAGAGAGGCAGCGACCGGTTCTTGGGGTCAGCGGCTACCTCTCCTGGGAGGTGGCCCTTGGATGGCTCAGGGACTGCATCGAGGAGGAAGGGGCCTATGGTAGGAACTGCTGGGACACAAAGCAATGGCAGAACAGGGACGCCACAGGCAGGTTGGGAAGTCACCCAAACCCAGAAGTGACCCCCCCCACCCCAAACAAATCAAATTAAACATGAATTAAACCAAGCCAAAGCTTTCAGCAGTTTCTCTTCTACGCCTACAGAGCTTACAAGAGACGCAGGAAGGGGAAGAGGAAAGAATGCACCTTCCCAGTGTGGTGTAAGGAACATGCAGCTTGGGGACAGGGAGATCTGGTTTGAACCCTGGCTCTAGAACACACCAGTGACGTGACCTGGAGTAAGGTCCACACTGTAGGCCTGTTCTATCAGCTGTGAAATGAGGTGAGACTCCCAGCTTCACGCACCGCAGGTGACAATGCATAGAAAGCATGTGTCACAGCGCCCAGCACCTAGGAAGCGCTCAGAACACGTTAGCCCCGTTGCTGTTTGTCTTGGGCCAGGTTCCCTAGAAGCAGAGCCCGAGACTGGGCTGCTCGTGCACCTGACTTATCAAGGGAGTAAGGGAAGCAGGACAGGCCGTGGAAGAAGCAAAGATGTGCTCTCAGGAGAAGTACAGCCTCAACCTGGTCCCACGGGGAGCTCTGGAGCATTGATTGCAGCCCAGAAGTGGTCCTGGGGCTGGCCTGTTGTGGCCCTTCCACAGACCTCCAGGAGGGAGAGCTGCAGAGTTCCTCAGGCATCTCTGGAGGAGGCTGCTGGGGCAAGCCTCCAGAGCAGGATGCAGGGGAGTCCTCAACAGCTGCCATCTGGAGCACCTGCGGTGTGGGCGCGCCCACCTGCTCTCAGACATCTTCATATGCACCGAAAGTACATGCTCTATTGTTATTATCTTCAGTAGGAATGGCTGCCTGGAGCACCAAGTGTTGAGGGAGATGGTGGGGCTGGATGGTGGCTCAGCGGAAAAGAATGACTTGATCCGTTAGTGAAGTCCGCAGTGGGCCCAGGAAGGAAAATGGTGCCAGTGAATTTGCTCATAAACTTGAGGACCTCTCAGCTCTTTCCAGCTCTGCCTCTCTAGAATTCTAAATGCTGACCAATCACTCATTCACTCTCTGCTTTGGATGCAAAGAGAGCTGGGATCAGACTCTGACTCTGACACTTACTAGCTGTGTGACCTTGGGCAAGTGACCTTAATGTCTCGGAGTCTGTTCCCTTGTCTGTTAAAGTGATCTAAGGACAGCAGCTGCCCCATGAAGCCAGTGCGACATTTGCTGAGGTGAGAAATGTTAAGCTCTGAGCGCCATGCTTGCCAAGGAGGACATAAGCCACAAGGGGAAGAAGTGTTTCTGCAGAAGTGGGGGGAGCAGGCGGGTAAAAGGCTGGTGGGGCTGGGAGAGGCGGGGTCCCCGCAGCAGCTCTCTCTGCCTTTCTCTTTGCTGGTGGTCAAGTGTCTCCTGCCACCTTGGTGATTTAAGAGCCCAGTCCCCAGCAGGACGCAGAGTTGGCTCAGTCAGGTGAGTCTCTGAGCTTCTGTTTCCTCTGCGCTGACAGAGCTGTGTCCCTGCCTTGGCTGCTGACATGGCCCTGAACTCCAAGGGAGATCCTCTGTGGGACCCCAGACCTGGGGGAGCTCAGAAAGCCAGGCAGGGCCCGGAGAGGACACACAACACTCTTCCGATAGGGAATGGGTGACAGGCCAAGAGCATCCTCACAGCAGCCAGATTTGCTTTCCTCTGGGGAGCTCCCAGGAGGGGAGGGGTGTGCGCTGGACTGGAGGAGACCAGGCCTCCCTGAGCCTCTAAATGCCCTTCACCCCTCCCAGGGAGGAGAAAGCGTAGGCTGTGTTGGTCCTCCAAACTGCCTCCAGCCCCGGGGGGGCATTGCAGGGTCAGTAACTCCAGAGACCCCCCACCTGCCTCCTCAGTGCTGGGACGGACATGGTTCAGAGGGGCTGGCAGGAGGTCGGGAGGCTCAAATACCCCTCAGTGAAACCCTCCTGCTCTCTGTCTCTCTACGTGTGTCAGTCTCTGTTTGTGCTTGTTTCTTTGAACCTATGTCTGTTTCTTGTCTGTCTTTGTGTCTCGTCCATCGTGGTCCCTCCGCCTGTCTTTTGCTCTCCTAAGGTCTCATATACGCTCCCTCCTGCCCCACTGCCCTTTACCCTCCCCTCACTCCCAGGTTTTTCTCTCTCTGAAAAGAAGTCCCCTCCCCATGTGCCAAAGCCCAGCCCTCTGAGGTTCCAGGAAGGTGGAGGTTGGGGACTCAGAGGCCAGGCGCCTAGAAGCAGCACAGTGAAGACCGTAGGCAGCTCCCCCAGAGCCCACGGCCCCGGGATCAGCACTCTGACCTCCCCTGCATTCGGTCTATTTAACTTAGTTATTTCTAACGCGTCCCACATGGAGTGACAGAACCAGTCCATCCTTCCCCACCAGGGCCCTTCCTTCCAAGGAACTTTGTCATCCAAGAGTTTCTTGTCTCCAGAATGGGGAAGGTTAAGAGAAGCATGATGCCAGCCAGCAGGGTCTGAGGGCAGCTAACCGAGCTTGCTGGGTTTTTCTCCCAGCTTATCCAGCCCACCTCGGTTTGGAATCGGCTGTGTTTGGCATACACCGGACTAGAATGGCGTCATGTGTGCTGAAATGCCCAGGGGCCATGAGGATGGGGTGTTATGCCCACTGAGGATGTCTTCCTCCTCTGCAGCTCCCGCTGGGCCTGGGAGCAAAGGGTGGTCCCCGGCAGGACATGTTACCTTGCCCTGGCCCTGGCCCTGAGGCCACGGCTGGCAGCACAACTAGCCTCAGATTCAGCAGGCAAGGTTGTGTCATGTTCACTCGCTCTACACCTCCCTGTGGCATCTGGCACCCCCTGGCACAGCGGGCCAGTGCCCCAGGCACCTCTCAGCAGCTGGCCCCAAACTTCCAAGTTCATCTCTTCGCAATTTCCAGTTCTCCAGCTGCCCAACCCCGTTTTAACTGGAAGTAGGTTGGCACAGAGCTAACCAAGCACTCCCAGCCAGTTTCCTCACTGCCTCGTTGTTTATTCTAAAGCCATCTTTATGTCAGTCCCACAAAGGGAGCCCAAACCAGCAACAACAATGGGGGCTGGGGGGAGAAGCCATCAAAATGTGATGGATTCAGATCTTCACACCAAGTCCTTGGAGGTCCAGAGAAGCCCGTTTGTGGACCTCGGTCTCAGCCTTCACTGGCCCAGCTACAAAGCCGTCCCCTTTCACAGTGGCCCAGCACTCGCCAAAGTTTCCAAAAACAATAAGAGGGTTTGAGGTTGGAAAGTGTAGTTCAGGGATTTTGTTCATGTTTTTGTAAATGATAACAAACATTCATCCAAGCGAATGGGAAAAGCCTGGGCGATGTAAACATGATGTAGCAAGCAAGGGCAAGACGAGGGTGACAGCCTCTGGCTCAATCCCTCGCGGGGCTCAGTGTGTTCAAAAAGGCTTTGTCTTCTTTGCAGCTGCTCTTGAAGTTGGGTGTTGGGGCCATTTCCAGAGGACTGGGAGGGGATTAGTGACATTACACCTCCGCAACAGGCCTCTGGGGATGCTGCCTCTTGCAACATAATTTGTGAAAATTCTGAACAGCTGAAGAAGGAATGAATTTGTTTTAATAATCTTTTTATTCCCTAAAGAAGAATGAATTTGAACTTTATGTCTGTCCTCCTAAATCTGCTTAATAAGTGTTTCTCTGTTCTTGTTTACCCCCATTCTTCACATATCCACTGCCCAGGTCTGAGTGCACCATTTGCCCATTTTTTTTTTTCTATGTATCCATTGCCCAACAGAGGATGTGTTTCTGGACCCCCTGATCCTATGAATTAAACAGAGAGATAGATAGACAGAAATAGAGATCAATAGCTATCACTGTCGATGACAGTGACCACCTCTGCCTGGGAATCTTCGGTGGTGTGCTGGTAAATGTTCAATAGACTCTTAGGGGAGAGGAGTGAAAAGCCCCGATTGTAGCACTTGTCGATTTCTGTGGTGTGAATGTTCCCACCACCACGGTTAATTTCACACACCGACCGTGGAGCTGGGAAGAGTGCACACATTGGCTCTTACCAGCTGTATTTGCTGATTCAGCACACCACACGGGAGATCATTATGGGTTGGATGCAAATGTCCTCTTAGACCAGACGTCCCCCTGCTTCCTTCTTCTGTCCACTGCAGGTTTGGAGGCACTTTCCTCTCCTCCAGCTTTTACCCTTTTCTCTCAATTCCTGTTTCACCTTCTGCCCCTCTTCCTCCGGCAAGGACAGACCAGAGGCTCAACAACCCTTATCATACATAGGCTGATGAGCCAGCCAGAATAACTTGTCTTTATTTTCTTTTTACACACCTTGGAAGTCACAGAGGAAAAGGGAAGGCTGTCATATGTATGCAGGGTCAGGTCTCAAGGAAAGGGACCCCAGACTGCACCTAAGAGTCTCTGAGTACAAGGAGGTCACATCAGAAGCTCCTTTAATATAGAGATTTAACTCTATCCACTTGAGAGAGAGAAATAACCATTTTAAAAGTTGAGGCAGTTCCACGCGCCATCCCACACAGGGACCATATTTCCCGTGAGTGACAGATGTGAGGGTCAGATGGCCTTACTGCCTCACCTTGGTGAGAATATCTCACTGCCTATGATTCTGGTGTTTAAAGATGCCTATTTGTCACCCAGCCTGGGTCCTCCATAGAGGCCAACTACTAGGTATCGATGACGATCATAAAAAGAATCATGGAATACCCTTGGAAACAACTGAATCCCAAATGTGTGCATTTATTTTTTTTAAAAGAAAAATCTAGAAACCAACACCCTGTGAGCCCGTCCCATACAACTCGAGCACAAATGAGCACTTGCTCTGGGGAACGAATGGAAGGAGTGGACAATGAATGAGTGAGCGGTTCCCACCAGGTCCTCCTGGGGGCACCCCATGGGAGGTCATGTGATTTCTGACTCCTAGGGTCTGAACTGAAGGAATAAAGAGATCGGCCAGCCTCTGCACACGCTAGACCTCTGTGATACTTAAAGAAAGTTTTGCAGAGCTGGTAGCATCTTGGAACCTATGTTTTAAACATTATTAAAAAAAAAAGAAAATAGCCCAGGGAATTCATTCCATCTCTGAAGACACTCTGTTGTTTCTGCACTTGAGCACCATCAGAAAACTCTTTCCTTCTGTGGAATCTCTTAGAATTTTCTGATGGGATGCCTGACCTATCCCCCCACTCTGTTTCCATATTGAAAGCTGGGTGAATGCGTTTGTCTCAAACAGTGTGTTTTGTCGTCCCTTTTTCTCCTCCCTCTGCCCCCTTCCACCACCCTCACCTCCTGCAGGACCCACTGGAAGGAGGGTTCCTGTCAGAAGGAGTGATCTGCATACCAGTGCCTCTATGAGATGAGCTGCCAAGTAGTTTGCTTGCTTCTCTTTTTCTTCTAAATTCCAAATACCTCAGAACCAGCACCTGCAATTTCCCCTAACATATCCTTTGAACTTGCTGCAAGTTAAACCATAGAAGGATTCATTTCTAGTTGCAATGTATGATGCCTTCACCCCCCACCCCATTTTCTTCCAAGAAGTACCCTGTTCCTTCTTTCCTACCCCACCTCCCAACTCCGACAAAATGGAAATATGACCTTGACAGCAGCGTCCTTGGCTCTCTGTAAACACCACAGAGACAATAGGGCCCTTGCTCCCTCTCACGTCTGAGCTGTCTGAGCCAACACCGAGGACACCATAAATAGTAGCAGTGCTGAGGGACACATGGGCACATCCAGACAGGACAGATGTAATTAGCAGCATCATTTCTCTGTGTGTACAGAACAGATAGCAGAATGCCACCACCCACATGATGCTTTGGCAAGTGTACTGTCACTCATTTTCAAAAACAATTCAATGGGTTTATAAAGAGTGCCTCCAACAAGCAAAGAAAGCTCAGGGGGAAAAAAAACACCAGAATCACAACTCAGCCTTGAGTTCCAAAGTTACTTGAGAGTTGCTCTGGGGACAGGAAAGCCAAACCAAGATGACTCTTCAAGCCAAAGTTCAGTTGGATTGAGAGTCTGGTGTCCACAGGGCAGGCAATGGGAGAAGCAGTCAGAAAAAGTAAGCTTGCACATCCCCGTGTTCCTTATATACCTGTCACATATGCCTCTGAGTCTTACTTTTCCCATCTGCTTAATGGGCATATTGATACCCACGTGTTCTCTCTAGACTTGTAGTGAGGCTTGAAGGAGATCACTTGGAAGAGTAAGTGCTTTGCAATCTATAGGGTGGGGGTTGTTTTTTAGGGAGCCAGAAAGCAGTACCATTCCTTAGGCAAATCAAGTGACTAGAAGATTCTCTGACCACATCCTACAACAACGAGCATTATGAACTCCCCACAGTGGCCAGCCCACCGGCCTCTGCTCACGAAGCCCGAGGGTTAATAAAGTAACGCTTATAAAACCCAGCACCTACATGGTCCAGTCTCAGAGGACTTGTGCCATCGAAGAAGCACAGTCCAATGTGCTTTCCTGTTGTTTCCTCAAAACCCAGCTCTTCCGTGGAAAAGGATCATCCTGAAGGAGATCCAAACACCAGATTCTGGAACGAATTAAAATCCCTGTTTCTGTCCCACCCACCTACCTCAACCCCTCGACCCCCCACCCCCACCCCCACCCTCAGTCTCCCTGGCATCTCCCCCTGCTTCTCTCTCCCTTCTCCATCTTCCTGCATTACATAGTTCAGTCTAACCTCTCTGGGCTAGAAAGAACCCTGCCTCCTTATGCAGTGGTGGTGATCCAGCTGGCAGTGATGGATCCTGAGGACAGCTGGTAACAGCGGAATGTTCCCGGATTAATATTTATTATTCCATTGAAATGGTTTCGTTTGATGAGGTCCTCAAAGCTCCAGGGCCCAAACTTAAGAGCTTGTGCAAATGTTGAAACAAAACGTGCTTTTTGGGATATTTTTTACCTCTCTTAAATCTCCATTTTAAACTCACTTCCTGCTTTCCCTCAGGGTGAAAATGAAGATGTGAGTTCCCGTCTTTCCTGGGAAGCATCTTCCAGAACATAAACCCATGGCCTCTCAGAGTTGAAAGAGGCTTCAGGGTTCAGCCAGCCCAGTCTCAGGGGACGCCTGAGCGCCCCCATCCCATATCCCACAGGAGGCTGCCCCAACTCTGAATGCCTCCAGGAAGAAGGGACTCTCCTACCTCCTGAGGCCCAGCTGAGGGTCATTGGCTCCTTCCCAAGCAAACCCTCCCCCAAAGGCACTCGGCCAGGCTGTGTGCCCTTCCCACCCCACATACCCAGATCCCACTGGAGGTTGTAGGAGGTAGAAGGGAGCTTCAGAAAGAATAACTACATTTCAGGGGCGGCCGGATGGCTCAGCTGGAGCCCGTGCTCTCAACCACAAGGTTGCCAGTTGGACTCTCGACTCCCTCAAGGGATGGCGGGCTGCGCCCCCCGCAACTAAGATTGAAAGGACAACAACTTGACTTGAATGGAGCTGATGGATCCTGGGAAAAACACAGTTTCCCAATAAAGTCCTGTCCCCCTTCCCCAACCAAATCTTTAAAAATAAATAAATAAATAGAATAACTACACTTCAGAACAAAACACCAAAGATAAAAGGTGAGGATCTGGAGATATACTTTTAAAATCCGGTGGTGGGAAAGGGAGAAATTTAATCTCTCAACCATTTTAAACGTTTAAGCCTCTGTGCACACAGCCAGTCCTTTCTTGATCTCTGTGTTACTATAACTTTAGTACCTGGCAGTTTATGTACAAAGTCCAAGCATTTTTTAAAAATCAGTAGTGACTTTAGAAATGAAGCCGTTTCCCACTGATGGCCCGGTGGGATATCTGGGGTCTTTGGGGTCAGCAGAGGCCAAGGTGGAAGGTGGGTGGTGGGGGCACAGGTGGAGGAAAGAGGTCAAGAGCCAGCTGAAATGAGTGGAACGAAAACCTCCCTGCAAGCCCAGGCAGTGCCTCTTCCTCCTGCCATGGGGCCGTGGGAGCAGGAAGGGAATGAGCAGCTGCCCCACCTTCCTGCCCTGTCCCTGCCTCATCCCTGGAAGCCAGGGCGGTGGCCTTGGTCAGCAGGCACGGACTTGGCAGTTCCGGGGCTGCCCCATCCCCAGACCTGGGCTCTCGGAAGCTGATCAGCACCAAGAATCCTTTACAACCGGACCTGGGGAGGGGGCACCGCAGGGCGCCGCTCTGGAGGGACCCCGGGGCAGGCGGGCGGTTCCCAGAGATCCGAGGTTCCTTCCGCCCTGCAGGGACCTCGCGGGAGGAAGCCCAGCAGCGCCCTCCCTCTACAGCTCACCAGCTCCCCCGTGAGCCCAAGCCGGGAACTTCAGGAAGGCTGTTCCTTCCGAGGGGTCTGGGAGCCCTGGACATCCAGGAAAGCACCGGGTCAGCTCCTCCGTGGGAAACCGTCATCCTCGCGTGCCAAGGAAAGTCACTGAGGACACGAGCGGCTCCCCCAAGGACATCTACTAGGTTCTCTTCCCCTTCCCTCAGATGCAGAATGCCTCCAGAGACACAACCGGCTCCCTGTTTTCTCTGCTTTTCCCTCCTGGGACACCAACTCCTTCTGTCAGTGACCTTCTCTCAGACATCCTTCCCATTAACTTGGCCACTTGGTTGGACTCGGAACCTGGCTCCTGGTTGGCAATGGAGCTATCTCCTGGCCTTGTTACCCAGTCCCAGGCCCAGCCAGGTCTCCCTGTCACCTCGCTGGCTGCCCTCCGCAATCCTCTTCTGGGCTTCACCCTTTCCTGGTCAGACTCCCACATACTTCCCACTTCAATCATTTGAACGACATTCAGATCCAGACCCGTGGCCCTGGGGGTCTTCCTGTGGCCACTCAGAGGTCATGAGGTAAGAGCCCCAGCCAAGGAGTCAGAAATTCGCCTACACCAGAACCAGGAATCTGCTAGTCTGCCCTGTGTGACCTTGAACAGACCACACAACCTCTCTGGGTCACTACTATTTATCGGCCCCCTCTGGACCAGGCACTGTGCTGTGCACATTACACGTATTTTCTTATTGAATCTCACGTTGGGACCAATGTTATCCTTATCTAACAGGTGAGGAAACATAGGTTTGGAAAGATATATGACTTGCCCAAGATCACGCAGCTACCAAGTGATAGAGCTGGGTTAGAATTTTGGCAAACTTCATGACATGATCTTAACCAAACTTCTCATACTAACCAATAGTAAAGAAAAATAATAATGAAAATAATTGAAAGAAATTCTTTCACTGCTGAGATTCTGGAGAAAGCTGCACATTTAGTAAAAGTGGATGCCCATTTTCATGTGTCCAGATCATGGGCAGTGGCCTCCCCCACCGAGGAAAATTCAGAGAAATACACCTTGCAGGAGGGGCAGGAACAACCCTCCTGAGAGGCCAAGGTCTCGCCTCTAGAGTCCCAGGATCTGTGAACACAGATGCTTCCAAGGCAGCCTGCAGTGCTGTATCTCTTCTCCCGTTTTTCTTATGGGGGTGAGAGGGGCGACCTGTGGACCAAAAGCCACATACATACTTGCAAAGGCATCCTTCCTCTGGAGACCAAGCAGCAGCAAGTTCTTTTCCTGGGAACCTCTCTATCAAGCAGACATCTGTTACTCTGAGGCGATCCGTATGCCATAACAATTTTAAAAGCAGAGTTTAAATGCTTAAATGAGAAGAAAACAGTTTGCCCATGTTACAAAACACCATATAAACTGTGCTGGAATCAGCATAAGGGAAACATTTATCTTCCCTCGATAATCTTGAAACTTTTTTGATGGTGTATAATTATGTTTATTGCCATGGAAAGATGGTCATGATATATCACTACAGGATTAAAAAAAAAACAAAACTGGTTGCAAATACAAAACCAGCCTTTTTTAAAGGAGCATTTGCCTTCACCTACCTGGCTGGGGGGAGGCCCCCTCTGCAGAAGAAAAAGAAGAATGGGTCCAGGCCAGCTGGGTAGTGGCCTTCTCCCTGAGAGAACAGTCCCCCTTTTTAGCTGGAATGGCCAGAGATATGCCTGAGCTGAATTCTGGCCCAGCCTAGCAGAGTGAAAGATGGTGGGCTACGGGGTCTAAAACACTGTGCACTGGGTTCCAATCCTGACACCATCAACCATGAGCCATGGAGACCTAATGCGGGTTCAATGCCTCTGAAGTCAGTTCCCCCTTGATACAGTGGGAGCCACACCCACTGCAGTGCCCCTCACACAGTGCTCGGCCACAGCAGGGGCTCAGGAAACGGTGGCCTCTACAGCCCTCCCAGTTCTGCATTTTTACGACAATCACAGGGTTAGCTATTAGCAAGGGACAACACTGCGGTACCAGGCTATGAATGAGATAACCAAAATTTGAGATCCTGGCATTTATTCACTCACTCAAGAAACATTTACAGAGAGGCTGCCATGTGCTGCTCTGGGTCAGGCCTGGGCACACAGTGAAACACACCCACTCTCTGTCCTTGAGGAGAGAGGCCACAAACTGGTAACAGATCAATAGCCATGTGTGTGGGGGGGGGGGCTGGGAAGGGGCACTTGGGGGGTGCTGTTTAACGGGGTCCTCAGGAAAGACCCAAGGGGCAGACAACAGCCACAGAGGGGCCGAAGGCGAGGGGGTCTGGGCTCAGCTCTCCTGTCATGAGGCCATGGTCATGACCTGAATTTTTATTCTGAGAACAAGGAAAGGCACCGAGGGGCTCATGCAGGTGAGCAGCATGGGCAGCCCTGCCCTTTTAACAGACGGACGCTGGATGAAGATGCGGACGGGGTGTGGAATGCGGAGCACAGACCAGTGAGAGGCTGTCACAGCCATCCGGGCAAGTGGTGAGGGGGGCAGCTTGGTCAGAGCCCAGAGCCACATTCAAACTGGATTTTAAAGAAGAATCTAGAGGACTTGCTAATGGATCAGACATACAAGTGCAGGCCACTTGGTTGGACTCGGAACCTGGCTCCTGGTTGGCAATGGAGCTATCTCCTGGCCTTGTTACCCAATCCCAGGCCCAGCCAGGTCTCCCTGTCACCTCCCTGACTGTCCTCCGCAATCCTCTTCTGGGCTTCACCCTTTCCTGGTCAGAGTCCCACATACTTCCCACTTCAATTATCTGAATAACATTCAGATCCAGCCCCGTGGCCCTGGGGGGGTCTTCCTGTGGCCACTCAGGCCACCTCCAGGTGCCCCTACCCAGTGGCTTTGCGGGAAACAGGAAAAGAACCCCCCCTCTTTCCAGGTGGGGTGAACACCCTCCATCTAAGCACCCAGAGATAGGACGACCTGCAAGACCCTCACTCAGAGGAGAAGGGCCCACAGGTCTCTGCGTGCCCAACTTTGGACTTGCAATGCCTGCGGGAATCCCAGGAGAGCCCATCTGCTCTGCCCAAGGACTGGGGACTATTCCCACCACGATTCTGCCTTCTCCCCAGCTGTGCTTGAGGTTTCTCCCCTCCCTGCCCAGGCAGCAGCCCTTTTACAGTGCTCACTGCATTGTGTGCAACCTGGAGAACAGACGCAAATTTTAAAACCCTAGAAGCTAATGGTTGGACAAGACCATTTAGCACTTAAATAAATGTAAGTTCTAGAACAGCCACAGCCAAAATGAAAGTAAACAATGACAGAATGGGAACCACGGCTGAGCTGGCCTCACAGTTTGCAAAGCTTGTAAACAAAGCCTGCTCCCAAATCCAGAGCCAGGACCTGGGAGTTGGGTCTCAATTCATTAGCTCCCACTCTCTGATACATGAGGGTATGTATGTCCTTGTTAGCAAAACCATAATTGGAAACTTAGTTAACAAATTCCTCATTCTCTAGAGTTCACCTGAGACAGGAATAAAAAGCTTAACCCCATAATAACAGAGCACCCATTCTTGGGTTTTTTAAAAGAAATCACTTCACCACTAGTGTCCATATGAAGCTTAACATCCTGATATTTAGAGGAAAGAAAACAACTGAGCTTGTAAACTTAAGAGATCAATACCACCAGCCAGTCATGTCCCATTGGTCCCCTTCCCAGGGGCCGGTTATTTTCTTTCTTGTGACAGTTTTGGTAAAGACTCCATCGCATCTCGTGACCAGCTGCTCCCTGGAGGCACGGTTTCTGCCTCATTCGTTCATCCCCCTACACTGCTGTATCTAAACATTTGGCCTGGGATTAGTAGGTTCTCATTGCATATCAGTTTTGTGAGTAAGTGCACATCTTTACCCAAAGGTCAGTATTCACCCCCAGCCCTGGGCTTTTCTGGGGCCCTGTCCAGGCAGGGGATGGACCAAAAAGGGAGCTGGCGTCAGGGAACAGGTTTGGTTCCATCGTCAGACTGTACCACTCACCAGCATGTGCCTGTGTGAGTCGTGTTATTGGTGTCAGTCTTCCCATCCAGACAATAGGAGAAATGGCTGTTCTGTCACTTTTGGAGGTTTTGTGCAGGAGGCAATGGGAAAGAAACACTTGGTAAGGTCCTCTGCAAGGGTGAGGTGATCCGTACTATGCCTGAGAAGGAAATAGTGCGATTGAGAAGGCGGGATGGTGCAGGATGGTAGGGAGGACGGGAACCACAACTTATAGAAAGCCAGGCAGGTCAGCAAAGTGGATTTGGAGGTACAATTAATGATTGCAAAGTCACTGAAGAAAATGTCACCCAGCCCATGCTCTCTGCATACGGAAATAGGAGATCAGGGTACAAACTATGGAGCTAGCAGATAACATAAATATGAGAGTGGCCTGCTATAAGGCAATAGGGAAGGTTGAGGCGTGCGGCTAACCAGGGATTACACTCATGAGCAGCAGAAGGCATTTGCGTTGAAAGATTTGAAACACATGCCCCACCAGACATGACATATGTGGCATGCAGGCGGAGCGTTTGAGACCCTGCAGACTGTTGTATTAAGCATGCGTTTTTTATTCTGATGCTTTGACATCTGGGGCCTTGATGACCTGAAGGCACTGCCCCTCCCAGG
This sequence comes from Rhinolophus ferrumequinum, assembly GCF_004115265.2. Classification (NCBI taxonomy): domain Eukaryota; kingdom Metazoa; phylum Chordata; class Mammalia; order Chiroptera; family Rhinolophidae; genus Rhinolophus; species Rhinolophus ferrumequinum. The sequence goes on along the minus strand of NC_046299.1, from coordinate 9,922,283 downwards.
GCCAGCCAGTTTCTAGAGATAATAGAGCATGCCTTTCATATGCAAACTAACCAGTCCAGAGCTCATATCCCCAACGACTTCCTCTACCAGGCTCTTACACTCTGGGCCACCTGCCCTCATCAGCCAGAGCCAGGTACCAGACAACTAGAGGCAACCCCTATGTCCCAGAACCCACGGAAACTCTTCGGACTAGCCAATCCTAAGCCTGCTCACCCTGCTTTTCCTTTCCCATGGGAACCACAGTAAAGGCTCTTGCTCACATTTGTCCCTCACTCCCTCTGCCTCCTGACTGGTCCTGGTGATTCCCCATGTGGCCCTGGGTGGCATGGCGTGCCCCCTCCTCGTAGGAACTGTACCAAACTCTCTTTTCAACGGCAATTGTCTCCTGATCTGTTGGCCTCACCAAACCTGAATAATAATAAAACCTACATTTTAAAACACCTGTAAACCACTGGAGCGTGAATCATCATGGCTGCTTTATTGCCATTGAATCTCAGCACTTAACGCCGTCCCGCCTAGCTCACTGCAGACACAATTTAAATACTAATCAATAAATGGATGGACAGTTATAGGGACGAAAGTGAAAAGCTGGGTCGAGTGTCTATCTGGCTACATGGATTCCCGATGCTTCAGTCTCAGTTTTGCAATGGCCTCAGAAGCTGAATTCTGCACACACCTAGGTTCCGATTGGCCTCGATGGAGGCGGCCAGGCAGGAGCAAGGAGAGGAAAGTGGTGTGAGCTCACGCTGGTAGGTGTCAGCTGTGGTTAAACGTATGTGGCTCACCGGCACGCTGGCATTGGGCTTTTCAGGCAGCTTGTGAGAGACTTTGCTTTTGATAGACAATGTGGATAACTCAGGCCGACAATGCGACGGCCATCTCAAAGGTCTCGGAACCCAGTGGTAAAAGGGTGAAAGCCAGAAAGAGGGCTCCAGCCCACCCACTGGCCCAGGCTCCCCAAAGGCAGCACTGAGCAGGTTGCCCAGCTCCACGGGCCCCGAAATTACCCTATGTCTATATTGGTACAGTGCTGTGGTCTGTATCCCTGCACTTTTCTGGCTGGTAAACTCCAAGTTGAACTGGAGAACGTGCACTGTTTTTAATCCTTGCTCTTTAAAATGCATTTGCTTTTTAAAATGTCAATGCACGTCTATGCTGCTGCAAGGACTAAATTTTTTTGGATGACAGGGCCGTGGGGCATCATTCTCAGCATCACGCTCTCACCCCAGGCCGAGAGAAAGTCAGTCTAGGACATCTGGGGGAAGGCGGTGAACCCCTTATTGAGGGCTTGAATATTGCTGTTTCTGATGGATGCTCAATTGGAGGACGGTTCTCAGCAGCGAATGGCCCCCCAAATGCCATCCCTTCCCCAAACCCAAGATGGAAGGGCAGGAAGCATTCGACCACAGTGAATGGACAAAGCTAGCGAATCTGGGGGATGGCCCAAGAGGTCACACTAGGGGAGGGTCGTCAGTAGGGTGACCATGCAAACTGGTTCCCCAGGAACAGAACCAGCTGACACTGTTTCCCCAGTGTAATTATTAAACTCCCCCCGCTTCGCTCTCAAAAGTGCCCTGGTTTGATTGGTAAATTATACAGCCGCCCTCAACGTCAGGCAATTTTGCAAATGGGTTAGTCGGAAGGCTCGTGACCAACAGCATCTGGTTGCTTTCTACAAACAGAAGTTTAAGGTTTGGCAGATATGCTAGAGAAGATCTGGCAGAAGCAGACGGCAGGAACAATTAGCAAAGGGAACTGGGCCTGGCCTTGGGCTCTGGTGGGTTTAATTCTAACAGGGGATGAGCTGGGTTGGCTGCTCAGTCTGGGCCAAGCAGGACTTCACTCTCAGCCTCTCCACCCAAAAGGAGACTTTCAGAGACAGCATGTCTTTCCTCTTGTTGAAATCTCAAATCTAGATTAACAAGCCTAGCAAAGTGTACGCACAGAGAAGAAAGGGTTACAACGTGTCCCCAGATGGGCTGTGGGAGAAGGGGACATGCACGAGTTCCAGCATCAGCACAGGCTGTGTGCCACAATCCCATTCAATACCACCTTGCATTGCTACAGGGACGGTGCACATTTTCCCATTTGTCTTCCTTCCTGGTTGGGATCTTGTTTCTGTCAAGATGAAGTATGTATTTGTGTTGCAGGAAATGTCACTGACTGTGGGCAAAGCCAGGACAAACCCATGCACAAGGAATAAGAACCCTCTGACGACACACACAGCTCCCCACCTCTGCAGAGGCGGTCCTTGATGCGTTTTCTTTTCCCAGCATTGAACTTGCTCTTGAGAAGAGTTTAACTCAAAAGACACCTGACAGACAGCACCCCCAGTGGGTGTTTGTCAGATGAACACATTCTCAAGCTGATTTGCCAAGTGATCTGGGGACATGCATGCCCCATTCCCCAGAGGCAGGGCCAAGACTTAAAAGGTCAGAGGTGGCTATAAGTTTCACCTGGTGGCCTCACACGAAGTTTAATCAAGCTATAAAATGCTCAGTGTCCAGTGTTTAAGGACTCTTTCTGCCTTGTATGTGTGTGTCTGTGTGTATACGTGTGAACTAAAACTTCAAAGCTATTTGTTTTTTTATGTAAGATTAGCCATCATGCAAAACTTACTGGTCAAGCAGTTAATAAAATACACATATCCCATGGAAGGGTTTTGTACATTTCAGTCCTTGCAGATAACAAAGCAATTATAAACCCTGCATGGTCCTGAGAGTGATTTCCTTTGCTCCCGAAAGCTGCCAGTCCTGCCAGCATTTGGGGGGGCTCATGTGTTATAAATTCTTGAAGCTCTTTTAGCTGCAGTTTGGGCATCGGGTGACTCTTCTCCCTCTTCTTCGGTTCGCTTGTGTTTTAAAAACAAGTCAGACTTCAAGAAGCGGCTGTAGCTGTCATACTTCATGAGGTTGAAGATCTAAGAGGAAAAAGAAAAAGTGTCTGAAAGCTGAGGCCAATCAGGCTGTGAATCATCCTATCCAATATTTATTAAATACCTACTGTTGCCAAAGAATGCAAATACATGCAAGACACACTCAAAGAAAGATAAAGTACCGTGTCTCCCCGAAAATAAGACCAGGTCTTATATTAATTTTTGCTCCAAAAGATACATTAGGGCTTATGTTCAGTGGATGTCATCCTGAAAAATCACGCTTATTTTCTGGTTAGGTCTTATTTTCAGGGAAACATGGGAAGTCATGGGCTAGACAAGGCGGATTTCCTGGATGTTTCTGGCCCTTATGAAATAATCTCAGTGGAATATAATAGCTTAGAGAGTCACATGAACAAATCTATCTTTATTTTCCACAGAAGTATAGATTCACACAATGCTGATTCACACCCTTGTATCAAGAGGTCCTTTAAGAATCTCCACTTTATTTGGGTAGATGATCCAGGGATGTGTTTCTCCAGGAACCTGAGCAAGTGAAATAGAAACCATTCCTGTATAAGCGGTGATGTTGTAAAGGCCACATCATATCCGATTATGCTAACATTAAGACCCCAGAAGTCTGGCGTCCAAGATCTCAAACCTATGCTAAGAAACAAAATGGAGCTGATTCAATGCAGGCTAGAGAAGAGAAACTACAGTCTTAGCCCGGAGAGGCTTCAGGAACAGGGCCCTAATTAAAGAAATAGCAACTGGCTCCAGAATGCAAACTCACACAGGCTCAGGAGCACGTCTCTGGGAAAGAAAGGATTCTAAGGTGTGCTCGTCAGGCGCAAGAGGAGGACCCCCTGACAGAGCCGAAGTCCTCTGGATTAGAGGTCTGCCACCTGCCACACCGCAGGTCTTCAAAGAGTTGTCCCCTCTCTTCTAGCCACAATCCCTATTCCCAGCATCCCCTTTCTCCCACTCCTACCTGATCCTATGCCACCCTCCTCCTTTGCCCTGCAAAAGGGGTGAGGAAAGGAGAAGCAAAAAGGAAAGCATTTTCCGCTGTCAATGGGTACAGCCTCTTGAGAAGTCTCTCTTTATCTCTGTCTCAGACATTGTGACTGAACTTTCAGGATGTTCTGCAGACTAAAAATCCACACTGCACCTGGTGCCTTCATCTACTGCACTACCATGGGCTCAACACGTGGAAAGTTCCAGAAGTATCTAAAATGTCACTCACTGCCAGGCGGAGTTATCAAGTGGGTGGTAAAACCCTGACAGCTTTTAAATCTGTCCTTTCCCAACACGCACACCAACTATTTTGTAAATTAAATGTCTGATGGAGTCTAAAGACTCAGAATGTCTGCCTGAGGGACGGGAGAACTGGAACCTTCCGTTTTTACACCTGCATTTACCCAAGACGGCTTCAACCATAGGAGAGCTGCCTCAATCATTTTGCTATCAGCAGAGTCCACAACCCAGGGAAACATTTAGGACTTCGGGGTTCCTTTCAACTCTTAAACTACTGCCTGCCCTACCCTGAGCACCCTCGCAGTCTTGTCCAAGATCTCCAACTGCTCAGAAAGGCCAGGCCTCCCTAAACCCCCAGCGGTTATCTATTTTGTGGCAATCTTGTCATCCTAGACCAATGTGCTGAGGTTTGGAGAAATCATTCATTAAAACAACAAAAAAAAATGTCTCAGAAAATACAAAAATCATTGTCAGGGGACGAGGAATGCTATTATCGTTCCATGGCCTTCCACGAATGTGCCAAGCAGGTGTCACCATCCCTCACCACCTGCATGATTCAGCCCTTCTAGGCACGAGAGCCCCCACAGGGAACTTTGAAATGCCCACCTAGCTCCTAGTCTGGAACGGATGCTCAGAGAGTGACTAATGAAGCCATCTCTGTGATGCCCCTCCCGGCACCCAGCCCTCCCACACCAGGTCCACAGCAGATGGGACCCACCACTACCAGCAGGATGCGGTTCGACCCAGGCTTCTCGTCGGAAGCCTCTGTGCGTGGGAGTGGAACATCCTGTTTGCCTGTAGTGGCTCTGAGGCTCACACTTCAAAGAGGAGAAGAAAAAGGCCGGGGCTGGAGGCACCAGGGCCAGAGGAGGCGGGGGAGGGAGGGGAAGTCTGGGGAGCCGCTCAGGGGCTGTTAGGATCCTCTCAGCCTTCAGGAGATCCCAAGAGATGCTCCTTCCTGGTGCCAGCGAGCTCGAGGGGAGGGGGCTACGAACACTTTTAACAAGAGCCTAAGGGCCACTCCCTGTGTGGGCAGGTGTGAGATGCCCGTGAAGTCCATCAGCCTGGGGCATCCTTCTCCAGCAGCCCTCACTTCCTCATGCATCTTCTGATGCTTCGGAGTCCCCTGGTGGCAGCTGTAGCCATCAGGCCCAGACCGATTTTCAAAAGAAAAGGAATGTTGCTCTCAATGGCCTTAATTTCTGGGGCTGTGAGCTGCCTGAGATCCACTGGCAAAGGGTCTCCTGGGCACTGGTCTAGGAGCACATGGTGATAGGGTGTTCCTATCACAGTGTCCCTGTGGGGAGATGCTCAGCGAAGATGATTTAGAGGATAGAGAACAGTCCTAAAAATCTCTTTCAAGAAAGTGGCCAAAGATAGTGTACCCAGCTGCTGACCGCAGCCTTATTGATCACAGGGCAAATGGCCATGACTGGGGTCCAATAAGTGTTCACCCAGGGAAAGAATAGAAGCCACCCAACATGCAACAACAGAAGGCTGGAGAAATGAATCAGGGTAGTACCAACGTGCCGCAAGTACCTTCTGCCCATGTGTCAGGCAGCAGTTAATCCTCATTTCATCCTCAACAGAACCCTACAAGACCCTGATTACACAGAAGAATGGTTGGTGTATCAGCCAGCTCGGGCTGCCATAACAAGTACCATAGACTAGTGCTTAAAACAACAGAAATGTCTTCCCTCACAGTTCTGGAGGCTGGAAGACCAAAATCAAGATGTCCGCAGGGTGGGTTTCTTCTGAGGCTTATGGATGGCTATCTTCCCCATAGTGTCCCCACGTGGTCTTTCTTCTGTGTATGTCTGTGTCCTAATCTCCTCTCCTTTCAGGACACCATATTGAATTAGGGCCTCCAATGACCTCATTTAATGTTAAGTACCTATTTAGAGACCCTCTCTCCAAACACAGTCACATTCTGAGGTACTGGGGCTTGCGACTCCAACATATGAATTGGGGTGGGGGTGGGTGGGTAAGCAATTCAACCCGGAACAAAAAGAGACATGCAGGATAGAAACGTTGGCAGTTTAGCTCCAGAGGCCTCACTCCTAACCACTAAGCTACATTGTCACTCATATGGCAGACCAACAGCCAGTCATTAAACATGAAGTCTGCAAAAGGAGTTCAAGATGCAAAAATGTACGTGAACATTAAATGACTAAACACTAAACATTTAAAATGCACTGAATCTAAAGACAATGATTCCAAATATGTTCTTTAAGAGTATGTGTGTATAAATGGAAAACAAAGGTCTCCAAAGGTCAATGTGCTGGATTGAACAGTATCCACCTAAACTTATGTCCCCCTGGAACCTAAGGACGTGACCTTATTTGGAAATAGGGTTGGTTGAAGACCTTGAGATGACATCATCTTGGATTTAGGGTGGGTCCACCCGAAATCCAAGGACTAGTGTCCTCATAAGAAAAGGACAGGACAGAGACAGACCCAGGGAGAAGGTCATGACCAGAGGCAGGCAGAGATCGGAGTCATGTAGCTACGAGCCAAGGAACGCCAGCAGCCACCAGAAGCTACAGGCAGAGGCAAAGAAGGATTCTTCCTTAGAGCCTGAGCAGAGCGGTTCTGACACCTTGATTTCAGATTTCTGGCCTCCTGAGCTGTGACAGAATACATTTCTGTTGTTTTAAGCAACTCGGTTTGTGATCATTTGTTATGACAGCGCTTGGAAACTAACACGGTTGGCTTACTGATCTCACCTCACTCCTACATGAGCACAGAAAAGGAGCCGGTTTCTACAAAACCAGGACTCCTTGATGGGGAGAATTGGCTTCAGTGGGGCTGGACTGTGACTGTCACCTGACCAACAGGCCTCACGTTGTCTGGAGGGAAGAGGAAAGAAGAAGATGGAAACAAATCTGGGGTGGGGTGCCAGGTGGGCAGAGGCCTCTGAGCAGAGCTGCAAGGCAGCCGGTCCTGCCCAGAGCGAGGCCACCGATGAGGCAGAAAACTCAAGCTGGCAGCTCAGGTGAATTCCATACCTTCTCTTTTTTCTGGCCAAGAGACAGCTGTGGCTCAGCAGGTTTCGGGGCTTGGCAGCCCCACATCTGTGAGCTGCATGCCTGGATTGTAAACGGTTTGGCATCGTTGCCTTGGGAGCCAGTCCTGCAGGCAGCTGGAGGTGGGACTCTTGGGAAGAAAGGTGAAAGGAGCCTTCCTGCCATGTGCAGCTACACAAGGTCATTACACAGCCAGGGCGCCCCCCCCCTCCCGCCCCTAGCCCACCCCAGCCCCCATCTCCGGATCCCAGACAGTGACTGACGGGGTTCTGCCTTTCTGTGAGGGAAAACCTCCATGTGGTGCTCCAGCTTATCCCTAAGAGTCTTCTGAGACTGCTACTCCAGGAAGGGCGCCCTCCCTGAACCATCCTCACCCCGCAGAAAATGAGACGCATAACTAGCCTTGAAGACCCCTCAACACTCTCTCAATTAAGCGCATTTCAAGCCTGACAAATCTTTTAACACTTCTCAGAAGACAAGGACATTAAAAGAACTAAACTAAACATACGTCCTCCCTTCTCTGCAAAACCCTCCACCATGTTATTTCAACTGGGGACAAGGAGGGAAAGTAAATCCTTTCATGCAAGTTTTAATAACGGGACTTCATATTTGCCTCGAGAACTGGGCTTGGTTTTTATACGAAAATTGCCAAAAGAAGGTGGAAAGCACTCCCACCTCTGCATCGCGGTTCTAGAATGTGTCCTCCTCACACACCTAGACCGCAGGCCTGCGTTCCTACCCACACAGCCAGACAGAAAATGCGAAGAAAGCAAGTCCCTCGCCCTCCAGCCCTCCAGCCTCCAGCCCTCCAGCTATGACAGGACGCCGGAACCAGCTGGGCGTTAAAGAAGCTGTTGGGAAAGGACACCAAGCGGGCGTCCCCCGCTAGAGTTGAAAACCATCGCCCTCCCTTCTGAAGTGGGAGTGGGGGGTATCCAGGAGACGGTCTCAGGGCAGCTGGCAGAGGGCAGGTGACAAGACAAAACAGCTTAGGTCAGCCCTTGTCCCACAGCGCCAGGGTGGGCCACTGGAAGTTTCTGTGGCCCTGGACAGTGCCCCTGCTTCCTGGACAGGCCCACCAGAGATGGACGATGTGACAGGGTGGGATCAGAACTCCAAAAAGAGGCCGGACGTGGACAGAGGCAGAGACCCTGCTTGGGGTGAAATCCCCTCACTGGCCCATGGGCCCGGTGCTGTCAAGTGGGTGGTGGCAATTTGTCTCCTTTTTTCTGGAGTTCATTATACTCCAATCTAAAGCCTGAATGACATGCTTTCTACACAGGGGGAAGGGATTTTATGTTTCTCTTTTGCCATCAGGACAGTTACATGTTATTCTCGCTCTCGTCCCCTCCCCCCCTTCTATCTCTAAACACCATTATAAAGTTAAAAATTTTGTTTCAAATACTGTCTTTCCCACCCCACCTCTCATAAGGCAAACAGCTGTGGTAGAAATGGGGAGCCAACTTTCCTTCCATTTGACCAAAGACCGACGACTTGCGCTTTCTGGCTTTGTACACGTATGTTGGACAATGCTGGGTTCTGGGCTGGACTGGATCTTTGGGAACGAATGTCAGCTGGTATCCACAAGACAGAGGCATCCAGAATCCCCAGCTCCAGCCACCACTGCAAACTTGGAGAAACATGGGGTTGGGGGAGGGACTCGTGCCTCAAATGACCCAGGAGGCTTGGCAGCCCCTCCCCCAGCTCTGGGACCTCACCAGCTGGTCCAACCCTTCTTATTGATGTCTAAAAAGGAAGTGTTTCTCACTCTTTTGGTTCTGGGGAAATTCAAAGAAACAACACTGCCGAAAAGGGGCCCAATGCATAGCTCCTTTCTCTGTCAAGGATGTGGCTGGGAGCTCTGACATCTCACTGAAGTCTTTTAAAATTTTTTTTTTAAGCATCAGAGGTTGAAGGCTTCCTTTTCAGTGGAGAAGGCCGCCTCCACTCTATCTCCCCAGACCAGACTTAGCACAAACCCCAAAGCCTGGGTAAGGGTGTCCTGGCAATACTGGAAATCTGCTCTAAGTGTAGGCATTGGGATCCCTAAGATTCAAGAGAGAAGAATGAGCACCCTGCTCCGCCTCAAACCTGCTGCCTTCTCTTTTCTCGTCCGAGAAAGCAATGATCTCAAGTTGCTGTTCGCAATGACCTCGACCCTTCCATCTTCTCCAATCTCCTTACCATCCTATTCAAACCAGAGGCTTCAGAGCAAAAAAGCTGTGTAAACGAACACTGAGAAACTTGTAGGAGCAGAATTTTGTTTTCAAGTTTTCATGTGACACAACTGCAGGCCACGGGGAAGATTTCGGTGTTCTATTCTTAAACTGGCAGGAGAGGGTCTGGAAGGACACACGACGTTGCCCCCAGGGCCTGGGGGCTTTAACTTTTTACTTCACACTCTGCTGGGTTGTGTGAATTTTCTTTTCTTCCTCTTAACAATGAACACAGAGTAACTGGACAATTAAAAATAATTTTTAAGGCTAACTTGTCCAAAAGCCTGAGGAACTCAGCAATAGGGTGTACTCGCCGCTACTGCTGGCATAGCGCGTTCCTGGGTTGGTCTTCCTCCCCGGAGTCCCTAGCCATGTGGGTAGGCAAGACACATGTGTTCCAGCCGCTAAGCTGGCAAGGCCAGGAGAGACTGACGTTGTCATTTCTTGTACAAAGAAAGCATGTGAGGCTGCTGTCACTGGGTTGATCCCTCCGTGTTGTGGCTGACTCTCATAGCCTTGGTAACTGCTGGGAAAGTTCTAGAATTAGCCAGGGCTGGAGGTGCAGGAGCACATGACTGAGCAAGGCAGACGAACGTGGAAAAGAAGCAGGCGAGAGTGGTAGTTGGTATTTAAATGCCAAAAACAATGCTGCCTGTACCAGAGTCCATGAAAGGAAAATGGTGACACAGTCTAGAAGGATGACAGGAAGAACAAATACTAATGCCTCACGTCAAGAAGGGTTCTCACAGCCTGATGGATCGGTAGGGAGAGTCTGGCTAAACCAGCAGCCCTGGACTCATGCTGTTTCCCCCTCCCAGCTCTGCTACCTCGGGCTGGTCATGTCACCTGCCCATCTAGGGAACGTTCTCACTTGTAAACTGAGGTGCCAGGTCCTACCTTCCCCAAGGCTACTTGAGAGTCATATGAGACGTACATGCAAAAGCACTGTGAGGAGATTCCTTCTTAATGTTTTCCCAGAATTCACTATAGTGTAGAAAACTGACATACACATTATTTCCTGCTTTTCGGGTGGGGACCTGAGATTCAGCGAAGGTAAGGCTCGTGAAAGCTGCTACATTTTTGGAAGCCACATTAAGCCAGGGTTTCTCAACCTTCGTACCACTGTCATTTGGACCAGATAAATCTGTGTAGTGTGGGGCTGACCTGAACATTGTCGGATTTAGGCAGCATCCTGGCCTTTATCCACTAACTGCCAGCAGCACCCCCACCCCAGTTGTGACGACCAGAAATGTCTCCAGACGCTGCCCAATGTCCCCTGGGGTGCAATAGCCCTGTCCTCCATTAAGAACCACGGCATTAAGCCAAAATTCATCTTCCTGTCACACTTGAAGGACGCACACAGTTGACATTCGTGGCGAGCACACGAGGCACTGCACTAAGGAAGCACTTCACAGATATGACTGCATCTTGTCCTCACAATCACCTTGTCATCACCCGCACTCCACCCACGAGGAAACTGAGGCACAGAAAGGGACTGCATCTTGCCCAAAGTTTCACAGCTACTAAATTCTAAAGTCAAAGAACAGGAGGAAAAGCCAGGTCTAAGGAAATGAGGTTGAGGGTACCAGGGAGCGAGTTTTTCCCATCCAGGCACTGGAGGTTTGTGACGGCTTCCCTGCATAGCTCCAGGAGGCAGCAGAGTTTGCCAAAAGCCCCATGTTACAGATGAGGGTACGGAAGCCACACCAAGGAAAAGGACGCACCTGGGGTCAGATGGAGGCAAGACTGGAACACGAGTTCCCACTTCCCCCTCCTGCTACCCTAACATACAGTGACAGTGACAGTGAATCTGAGTCCAGGAAGTGATGGGCAAGGAGGGGTCAGGGAGGGGGCAGGGGGCAGGCCATCCAGGGACAGATGGAGCCATGGTCAGGAAGCCGAGGGTTCGCAGCTGACTTTCTAGTAACAGAGATGGCTCTGTACCAAGTCATACGCATTCTCTCGCCCAACTGGTGAGGGACAGGCACAGCCAGAGCTGGGAGCAGAGCCCAGGTGCCGAGCTATCAAGAGAATCAAACCTTATTATCATAACTGGCACATTCTGTAAGTAGTCACCATTCAACATCCTTGAAATTAAACTAGTTAGCACGGCGTCGGGGCCTAGGCCCGGCCAGTCCTTCTGAACTTAGTCTACCACCTTCATCACTCTCTGCACTCCAGCCACTGACCTCCCACAACACACCCAGCAGACCGGCCCCAGGGCCTTTGCACTGCCGTTCCTTCTCCCTGGAAAGTCCTGCCCTCAAGTCTTCTCACCTGGCGACCCCTTACCACTCAGGTCTCAGTCACCTCTTCAGGGAGCCCTCTCTGGCTACTAGACACAAAGGTAGCCCCTGTCAGTAGCTCTTAGACCATCAACTCTTTCATTTCCTTCTTAGCATTTATCTTTTTCTGTCTACATGGTCGGAGGGGTATGGAATTCCTCGCTGCAAACACACCTCCTAGCACAGTCCTTTGTACATAGTAGGCCCTCCGTCAATGTTTGTAGCATAAAGCAATGAATGAAAGAACAAATCTACACACTAGCAAACTAACCAGAACTGAAATAGACCTCCCAGGAGTGGATTTTTTTAAAGAAAAAAAAAAAAGACACTGCAAAGTATCGTAATTGAAGAAAGCAATCTTTTTGTAAGGTCACCTGCTCCCTTCTGCTTCCCACAACTTAAATGAATCCAACAGCCCACCTTTGACTCTAGGCTAAAGCACCAGAGAGATGCCCACAGCTCTACCCACCTCGCCTGGCTTTCCCGGCACGTGTTGGCACACAACTGGACCATGTCAGCAGAGCCAAAGTAAATCAGAGAACGATCTAACCACGCACATGAGTTTTCCAAATGATAGAATTATAAACTTCTCATGAGATATCGTTTTGATGAAATGCTTATTAAAACGCCTAACACATAGAACACATAGAATCTTCATAGAATGCGCTGAGCACGATTTCAGTTTTGCTTGGTGCTTTGGGGTCATTAGGATCACTAGCCATGTCGCCACATCGTAGCACAGGGATGCACCCCAGTGTGGTGTGTGGGCTGTGGGTCCCCACGCTCCGTGGTTCCACATTACTGTGCGGTCATTTACGTTGAGTATCATTTTTCGATCTCTCCACTGACTGTTAGTTATCACTTCTTGCCACCACTCACTCCACAGCCTCCATCAGCACTTCAAATCCATTGTGACCTGAAACCCCAGAACCTGTTAGAACCGTGTGTAAACTAAGAATTAATAGGACCTGAAGACCCAAGACGCTTTCCTCTAAATAAGAAGCATGGATGTCAGCTCATCTCCTCCAGTGCTCAGGGACGATTACCCCATTCTTCTAGGTTCCGGCTGTGCTGCCACAGTTCACACGGGCCCTATCAGCCGCCCCAGGGCACAGAGCACTGCCCGTTGACAAGGGGCTGAGGCCACGTGAAGTTTTCCTGGTTGGGGCCTGTGAGAGCTCAGAAGCTGCCTGTTCAGACAACTGCGTCAACAGGCTCAGTGAAGTCAAGTCAAAGCTGTTGAGGAGGTTTCTTAAAGTTATGTGAAGTCTTGTGGCTGCAAACATGTTCCCCTCAGCTTCAAACTCCTTCACTAGGAAAACCGGGCTCTTATGGGGGCCTTTTGGGAGCAGAGAACCACAGACTGCGCTGAGTACACATTTTGGTGGTTACCAGCAGGGCCCTCGAGAGGCAGAGTTTTCTGAAGAGAAACAGAACCCAGAGGCCCTTCCCAGGGACTCACTGTGGAATCAGCTCAAATTCCAAATACCAGTTTTCACTCAATTATGCCTTAGGAAGATAGTGCCTCTTTCTCTCTCTCTCAAATCAATAACTTTCAACAACAGGGTAAAAAGTACTTTCTTTAAACAGTCTGAGCTGCATTGTGCTGCATTTGTTATATGTATGTGCACAAACATATTTATAGCACAAAAATGAAGGAAAGTCTCGAGATCCAATGTTCTTTAGTGATCATCTCTAGGCATGGAATTATGAATTTTGTCTTTATATTTTGGTTTCCCAAGTAGCTTTTATGTAGCATGGATAACTTTTACAGTTAGGTAGACAAAAGTGATTTTAAAAATATTTTTCTTTGTCACTTAAAAAAAACAAAATCTTTCTCTGTCCTTTGTGTTTCCTCCTTTCTATACCAGCTAAACCTCCCGACGTGTGAATCTAGTGAGGTGTGCCCGTAACACAGAGGTCCACTCCATTTTGAGGTGTCACAGGCGTAACTGCAGGACAGCTGTGTCCTTAGGAGCCCGAGGTCCCACGACATGGCGCGCTGTCAGCCTGTCTCATTCCTCGCCCCCACCTTGGCGTGTGCGGTCCTGGAAAATGGGACTGCCTGTGTGCACCTGGTCTTTCCAATCCCTCTGCTCCAGCTGGACTCAAGGGGCTCGGACGAGCAGAGACAGCTGTCCAGGCTGTGAGTGTGGCAGAGAGAATGCGGTCTTTGAAGGCAGGTGGATGTGAGTGAGTCGGCCTCCAGTACTTCCTACTCCCCGTGTAACCTGGTGCTAACAAACCACTTGGTTTCCCCGACCCTTGCTTTTCTCATCATCAAAAAGGGAGTAACACTCATGGGAGATGAAATGAGATACTACGTGCCAAGTGGGCATCAGTCACAGATGGGCAACCCCTGAACAGTATTATTGAAAACACCTAGAACACAATTGGCTTCGGTGCAGATTCTCAACCCTGGCTATGCATTAAAGTACAATAGGAAATTTTAAAAGACTCGGAGGTCCAGGTGCGGCAGACATTCCCATGTGGCTACAGCCATGAAAATGGCCTTTTGACCCTACATTCCACTTCCTTTCCCTCCACAAATCCACGTCCATGGCATCCTTCCCATTGTCTCAAAATCACCACCTCCAGGAGGCCCTCAGCAAGTCACCCATACTAACCAGAGTGCCTTCATTCAACACCCAAATTTGATTCAGAATTCATATGGAATTTGCACTTGCCACCGTGTCAACTGGAAAACATTCTTAAACGACTTCTCCTATTTGTATTCTTCTACCTGTGTATTTGTTTTGTCTGGGATGCTGAGCAAAGATGAGGCCTCCTGCATGCTGGGACACGCTCTGGACTCTGTGCACATGCCAAGTGGTCAAAAAAAGGCCAATCCCTCCAGTGGGCCAGTGGTTCTCAAAGTGTGGTCACAGGACCTGCAGCATCCCCACCACCTGCAACCATGTTGGGAAGGCAAAGTCTCAGCTCGCCTGGGAACCATCAAATCTGACAGTTACCTCTGGGGCTGGGGCCCAGGATCCGCTTTAACAAGCCCTCCAGGTGGTGCTGGGCTTGCTCCCATTTGAGGATTGCTGAATGAAGCTAAAAGCTAGTGTCCACCTATGTGCTAAGTGAGGCCTTAGCTTCCTCCGTAAGGATAGAGCCAGCAAAAGTTTGAAATCGGTCTGTGTGCCACTGTCTGCAAGTGTGTGTGTGACATCTCAGAAGCACGGAGCACTCTGTGGATAATCACGTCGGCAAATTCGTGTCTAAAAAAGATATCTCTGGAACGCACTTTCATCCCTTTGCCTATTACCACCAAAATTTGCCAGAAAACTGAAGTTTGCCCCTTATAGGTCTGTTTTTTAAAACCTAAGTTTTCCTCTTTAAGTGGAATGTGTATGCTGCCAGATGTTGACCTTTTTGCTATGACTCAGGGGTCTCATTACGAACCAGGTTATGGTATTGGGCCACCAGCGGTAGGTGGCGATGTTTGTGTATTTGCACAAAAACAGCCCAGGTTCCTCGCCACTTTGAATCCTTATCCTTGCTTTCCATAATTTTATGTCAGCTCCTCCCTTCAGCAGTTATCACATGTTGCTTCCTCAGTGTGGGTTCCTCAAATGGCCCCAGTCTCCCTCCCTTCTAATACGGGTTGAGAAGACAGATAATCTTGCTGGTTCAAACTGTGTGTAGATCAAGAGTAAACAGACCTAAGGGAGCCTACTGTGGGTCAAACCGGGAGCCTGGCATTCCCGTCCTCTGTCTTACCAACCATGTCTCCTCACGGTGCCTCCGCCTGCCCAGCTGGATGGGGCGGCTTCTAGGGTGTCTCACATGTAATGTTTCACTGCATTCTTCCAGGCTGGGGATAAACGCTGGGTTCAAATCAAGGTGCAGGTAAGGAAGTCAGGTTACCTGGTCCTGGAGTTTCTGGAACATCAGTGGATGCGGTTCTTCCAGTATCTTCTCGTTGAGCCGGGACTGCCCCTCGACATTGACTTGTGACGAGGCCTTGCTGGACAGAAAGGTCATGTAGATCTCCTTTGCCTTTTCCTGCATCTGGGGGAGATACAGGGAGCTTGTCCATGATCTGCGAGCTCAGCCCTTCCCGGCCTGAGCCCAGCTCTCTGCTGTGTCCAGGCCTGGGGGCTCTGGCTGCTGCTCCAGAGCTAAGCTCCGTCTGGGAGAACTCCTGTCGGCCCAGCCCCCACCCCGCCCCTTCCATGTCCCTGCAGCCACATCTCCTGTCACAAAACTGCTACATTAGCCATTCAGAAACGGTGACGGAAAGACTCCTGGCCCAGAGTGAGTGACATTCGGTACCATTTGGGACCACCCTATGAATTCTCCAAATTAAAGATTCATAGCAATAGTATTCAGTCCTGAAAAGGAATGAAGCCCTCAGACATGCTGCCACACGGACGAATGTGGAAACAACTATGCTTAATTAAAAGAAGCCAGACAGTAAAGGCCACATATCACGTGGTTCCATTCATATGAAATATCCAGAATATGCAAACCCAGAGAGACAGAAAACGAGTGGCTGCTCGGGGCTGGGGGAGGGGAAAATGGGAGTGACGCTTCATGGGTAAGGGGTTTCTGTTGGGGATGATGAGGAATTCTGTAACTAGACAGCGGTGATGGCTGTATAACACTATGAAAGTACTTAAGGCCACTGAACTATACACTTTAAAATGGTTAAAATGGTAAAAATGAGAACACTTAAAACAGTTAAAATTCATTATGTGTATTTTTCCACAATAAACTATGCATATATATCCCAACCAGGTATCAAGCACGTATTATGCTCCAGGCACATGCCAGGTGTTTTACAGCCGTGGTCCGTTTTCTTTATTCCATGAGCATCCAAGCAAAGTGCCATTTTCCCGTTAGTGCCACTTCCCCGATGAGGACGTGGAGGCTAGGAGAGGTGACATGGCTTATTCAGGAGCCTGTGGGGAGACTTAGGACTGTGTGGCTCCAAAGCCTTGCGTCTCTGCTCAGTTTCACACCTGCGAGATACATTATCTCCTCCAGGTTGTGCGATTTGTCAGCCTCCCAGGGCTGGGTGTTTTTTTCCAGGTAACAAGATATGAGTGTGAGCAAAGGAGAGAAGAGTGGCTGCCCGTCTGAGTCCTGAGAGCAGTCCTGCTGGAAAGCCCTAAGTAGGTAACGGCCCTTGAAAGCTTTGTGAGCGGAGTTGGAAAAGTGTGCACATCTGTGCTTCCAAAAACACTGAAAATCAACCTTGGCGGATTCAGGAACACGCTCGTAGCAAGTGCTTTGTCTTAAACACAGCCTGCCTCCTTGCTGGGGCTGCAAAAGGGAGCCTGGTCCCCTGACGGTTCTATTTTCTCTTAGAGAAAGGAGACTTCCTGTACTCACACCTCCCAGCAGCAAAGATGGGGGCTGTTTCTCTAAACATTAAGTCCTAAACTATTACCTCACCCTAAAGAGCAAGCCAGATGATAAATGCCTCTGAAATGCAACCGCAGAGCTATGACTCGTGGGGGGAATCAGGGGGCTTAGAGGCCTGGAAAGCTGCCATTCTCCCCCAGAGAGCCCACCTGGGGCTCCACACATGCTGCAGAGCTTGGCTTAAGAAATCCCAGCTCTGAAAACCTTTGGCCTTATGGAAAATACCAGAAGATTTCAATACCTGGTGCTTGGAAGGAGGGGAAAAGCAGTCCTTTAACTTATTTTGTTTCCAAGGACTAGTTGACAAAAGTCCCTATCAGGCCAAGGCCTGGCCATCTCCTGTCCCCCAGAAAAACTGTCCAAGTGGAGGTCGACACCCAAGGCCATGGTATCGGTTCTTGATCGACTAGCAACACAAACAATTAATCAATGCCAGGTTCAAAGACACACAAGTAGCGTCTTAAGATAAATACGTTATTCCAAGGGACAAGTCTGGAGACCATCATGGAGGCCCAGGTAGGTCTGCTTGCCTCTCAAAGACCCATGAAGCCACGAGCTTCCCTCCCACCACCCACATTCTGTGGAAGGAATATTGTTGGAAAACCACTTCCTGTTTTAATACTGCATAAAACTATCAACCAGTCAGATTAGCAAACTCCACACAGAGCTCTGGAGGCAGAAATCACTTCAGGCATCCCCTCCCCCGTGAACACACACACACACACACACACACACACACACACACACACACACGGCTTCCAGATGAATCCAGGCTGTCTCGGTTCTTTCTGAAAAGGAGAAGTGTAATGAGTAGCTTGAAGCTTAAAGGGGGATGGAAGGGGCCAGGAGGACAGGAAGCAGGTTCTGGGGAGCCTGGTCTCAGCCCTACTTGCATGGCCCCAGCCACCCCTCCTGAGTTCAGTCAGGGACGGGGTGGCGTCCCCGAGGCACCCCATCTTTGACTGACCACGCACAGGGGAATGTCTTCAGCAGCAGAACTTATCTGGTCTGGGGTAGGAAGCGTGACTGAAAAGGGAAACCCTGAGCCTGCCGACCAACCGCAAGCTGGTCACGGGAAGGCCTGGTGTCCACGCTGAGAACACTCAACAAAAAAGAAGAACCGGGTCTTTCGAGTTATTTTAGTAGATTTTTCCAGTGCTCGGTTAACCCTATTCTGGCTCCTGTCAGGATAGGAACAAAAAGAACATCCCCCCGCTGGTGGAGTTGCCCTGGATGTGACCTGGAAGGATGGCCGGCTTCTGTTCTCCAGTCTCCTGTGGAGATGTGCTGACATCCCGCCCTGCCCCAGAAGGTGCTGGAAAAGGACCCCACCTGGGCCCAAGTGGCGACTCCTGGCATCAACTTGAGGACTGTTTGTGGGAGCGTTTGCACCCACAAGAGCTCCCCCAGACACCTACCCACGAGTCCAGGACTTTGCTACCAGCCTGGCATCACCCATAACGACGCTCAGGCAGAAGTCACCACTCAACTGCTGCTTCCAGCCAGTGAATGTTTAGGGGAAGCAAATTCACTTGGATATCAGCTCCAGACACAGAAATCTACTCCAAAGAGCAGCAAACACGTCAGCCATCCAAAGCTCAGAAGAGCAGTGCTTTGTATGTTCTGGTTCCTCTCCCTCATCCAATACACGTGCTTAAACTTTTCCCATTGGGAAAATAGGACAAAACCTCCTTTTACTCCACGGCCCCCTAGAGCTAACAACCTCCCAACCCCCTGATTTCTTATTGAAACATCACAAAAGGAAAGCTCGGGCTGTGTGTCTCCGTTTTCTCCCTCCCACCCAGTTCTTAGCCCACTCAGTCTGGCTGCTGCCCACCTGCAGCACTGCCAACCCCAGCTCACTGACGTCTTCCACGTGGTTAGTCCCTCAGACCTTCCTCTGGACTGCTTTCCAGCCCTAGCCCTGCCCACCACCGCTGCCCTCTCAGGATTCTCCAGTGCCTCTGTGTCTCTATCTGTCTCCTGTCCCTCTGTTCCCCTCCCCCATAAATTCTGGGGGTTCCCAGAGTTCTGCCCTCGGCTGGCTGCTATCCTAACCACATGCTGTCCCCTAAGATTTCAGCCCAACTGCCCCCCAAGCTACTGACCATGTAGCCAACTGATTTCTAAAAATGTGGGCTTGAATGTCCCACAGACACCTCAAATACCAAGGAAAGAAGTGGCCTCCTCCTGGCTGGTGGATCCTGCAGTCTCTATTCCAGGCAGCTGGGAAGAGGGATCCCCCAATACGTCCCTCATCCCCACACGCTGCCCGTCACTGAGTTCTGCTCACTTTGCCGCCTGTACTCCTGTCACTCTGCCAGAGATGGACAGTGGGAAAGGACACATAAGAAAATTAAAACATCGAGCCACTACGTTTTTTAACATCAGCTTCAGATAGAGAATGAGGCAAAGAAAATATCGAGCAAATGATTCAAGAATATTTCCGAGAACTGGCTCAGGAAGTGGAAAGCAGTTGGAGGGACAGTGAGTGACTCCACAGAGAGCAAGAACAAACCTAAGCACCTGCAAGGTTGGGGAGGTGGTGCCAACAGGAAACATCCCAAAATGGCAGGAGCTTAGGGGCATCGGGTACCCCGATGGAAGAGATGAGGAGGGCAGCAGAAACAAGCCCTTAGACCCCCAGGTCCCTGCCGCCCCAACCCTGAGCATTCCGGTGATCTTGTCCCTTTCCCTCCCTTCCCCTCCCCCCTCCCTTCCCCGCCCCTCCCTCTACCCCTCCCCTTTCCTTTTCCCTCTCCTGCTCCTCCTCTCTCCTCCAGACTGGAGTTTTCTAAAGAAATTGACTCAGGGAAGCTGCTGAACAGAGGCACGAAGCAGGCCAAGGATGAGACGCTAAACAGTGTAAGGGAGAAGTGAAACTGTGCACACAAACTCCCCAGCACATTTTTCCCAGTCCAGTTGACTAGAGACGTGTTTATTTTATAAACATAATATGGGGCTGTGGTCACCAGGAAGAGACGAGAGGGTTCTAGTCTAGAGAAAGCAAACAAATAAACAAACAAAGCAGAAAAAATGCAACAGAAGAGTTTAAAGATAAAGTTGAGATCTCCAAAGTAGGAACCAAAAGCCAAAGCGATGAAAACAAAAGGAGGGAAAAAAAGATAAAATTAAGGGCTCAGTCCAGGAAAGGAGGCCCATCTCTGGAAAAGAGACCAGAGAAAATGGGAGGAAAGAAGTTACCAAACAATAATGATAAGAAGAAGAACATAAGAAAATTTCCTGATTAAAAGGCTCTGTAAAATGCCCACACAATGAATGAACCCCACCCCGTCCAAAGCCTCTAACTGTGCAGTTTTAGAATGTTGGTGATGAAAAGAAGATCCTACACTATTAAAGAGAGAAAAAAAGAAAACAAAATAAATCAACTTACATATAAAATACCGATTCTTAACAAAAATAGAAGACAATGAGACAATGTCTTCAAGTCTCTGCAGGAGTTTCAACCTAGAATTCAATTCAGTTCTACACTCTGTCACATTACCAATGAAGTGGAAGAGTAGGAATAAAATAACACTTTCATTCACCAAGATCTTTCAACATCTACCTGCCAGGTCCCCTTTCTCAAGAAGCTATTTCTAGCCATGCTCCACTAAAATGAGGAAATGACTCAGCGTAGAGGAGGACCTGGGTCCAGGAAACAGGAGAAGGGCAAAGAGAATGGCCAGCCATGGCAAAGGAAGACCTGGGGACACCGCAGTAGGAGCTGTGACCTGAGGGTCCCAGGAGGACTGTCCCCAGGTGAACCCAGAATGCAGAGAGGAGCTGAGAGGCTGAGCCTGTGCAGCACCATATCGAAAAAAGAAAAGCATGATGGTCCAAGGAGAAAAAAATGTAATTGTAGCATCCTCTTCGGTTCAGCAGCAAACAATAAACAATAACTATTTTCATAATGAAAATGCAGTAGACAGGGATATAAGTAGGTGAAACCTCAGTTACAGTAAGAGGAAGTTGGCAGATAACATTTAAAAGTGATATAAAGAAAGCAGAGAAGGAACGGAGGCGCAGGGCAGGCCAATGCCAGGCCCAAGACCCCCCTGAGAGCAGCCAGAGTCTGATCAGGTTCGGCCTGGACCCGGCCAAGTCCACCGCGACAGGCAAAGGTGGGGAAGACACAGCCCAAATCCGAGGGAGAGCGAAATCTGGAGGGTGCTGGGGGATGAAGGGAATTAATCTTTCTTACTCCATCCACTTTGTGAAGTGAATGAATTTCACAGGAGTATATATTATTTTTGGATTTTCTTTTTTAAATAATAAAGAAGGTAGTGTTTTAGCCTTTTAGGAAAATCTTTACTATTAATTTAAATAAGAACATCAAACACTCTAAAATCCTGGATCATGTTTTCGCAGTAAATAAAATAATAACAAAAATAATAACTATGATAGACCCCTCCCCATAACTCTGTTAACTGTAGAACACAATAAAAATGTATTAGTATTATTATATCTAATACTAGTGCAAGTCGTCACAGCTATGATTATTAGAAACCTTGCACCTCCCCACTCCCATTCACAGTTTGGTCTTTACAAATCTGTATCGGCTGCTATATCCATTTCCGTGCTTGTCACATAGTAAACTGGCCCAGTGTGCTGAGGAACGAATGAATGAACGAATGAATGAATGAATGAATTCAGGGGTAGCTGAAGAATGAACATCTTGTTGGAACTTTTTCTGAGGTTTTATAAAACATAAATGCTGCTTTGTTTTAGAAGATAGTTATATCTCAAGTGCTAATTCATGGGGAAGAGGCACTTCATAGAAAAATTTTAAACCATAAAGAAAGTACAAAGGGAGCGAACTGCCTTGAAAGCGGACTGCTGAATATGGACACCTGGAACACACAACCATCCCAGGAACTCCAAGGAGGGAGGAGTGGGGGGCGTCACCCTCCCAGGTTCCTGAAGCCCCAGCATTCCCACCATAAATGCACAGTGTGAACACCCTCCCAAATTAAGGGGCTGCTTTCCTCTCAAGGGGCGAATCACAAACCGGGGAGGACAGTGAAGTCACAGCATGGTTCTGCTGTTTGGAGCCTCTGAGAATATGATCCCCAACAGGATGGACTCATTACAGCTACCACTGTAGCCACAAGGTGAGAGGGAGGCCAGGACCTCATCCTAGAAAGAACCGGAAGTATAGTGTGCCTGGCACTCTTCCAGGCACTCAGATACAAAGATCTCAAACCTTATGGAGACTGCACGACAGATGGAAAAGCAAACAATATTGTAGATAAATAAAGAAATTATACAAGTGTTCAGATTAAGCCAGTAAATGCTATGGAAAGATTTGGCTAGATAATCCTTGTAAAAGAATGAAAGACAAACCAGCACAGGTCCTCTTAAAAATCACGGAGCCAAAAGTGAGGTTCGCATCAATCCCACAACTGCCTTAGTTCACTGTAGAGATGAACCCTCCACAGACGCCGTGTTGGACCAAACGCAGTAAGTCTGATTGTGCAATTCAGGGGGGCCGACTTCTCCCTGTGCTTCTGTCCTACTCTGCATTTTTAAATGAGTGACTTAGAACTTACTCCCGGTTTGACTTCCCCTGCAGCCAGACCCACCAGAGAATTCCCAGGTCCGGAGTCAAAGAGCTGATCTGCATCCTGGCTCTGTCCGCACCAGCCGGCGGCAGAGCTGAGCCATTGCTCATCTCTGCAACCACAGCCCCCGGAAGGATGAGAGTGCTCAGGAGGCTTGGTGTAATCACCCAGACTGAGGGCTGGACACCACGGGCGTCATGGATGTTTCCTCCCTTCCTGTGCCATCTGTATTCTCAGGCAGTTGATGGTGAGGCAGCACTCATTGCACTGAAGTAATCACGAGGCACATTCCAGGCCTAAGGACACAAAACCTCCCAGGAGTCATACGCTGGCTGTCAAGGGTGTGGGGTACAGAGAGCAGCTGACAGATTCTGGAAGCTCTATCTGCAGGATGTGCATGGGCCAATGCAACCCACCCGCACGGCTTTCCAGTGTTCACCTTGGCACCCAGGTTGTCCAGTGGTGGCCCCACCTGCCTGCCAGCCTCCAGCGCAGCAGAGCTAGGTTGCCCCTCAAGGACAACCCTCCCACCATCTGGTCTTCATTTAGCGCTTCTCTCCAGGAATTCCGCCCCACAGGCTGACCCCTCTTCCAGGAACACGACGCCCACCCCCAAAACTCCACTTCACATGCCAGTTTAAAAGGCATTCCCCTGGGGCTTTCCAGACTGCCCACTGCCTGTGCTCCCACAGAACCTACATGCACTTCCCATTTCTAGATTCGTCACACATGCAAAGGCTTTACAAGCGGCTTTCCCTCTCCATGCCTGTTCCCTAAAGAAGCTCACCTATCTTATCTGTGAGTGTCTCCCGTGGTTTTCTCCAGGACTGGCCCTGAGCAGGCCCTCCACAAAGAGCTTGTGAACTCAATTGAGCTGAAGGTCACAGCAGCACAGCACGCAGGAAAACGGCTGGGTGCCCTCAGAGTGCCTGTTCAAGCCCCAGCTGGGCCGCAGGGAGGGGGACCTCAGCTTCCTGGTTTGTCCAATGTAGGGGTGGGCTGGTCAACCTATAGATAGGCCCCTCTTACCTCCAACACGCAAAGAATAAGGCAGAGCAATGGACACCTATCTGTTTGCCTGCTTGACTCAGAGGTAGGGTTTTAGCGCAAAGCTGGACGAATCAATTGCACAGCCCAGCATTTATGGGAGGTTGTCCCTGGGCCCTGTCCTGGTTGCTGGGGGCAAGGGAGGACAATGAGTATTCCTGCCTGAGGGGTTGCAGCCAGCATCCTAGCCTTCTAAAGCAGGCCTTCCCACCTCCGCTCAGAGGCCATTCACCACCCAGGAGACTCAGGCAAAGTCATCCAGGGAGAAGCCGAAGGAAGCGAAAGCCAAGAGTCATGCCCCAGACTGCTTTCTAGGCCAACCTAGGAAATTCAAGTTAAAGGGAGTCTATCTTAGAATCCATCCTTGCCCCTACAGAGAGGAAGGCCACACTGCTCCACCTTGGCGAAAGTGTGTCTGAGTCCACAAGGGTCCTTGAATAAACCAATGATGAACCTTTTTCAAGCTGTTGCCTGCAAACACGTAATGACGCTGGTTTCATCGATTCCAGCTTCTGGAGACAGATGCTCAGTAACTGGCAGCCCACAAGCCACCTGGATGTGTTTTGTTTGGCAGCAAAGGTTTTACATTTTTTTAAAAAAATTAGTTCTAACACTTATAAAATCAGATAAGTTCACATAAGAATCCAAAAGTCCAGCTTCTCTGAAGAAATAGGCAGCACTGGGTTGACGACGGGAGAAGAAGCCTTAGGAAGAAAGGCCCCCTCAGTGTTCTGGGGGTGAGGGTGGGCAAGCGAAGATCTACGTGGGCAAAACTGAAAGCAGCGAAAGCCCAGACAGACACAGACCCCAAAGCGTTCACTGCCAACGTCAGCTCAACAACCAGCTGCAGCCCCTGGAGACAGGGCAGCTACTACCCTGATGGCCCCAGGCCCCAACAACTCCCTACAGCCTCACACCAAAAGCCTCACTCAAGTACCTTACCGAACCCTGAAGGCTTTTAGCTGGTGGCCTCTTAGAAAGCCACAGGCACAGGCCTGGTAAACACACCCAGTTCACAGGCCTCTTTTCCCACAGTCTCCTCCATCTCCCCTTAGCCCCAACTTTCAGCGGCAGAAAATCTAGATGACATCAGAATTAAAGGCTACCTCCTGCAAAGAGCACACATCTACTCAGGAGAACAGTCAGAAACGTTTTATGTGGGATGCCTGCCAACCACAGGGTGTTTCGTAAAGATATACTGAATAATTGACAATCCATCTGATGTCCACTCTACTTTTATTGCCAAATCTGCTTATCATTGTACTACCTCCATACAAAATGCCACCATGTCAAACTCCGGGGGGAGCAGCCTTATAACTTATTCATGAAGGAAAAAATCGTACATGATGATGAACTCTGAATGATACCAATTGTTATTTTTACTCTAAATATTTATCCATTTGTACAGCTCCATTTAAAAATGGATTAACACACTCTTTAAAGTTATGAATATTTGAGCAACACAAGATGCCTAATCTGAGGCTTAAATTTTCCCCCAAATCCAGTATGGATCAGATTTCTTTAGGCAATTTCCAATCTGCTGGACAGACAGCTGTAACTTTATGAGAAAAAAAAAAATGATCAAGAACGTGATTAAAGAGTGGAAGAAATACCTGCTTCTTATCTTGCATTTTCTTAAAATCTTCACATGCTAGCCAAAATAAAACGTTTTCTTCACTGAATTCCTTTTTTAAAAATTCCTATGGATACAGAGAAGAAAAAATATCAAATAGTATTCTAATAAAAAAACCCACACAAATGAACAAATAATGTATTTCCCTTCAAGGACTGATTTGGCAAAATCCAATAAATGAGCATGATTTGATCACCCTGTGACAACTCCACCCTGAAAAACAAAGCTTATGTTTAATGTTAAAGCTAGAATTTCATATGCTTTTCAACTTAATGGCTTTGACATTGGGAGGAAGAGTAAAAATGAAGCAGGCGTCTCCTCACAGTTCTAAGCTTACAATAAATTACCAAAAAGTAAATTAAAGTGGAAGATATATTAGTTCCTTCCAGACCGTGTTTAAACAAAGTACATTCCTCTAAAATCAGGCCTATTTTTTTAAACAAAAGAAAAGAAAACATATTAAGCATGTCCAAAAACGCCAAGATGAAAAAATACGCAAGTTGGAGGTGTGTATTTTTCCTTTTTGGCAGATAATGGGAGGTCAGTGGCCCAGAAAAGTATTTATTCTGCTGGACACAGGGGTGTCCTTCCTGAGAGGAGATCTAGAGGGAACTCACAGTGGCCTGGGGTCCAGGAACGTCGCTAGCCCTGCCCGCTGCCCCCTCCCTGGGGACCTCGGGACCAACAGCCTGAGGGCTTGTCCTGGCCTGACCCAAGGCCTAAGAACAGACATGGGACTCAGGAAGACACAGGCATTCTTCAAATTCACACGTGCTCCTTCTAACAAACACCTGGGGATGCTGCTGGCCAAAAAAGTTATTTCTAAGCAGCACGAATATGTCCCCATCCCTCAGCCTCCTCTCTGAGCTTTACTTTGTTAGCTGTTGTCCAGTCGGCCTCATTCTGGTACAACCCCAACACACAAGAGAACAAACCTTCACATCAGAGAGATCCAGACCAGCCCCTCCCAGCTGTCAGCGAGCTGGACATTCTTTGCAGATTTTGCCAATGAGCACGGTACCTCTGCCCCACCCCTCCCCCTCCCATCCAGCCATACAAAACCCAGCAACAGTCTGTGCGCGCCCTCCATGTTGGTCCATGACCACCCGGGAAAGCCTTTCCATCTCGGTCACCACAGGTGAGAAGTCCTTATTCTCCAGACAGTGTTAACTGGCCTGTGCTCCCCCCAGCCCCCCACATCTCAACTTCTTCACGTGTCGCATCAATCCCTCCAACAATGAAAAAGGCAAACCCGAAATCTTTTCACGCCTTCTGGGTCTTCCAGCAGATTCTCCAGCGAGGCCGCCCACTTGGCTGTGCCCTTGGGGTTCTGGTGGCTGCTGCAGGAACTCCCGTCACTGTCATGGATGTCTGCAAAGCAAAGTTCAGACTGTGTATGTGGCTCCAAGATGCAGTCCTTCAAAAACATCTGCATATAATGGTCACCATTGTCGTATTACCACTGTGGCTAACGGATTTGAAGTTCTGTGCCAGAATCTATTCAAGGCTCTTAACCCAGGGAACTCATTCTAGTCCTGACAGCAATCTTATGAAGTAGATGCTACCATTTCCTCCATTTACAGGTGAGGAAACCCAAGGCTCAGAGCGGTGAAAGGACATTCCCCTTACATCCTTCCCCTACCTGTCCACGGGCCAACCACAGGCAGCCCTCGGGTCCCACTGAAGCCCTCCTCCAGGCACCGGGGAGCATTAGCGACTCCTTCCCCATCACACTTTGTGCACAGTCTTCCAATTATCATGCTAGGGTATTGTGACTATTTGCACAACTGACTCTGACTGGTCTGAAAGCTCCCATAATCTTTTTTTTTGGGGGGGGGGAATAAAAGGGAGGGATTTTATTCTTCTGCGTCTAAGGATTTACAAACAAGGGTGTTTCCTTTTTAAAAAGAGAAGAGACAATGCTGGTGGCCTGAGAAGGGGTCGTGGGCAGATGGGCTGGGCCAGGCCACCCCATAAGTCTCTATCTTGCATCTCCAGCTCGTAGTTCATTGTCTGGCACACCTATAAAAGTATGTACCAGGGCCAGGATGAAGGTGGGGAAAGGGAGACACTGGCCGCAGGTGCAAAATTTAAGGGGGTTGCCTTAAGACACTCAGGCGTCAAGATAAATTTGATATTTTCATGCAATATTTTGAAAAATCAAAATTAATGAAAGACATTCCGTAATGAACAAAATATCAAAATTTTAAATAAAGACAGGATCATTATTACTGATTTTTTTCTTTTACCCCAGGCTTCAATATGGCTCAGCATCACACTGTTACTATAGGTACAGAATGAATGAATGAATGAATGAAATGAATGAATCTATCTTTGTACCTGCACCTCTGCTACACTCTCTTATTCAAGACACCTAAAAAGCCTCTTGACTAAAGGATAGGGGACAGGGGACCTCCAACTAACACACCTGGCCACTTGCCTGAAGGAGGAAGTGACAACAAAAATATATCTCATTCTATAGAACTTGGCCCCTTCCTAGAGTCAAGGAAAAACCGTGGACTGTCACTTTGGAGGGGCCCAGGTTCCAAACCCAGTTTGGCCAATTCGGACTGTGTGACCACGGGCAAAATTCTGTGTGTAAAATAAAGATCATCCCTCTATGTCTCAGGTTATCAGAAGGATTACAAGAGGAAGCGTGCCAGACCACCCAGAAGCTCAGAGCGGACTCTCAGCAAAAGTTAGTTCTTCTCTCCCCTTCCTTAAAATAAGGCTCTGAGGGTGAACTATTTTTAGACCTAATATTGTTTTCTCCATTGCCCTTTTGTTTTCTTCAAAGTAGAGACATTTTTCTATAAAGAAAGGTTCGAATCTAGGAGAAAAATAAGCTTGAAATTAAGAAATCAGCTAAGTGAATCACTTAAAAGGATAAATGAAAAATGTCTTATAAATGATCATCATTGCAAATAACTAGGGCACCATACAGTTTTAAAAGGTTTTTGGAGGAAAGTTGTATCAGAATACATTGGACTTAACAGTAATTCAGCTTCCATGATCACTCATATTCTATTGGGGCACAACACATACTTCATTTTTCTCAAGAAGCTGAGGCTCCGTCTCCCAGCTTCTGGGAGAACTACCTGGAATTTAGACACTGGCTGGCAGACTTGGACTAAATAAAGCAGAAGCCAGGAGCCTGGCAGAGCTTGTGTTTTAATACACATTGGTGATGGAGCACGTAAGGGAATTATTTGGGACAAATCCATTCCTTTAATTGAGAAACAAACTCACTCGAACACATCACAAATGGATCTGACGCTTCTCTAAAGTGAATCTTCAGTTCGTGGATATTAAATTAGTTCCCTGCCCTCTTTGCAAATCTAGAGTGGCAAGCTTCTGAACACTGAGTTTCTTCCCAGTGAAGTATAAATCAAATCAAAAGGTCATTATTATGAGAAATTTCTGCAACAGGGCTCATTCCGCCAAGCATTTCACTAATTTACTCTTCTGTTCTTTACCGGGAGAATACAGTTTGACAGCTGACTCCATTTCCCCCGCAGAGCTTCTCTTAAGGAAATAAATGTAGGGACAACAAGTTCGCTGTTCCAGGAACAATTCTGAGGCAGCTGCAAACTTCTCTTGCTGTTGCAGAACCACTGATTGGCCCATAAGTTTTCAACCTTGGTCTGAAAGGATTCCAAAACTGTTGACATCCTTTACAATCATAAACCAGACCACATTTTGGTTTTCACTGTCGCTCTGTCATGCAAATAAATACACTGGGTAGATTTCCCATTTAGCCAAAAGAGTGCTCTGGTTAAGCAGATCTCGTTAACTGAGAGATAAGTGAGCTGGCCTCATCATCAGACAACTACCTCCCCTCACCCTTTATTTCATACACTAATTATTTGGCATATTAGGTTTCTGTACCAACTTTCATTTGAACAAAAAGTTTCGCAATTCAAAACCCACCAATCTGATCTTAGAGCCTGGGAAATAAAGGTCCAAAGGGTAAAATGGGTCACCTATCCAAGGTGACCCAGCTGAGGAACTGCTGGATGGAACCTGACTGTCTCTCCATTTTGACTAAGGTTATGTCTTTTTTTTCTTTCTCATTCCTTCTTAATTGGTATTGATATAGATAGCTCTGGATAGATCAGCATTTGCCTACTCCATTCACTTAATGGTGTCTCTCTTTTCCAAGTCATTATCTCCAACCTCCAATGAGACTGAGCAGAGGCCACTCCAACAGGCACTACCCTAGAGATTGCCCCTTCCCTCGGGGCATTTCCATTACTCAGGATCTGTCTCCTGCGCAGGAGATGTCCGCTATTTGCTGATGTATGTAAGTAAGGGTTTCCTAAGCCATGTCAGTTCACTTTAAATGTTATAATCAGTCCAATAATGTGTAGGAGAAAGAAATAACCTTTCTCCATAGCAAACAGCTTTACTTCTGAACTTCAGTTGATTCTAAACCTAAGAATAAAGCAAAACATAGTGTTCACAGCTTCCCAACTCATGGCACTTGGAGCCACAGAGATCCCATATATTTATTTTCTCTTTTCATAGATAAAAGTTTCCATTTTAGATGGATTACACAAGAAGGTAGTTTAGAATGCACAGGTGGGAAAAAAGTTACATTTTTCTTGCAGCTTTAACATCACTCAAGCTCGTAAGGAGTTGGTGATAACATTAGTTTGTTTTGATTTTGTCTAGCTCTGTTTACTTTTGTTGTTGTGCAGTTCAACTGTCAAACATTTTTGCAGTGACAAAAAATGTTGTCGTGCCTCCTGGACTCTTGAAAGTATTTTAGATCTTCAGAATTTTGCAGGCACAATACTTATTTTTCAATAAACTTGTCTTCAGATTAGTCTATCATTAGCTAATAATAAACACACTTGTTTACAACGTGCTGGGTACTGTTCTGAGCTTTTTTCATGGGTTAAATCATTCAGTTCTCACGATGACCCTCTGACGTGGTTAATATTATCCCCACTTCACAGGTGAGGAAACTGAGGTACAGTAACTTGCAAGGGTGGTCCAGCTAGGAAATGGGGAATCATGGTCCAAGCCCAGGCAGTCCTGCTCCACAGAGCTCTACTGCCGTATTTATTTCTGTTATCTGCTGATCGTTACACTCAGAGGCCAGAACACACCAGCCTTGAAGAGAATGATAACAATTACGCTGTGGGAAAAGACTGAGAAAACTGGGTAAGAGTCCAGTTCCATGCAAACAAAAACTCCTATAAGACTGGGCCAGAATCATCCAGCATGCAAGCACATGTACATACACTTTCCATTTACATGTATGCTGTTCTATGTGGTTTCTGGCTTCAATAAAAGCCATTATTTCAAAGACGGTGCAGCATCGCGGTGCAGATGGCCGAGGCTGCATGCTCGCAGCGTATTGCATAATGCATTATTCACAGATTCTATGATATCATAGCTATCAGAGATCTTCTCCACACATTAATTCCTTGGAAATCCGTACTCAAAAGGCATCTGTAACACTTATCAGAACTGAATGCTTGCAACATGGATTCCTGCTAGTAGTCTGCAGGAAGGTCTGGACGACGGGTCCTACATTGACAATTTCCCCAACTCAAATAATATTTAAGTAAAATCAATATCCAGCTTCCTCAACAATAGAATCAACTTATATCGTCAAAAGCTAGGTCCTAAGTACCCCAAAACTCACAGCATATTTTTAAAAGCAAACTAAACATTCAAGCCAGGAAAAGGCAGAAATGTTAACCCTAAATTCTAAAGTGGTTTGGTACAACCCATACACACACACTTACACACACATGAACACACACACACACACACACAACACTTCCCATACTCCTTTAAAATACTCAAGGAAAGTGCATACCCCACAAAACGTATTTAAATCCTCATATTACCTACACCACATCAAACAAATTAAAGAAAAAAAAGTCATCCCAACTTAGAAGCACTGAATCCGTTTGTTAAAACTGGAGATCTATGTAAGGCTCCAGAGAAACTGGGTCATGGAAACACTCCATCTTCTATCTAAATATCTCTTAAGTGTTTATCGGCTCCAGTATCTAGCTTCTGAGAATAACTACCCTTCAAGCATGCAATTCCCTGGGTGGGGAGGTTTGCATGAACTGCCACTAGCAGAAAATAATAATAAAAATTGAAAAGTTTTAAAATAATCATAATAATAGCAAACCTCAAAGAGCAGAGCGGACCAACAGTTTGCAGAGGGTTGGCTTGGCTCAGAAACGGCATCATGGCAGTTTTCACACGAAGTCTGAGGCCACAGAGAAAGCCAAGTGCTCAGGCTGTGCCTTGAAAGGTCGCCTGCACCTGTGTCTGTACACCACACCCCCGCCAGCACCTACTCTGCCCCACCACTGCCCCAGCGATGGGCGAGCTGAGGACATCTGCCACAGGGGTGGGGATCATTCCTTACGTTCCATGCTCTGGGGTCCACCAGGGTGGGGGGAGGACGCAGCCCCAAAATCCACTGCCTTCTCAGAGACACTTTGGGCGAGACAGACTGGGGGCTGCAGGGCTCCCAAGCACCCTTGGGTCCGAAGGAAAAACAAGCCTCAACATCCTCTTTTGAGTGGACTAAACAACAGATGGCCACTGTTTCTAGTTTCTACCAGCGGGGAAGGAAATAAGAACGCTGCACTGTTATTTGTAGCCTCCCTAGAATTCTCACTTTCTAGGCAACGGCCCAGAAAAAATAAAGCTACCCAGGAGCCCTACCTTGGGGGTGAAAGCAAAGACCCTGTCATTTTTTTTTTTTTTCACTTTCCAGAAGCCCTCGTGCTTCCTCTGGGACGTGACATTTATGCATAAACGTGCCCTCACTCTCCTACTCTGCGTCACTCTCCCCTGACCCCTACAGCGAGGCAAATAAGTGACATTTTCCCTCCATCACAGTCAGGTAAACTGCGTTTCTCGAAAGTAAGAGGTGTGTCTTCCTCAGGGTCAGTTGTGTCTGGCACTCACGTGTAGATGTGTATTGATAAATGACTTCTGATGGATTGGTGGGGGTGAGGCAGCGAGGAGGACGACAGCTGTAAAAATAGCTGGCATTTACTGAGCACTTACTAGATCCCATCTCAACTTCACAACAGCCCTTGGGGATCAGGTCCATTGTTGGCCCATTGTACAAATGAGGAAACTGAGGCACAAAAAAGTTAAACAACTTGCTCCAAAGGAGCAAGCAAGGAAGTAGACGAGGTAGGATTCAACCTAAGGTTGTCTGGCTGGAAAGCCTGGAAAAGGAAGGGCAGTGAAAGTTGCAAAAAATGAAAAGGCGGGCCCTTTTTCTCACAGAACTTAAAAATTAATTGAGACGATGAGACCAGGAGATCCCAGGTGGCCGTCTGCCCACAATGCCACAGACGGGCTTGAAGTTTTCTTCGCTGGTCCATGGGGAAATGAGACTAAGAATACGGAAATAATTACCAAGTGAGCTGTGTTGATAGAGTAAAGACAGTCTGGGTTTTTTTGTTTGTTTGCTTGTTTGTTTTTCATAGCCAATTATATTTATTTACATAGTACAAAATTCAAAAGATACAAAAGGGAGCACAAGTGGAACAGGTCTTTCTCTTACCTCTGTCCCTCAGTTACCCACTTCTTCTCCCTATTAGAAGATTCTTGTGTATAAGGATAGTTTTTTACATGACATTATATCTTTCTGACTATTTGGGTGTTAAAACATCCTTGCGTTTGTGGAATGATAAAGATAGTGAATGATGGCTTTGTCTGTTTTTAACGTCCTGCCTGGAGGAAGGAAGAAAGTAAAAAAAGAAAGAAGGAAGGAAGGAAGGCAGGCAGGGAGGGAGGGAAGGAAAGAGCAAAGTCGTCTGCTCCATATTCCTTCTCTAAATATATTTTAACAAGATGATTAAACAGACACTGTGTGAGGTTGGTCAGGTAGCTCTGCACTTGGCTCGCAGATCTGAGTTCTCTGCTCTGTCCCTTCCGAAATGGGCAGCTCCAGACAAGTCCCTGCCCTAGGCGGCCTCTGCAGCTGTCCAGGGAGAGATGAAATGGACAGGCTGCATTTCAGGGGTAGGGAGGGTGGGAGGCAGGAGGCCTGGAAGAGCGGGCCTGTTGGAGCCGGGAGACCCAGCTTTGGAAGACGATGAAGGACAGAGAACACCCCCGGGAGCAAAGGCACAGAGGTGGGAATGTCCAGCCACCCAGGGGCAGACTGGAGAGCAGGGGGAAACGGGACTGGGCAGGCCAGATCAGAGGTCCCTGAGCACCCCACAGGAGAGAGAGAAAAGCTGACCCACAGGCACTGAGCAGGGCCCTTGAGAGAAGGGAACTTGCTTGGAAGGGAAATTTGTCCCCGGAAGTCCGCAAGGGACTGTGTCACTCCTGGGGACGCCTCCTGACAGCTCTTATCGAGGAGCTGCTGCTGTTGCCTGCCTGGGCCCCCTCGGCTCCCACAGCCATCCCTCCAGCAGTGGCTGTGGAGAGCTATCTAGGGGAAGCAGAAGAAACTGGTGAGAGTAAATTTAGTTACAATTTAAACAGCAAGTTCCCAGAGCCCAGGGTCAGGGGGCCGAGGGGATTACTCAACCCCAAGGGGGAAGTGACTCAGTTCACCCCGGAAGCCCCAGAAAATGGGCATCTGCCTAAGTTTCCAAAATTCCTAACAGGGAGGAAAGGAGACGTCAGTTCAAATACAGTCAATGAAGGTAAATGCAGCGTCATTGGCACCTCCACGCACGAGTCTACAAGCTGCCAATGGAGATGCTCGGAGAGGTCAGCACGGACTCAGCTGGCTGTGGCCTGACCACACCGGAATAAGAGGACACCCCTGGGCCCAGCCCGCCCACTATCTCTGTCCCTGCTCTTCTCTCCCTGAACCTGCAGGAGGGGGCCAGTGACATTCTGCAGGGAAAGTTTCCCCAGAGGCCAAGACACTCTGTGGCTGGATTGTTAAAACAAAGACATTAAATTGCTATGTCAACTGTCAGCTTTAAATAAAAACTTAAGCCCAGCAATAAATCTGAAACTGGTCCCAAAGGTTTAATGGGATAATGTATAACAGGCCCCAGAAGGAGGGCCCAGGCCTGGCTGGCAGGGTGGGGATTTCCCTGATGGTCTTGGTCACGGCGGGTAGAGGGCTGTGGTTTTTCAACTAAGCAGCATTGCCGTTACCCTCAATGGTGCAGGTCGTCATGACAGGGGCAGGGTGGGTGGGCAGAATCCTGCAGGGGGTCCTTGCATTTCAGTGGGGCGCTGTGGAAATGCAGCCACTCTCCTTTCCACCTCAGTCCCCGAGATTGAATGGAAGGGTCCCAGGCATGGCCCAGAAAGCTGCATTTTATCAAGCTCCTCCCTCCTTTACTCCAAGTGGTTGGTGAACACACTTCGAGAAACCTCAGAAAGGAGACTAAGGGAATCACACTTGGAACCTTGGAATTAGGGGTTGGGAACGCCAAACCCTCAGCTTAAAAACATTGTCTCCAATATGATTTTGCTGAAATGCAGGAAAAGTCTAGAGTAAAAGGCACCAAAAGACAGGACTGCAGCCAGGTCCAAAACAGAGGTCCAGCAGGGGCGGATCCTGCTTTTCTGGGGCTGGAAGCTTACACAATTTGGAGAGTTACTTTAGGAAAATTCATTTAAAATCACCCCCTCCCCAACAAAAAAAACCCAAACCCAAACCAACAGTACAGGTCCCATGGATCACTTGGCTGGCTTCTTAGTACCTCCGCCTCTCCTGGGGGCCCACATTCCCCCGTTCTCACTCAGTTCCTTCTTTTCCTGCTGCTGAGTAGTGATCACCAAACCGGCAGAGGCTCATTGGTCCTTTCCCATCAAAGGGGTTGACTTTAAACCTAAAAACTGTAAGGAAATTGGGCTCTTGGACGCCAGGCATCCACTACCAACCCATGATTTTTAGCTGCCGATCTATCTGTGACCTAACCAGATTTCAGCAGTCTTAAAATTTGTTGCCCCGAAAAAGGTACATCCCACTGGTGTCCCTAAAACTGTCCCCAGTCTTTCTGAGGTGCAACCTGCCCACATGCAACAGTACCCTAAAACCATGTCTGTACCATAATTCAGTTGCTTTATTTGGAAGATTTCAACCCCAAAATGATCCAAAGCAATGAATAACCTGCACAGGGGTGTTCACAGCGGCTCTATGATAATAGAAAAAGGGGGAAAGAAAACAGCTAGCTAACCATTACTCACTTATTATGTGCCAGGCATTGTACTAGGGACTTCATATGTTTTAGTGTATATAATCCTACAAACTCTATGAAACCCAATTTACAGATGGGGAAACTAATGCAGAGGTGTATTGGTAAACCAGCTCTCCTAGGGGGGAAAAAAAGCTTGACTTTTACCATTCCTGGTTTCCATGGCGTAAATAGCCAATGATAGCCAATTTCAGGCTAGGGATGGTTTAGCACCAGCGCCAAATTTCCCGATAATTTAGCGGTTGGCTCACAGGTCAAGTAACTTGCCCAAGGTTGCTGAAAGATAGAGTGGAAACCAGGAGTTTAACTGCACAGTACAGGCTCTGACCACCACTCCACAGGTCTGGGACTATCCAACAATGGGAAACGGCTAAAATGAACACTCATAAGGGGCTGCTTTGACCTACAGGCAGCAAAGTAAGGTTTACATGACAACTAACACTTACAATAACCCTATGAAGTTCTACTTTATTGGGCTTGTCCTAAATATTAAATGCAATGATTTGCATAACTTGATATGGGAAACCAGCTCGAATTAAGTCCTCAAAGAAGGGTAGCTATGATTATTCCATTCTGCAGATCCTTATTCTGCGCAGACAGAGGGGTTCCCCTGCTCCTAAGTGGTGGAGATTCCGGACCCAGCCAGTCTGGTTCCAGGCCATCCTCCTAACCACAACGCCCCTGATAAAATATGATATTAGATGAAAAGAGGGTAGGGACCAATGAGTACAGACTCTTGCTATGCAAAAGTGACTCTTGGAGTGGGAGGCCGCAGAAAAGCCTCTGAACTCCAGAGTCAGGCAAACCTGCATTTGAAAGATTCCCCATCACATAAGCTACTTACTGTGTGATCTGGGGCAAGTTACCTGACAACTCCCGCTCCCTCCTCTGTGAAGTGGCCATAGCAATACCTGTCTCATGAGGTTGTGCTAAGAGTGAAGGGAGAACTCACAGACCGGGGTGTGAGCACAGGCCTGGGCCACATTAAGCGCTCAAAAAGGCGCAGCTATCATTACGAACAAAAAGGTTGTAATTAAGGGTATGGTTTCATCTCCACCGTGGGGTTTTTTGTCCTATCAGGTAGCCCCAAATTGTGGCTCAGGCTGGCCCAGAGTGACAGCCAAGCCGAATCCTTTGTAATGTCAGCGATTCCCTGCCGCAAACTACAGAGGTGTCCTTCTCCACCCTGGTGTTCACGTTCCCTCGCGGCCCAGCTCGGCTCCACGGGGCAGAACTGAGGGCGCCCGGCAACCCAGGCCCTGACGCCCAGTCGGATGCGGGGGACCCAGCCGAGCCTCCTCCGCACGCCGTGCAAGCATCTTTCGCACCAGCGCTCTCAGCACAGGCAGAGAACTCCAGAACTGGGGGGGACCCGCGCGCCGTTCTGCTTTCGAAATCTACAGTCCACGCTAACTGCAAAGTTTGGGGGTGTTTTGGATCTCCTTTTTCTCCCAGACAATCAGTAAAAATAAAACTGCCGTTGTTCCTCCTTTCAGCCAAACTTCCTCCCCCGTGCGCCTCTCGGGGCTCTGCGCTCCCGCCGCGGCTGGAACCGCAGTGATGCTGGACGGCGCAGGGAGAAGTGGCGCGGTCAGCCAAGGTTGTCGTCGGGGCGACATCGCCGAGCCGCGCCCGAGCACAGGCGGGAGGGTAGGATGCGCGGACCGCTCCTCGCGGCGCCCGGGGCCCCAGCCCGCAAGTCCCCGGGACCGCTTACCTGACGGCGGTCGCTTCCTGCTGAGTCGGCTCACCGCGCGGTTAAACATCGCGGCGGGCGCCCCGGGGAGGAAAGAGGAGCAGGCGGGCGGCGCTGCCGCGGAGCTGGAGGAAGGCGAGGAGGAGCAGGCCGGGGAGGGGAGGAGCCGGATCAGCGCCGCCCCGGCGCGCCCGGCCCCCGCCCCGCCGCGCGCCCCACCACACGCCGCGTGGCGCGCTCAGGGAGCCCTGCCCGCCCACCCTGCGGGGGCCCCCGCGGTCCCGCCCCGGGTGCCAGGACGGGTCAGGATGGTCCCAAGAGACTTCCAAGCGCCGCCACGGCCCGGTGCGGGGGATGCCTCGCGCTCTCCCGGAAAGAGCCCGCGCCGCCCAGGACTTAGGAACCCTGCCCGGGAGGTTCGCGCGTCCGGGGGCCCCTCGCCGCTCCAGGGCGAGCGGGAGATGCCGCTCTGGGCCCCGCCCGTCCGCCTCTGTCCATCCCAGCCTCCCGCCCGCTCCCTGCAGCCCGAGAAACGGGCACGGCGCCGCGGGTGTACCGCGCTTCTGGGCGTCGCGCGCCTTCGCGGAGCGGCGGGGGCCGGGGGTCACCGGGGAGTTCACAGACCGGGAAGCCAAGGGCCCGCGATTCTGCAAAACCCGGGCGCGGCCCAAGGCCTTCTCTTCCTTGCCCCCGGCATCCAGGATCCCAGCGCTCCGGGACCTGCCCGCCCCGCGACTCCGTGGGCGCTGGCCCTTCCCACTGCGGCGAACGCCAGTGGGGGCGTCGCCAGGGTCGTGGCCGCACTACCCGCGAGCGGAGCGAGCCGAGCCGCCGCGGGTGGGCGCCCTCTGCCCTCGGCCTTGAGGCTCCAGAGGCGGACCTCGGGGGAATTCTGTAGGCAGCTTATGGGTTCCAGCGAAGAGCGATGCCTCTGCCCCGCACACAGGCTGGCGGGGACACTTCTCTAACTTTGAGGACACGTGGCGTACCTTCCGGAAGGGCCTTTGCGCTCAGCGCTCGACAGTGCTGTGGCTCTGATTTTTCCTCTCCCGCCGCCAGTCAGTCACCTGCTCAGCCCCGCCCGCCCCACTCCCCGCTCTATTATCTCATTTTCTTCTGAAAAACAGCCCAAGAAGGGATGTCATTAGCCCCACTTTCTTGAGCATTTGCTTTGCGAGGAATTGTCTTTCTGGCGAGTCTTATTTTTTTCTCCTTGTGTATCTGGCTTTGTCTCTAAATTGCTCTTTATTTTTAGCTGTACTAATTGTTATTTTTCTAAAACGATCCCCCGTCGTTGGCCCCCCCTCCACCCATCCTTTTGCAGTATTTTCACTAGTTGGCACTTTCTTTTATATCTTCTATTCTGAGCTTCCCATTCCGCTAATTTTTCCTCCCTCCCGCTCCCCACCCTCTTAGTCCCAGTTCCACCCCGTCTCTGGCCTTCTCATTGCTGGGATTGCTTCTCATTGCTCTCCATACCCTGCTCCTCTCAAAGCCATTCCTCGGAGTATTTCTAAATACTTGACCCATCTGCTGCGCGGAGAGGCTTTTCCGGATCATAAAGGTTACAGGGGTTTTCAGCTGCAACTCGAGGAGACCCCCGTGATTAGGAACCGCGTCAGAATCCAGCCGAAAAGCTCCATTTAAAAAAACGTCTCCTGCTGTGGGCCCCCACGGGGGATCAAGCCTCCACTCCGTAGTAATGGAATCAAGATGTGATATTTCGACTACAGGCAACAGTTTCACCTTTTGTAAGAGTCAGACTTTTAAACTCTGGCAGAGTCCTGGATCCAGATGAGGTCGCTGCATTCTTATAACAATGACAGGGGAATTTGTGCGGTACCCCTCCCCCCAAAATTGCAAGTAATCCTAACCCGGGAAATAAGGAGGCAGGTACGATAGGTGAAGAGTTTGGCATAGCTAATTGTTATGCAGGTTGCCAGGTCCTCTCCTGCCGCCCTGGAAAAAACCCTATGTGGCCTGCGACATCCTTATGAGTCTCTCCTGAGCTAGATAGAAAGTGGCCAGGACTTTCTGAAATAAAGTGAAAACAGAACAGCCTCAAATCACTTTTACTGTCCCGTTAGCATATCAGATAGTAAGTATAAAAATAAAGACCCATGGTGAAGGTTTAATGTATACAGTTTAAAATTTGTTTCAGGACAGGCAAAGACTGTCCTGAAATTGCTGTAAGTGTCTGTTTTATTATGTCTAAAGATCTAAGAGCCAGTTTTCAGCGTGCACTGTCTAAAAGACCAAGTATAAAAGTATAGAATCTCACTGTTCCTAAGGCTTGCCAAAAGAAAACACACACACACAGCACATGATTCAGTTCAGCCTGTGTTTTACATGAGCTGAAGATGCCTGCCCTACAAAGCATCCCTCACTCTGTAGCTCCTCTCAAGCCTTCACAAACACCGCAGCCAGTCTGGGCAAGAAGAGAACAAGGATTTTGGCTCCTTCCTACCCCTGCTGGTCCCACCTTTGGTTGAACAACCGTCATTCAGACCAGGCAAGGAACGAGAGACCAAGATATCTTCTGGTAAAGCAGAATTTCAGAAACCATAGACTTTAGAGTTCAATATTTCTTATTCTACTCAGACCTTTTAAAAATTGGTAAGCTGTGAATAGATTAGAGAGTTTCTTATAATAAAATATATTTTCAATTCTCTTGTAAAGACTATTCTAGTCCATTTGGGGGCAGGTGAGATATAATACAATAAGTAAATAAATAAATGTCTGACTTAAGAGATCTGGATACCCATCCAGGCCGTATAGCAGACCAGCAGTCCCCAAACAGCCTCATAGCCTCGTAAGATTGGACAAGGAGAGGTTGCCACCTACATTCTGAGGGTGTGGCATTCACTCTCAATAAACAAGAGAGCACCTGGCACTGTGCCCAGCACATGTAGGCACACAAAATTTACTGGAATCTGAATTACTCTTATTCTCCCTACAGTGCTGTTTTAACAAACAATAAACTTTAGCCGTAAGTGGCATTCTTAAAAGAAACTATAGAAAGTTGGCAGGCTTAGTAACAGTGATGCGACTGACACACGCAGTGAAGGATGGAAAGTAAATTGCTACTTCTCCGGAAGGCAAGCGAAGCAGATGTGTTAAGATGCGTATTTGGCAACATGTATAAGAACCTTCAAAATGTTTATACCCATTGGACCAGTGAATAATTCTACAACTGGTAATTTATGCCAAAGAAAAAATAAGAGATGGAAAGATTTATGTGTAAAGTTGAACATCATAATACTTCTTGTATCAGTGCTATTTATGGTAGCTATAAAAACCCATTGATGGAATGATTAAGTTATAGTAGTCTATTCTTACTTAGTTGTAAGAATTGTGTAAAGAATATTTGGTGATGTGGGAACATGATGAAGCTTTCATTGCAAAAACTGGGATACAAATACAGAGAAAAGCTTCTGTCAGGGAGGGGAGAAAATACAATAGATTTATGTATAGAAAGCTTGTGAGAAACTATACCAAAATGTTACTAGTACAGGCATACATTTTATTGTGCTTTGCTTCATTGCACATTATAGATGTGTGTTTTTTAAGATTGAAGATAAGCGTCTCCACCAGCGAAAAGATTATGATTCACTTTGTTGCAATATTCACGTTATTGTGGTGGTCTGAAACCGGACCCACAATATCTCTGAGGTCTGTCTGTATTTATCTCCAGATGATGGATATATGGGATAATGGTTGAGTTTAATTTCTATTATTATGTTTTCCTGTTTGGAAAAAGTTCTGTAGTGTATATACTTTTAAATCAGGAAGAGGAGAATCGGTAGTTGGAAACAAGTCAAAATTTCTGCTGGGTTTCATCTATAAATATTTAAACCCACATTTTCCAATATTAGTTTTGCTTTCTTTAAACTCTTAATTTCCCATGGAAGGAGCACACAGACAGGATTGCCTTTCCCATCTTTGATCTCCCTTGCAATTCAAGTCACACATTCATTCCATATCACAGCTGGAGGGGTCCTTGAGGATGAGCATATTATGCCGCAGATCAGGAAATTGAGGCCCAGACAGCTTTAGCCAGAATGTGACCTGAAGTGATATTTCCTCAGTCACAGACAGTGGTCTTCCTGACATACGGCATTCTGTCTTAGGCCGTGCTGCTGCATCCATGGAGAGGCACCTAAAAAGGAAGACCTTTATGTACATTTTAGATTATATTGGGATGCCTGCTAAGCGAGGCAGATGAATTATATTGGCATGCAGTCAGACTTGTATTTCTCCAATCTCAAAACAAACACAAAACTCCTCTCTTGCCCTATCATTACAGAACTTTGCAGCAGAGTGCCTCACATGCGTTGTCTGTACCCAGTGTGTCCCGTTCAGCTCC
The DNA here is from genome assembly GCF_004115265.2 of Rhinolophus ferrumequinum. Taxonomy (NCBI): domain Eukaryota; kingdom Metazoa; phylum Chordata; class Mammalia; order Chiroptera; family Rhinolophidae; genus Rhinolophus; species Rhinolophus ferrumequinum. The sequence goes on along the minus strand of NC_046299.1, from coordinate 9,880,776 downwards.
TCCCACCTTCCTAAACTCTCTCTGCTCTGACTCCCATCCACATGTGAACTGCTCTTGCAAGGTCATGATGACTTCCGCCTTGGGAAACCTAACGGTCCGTTCTGACTCCATCTTGCTGGACCCACTGTCAGGATTGACCCTGTCGATCCTTCCTCCCTCTTGAACCACTTTCTTCCTTTGACTTCCAGGACACCACGCTCTCCTGGTTTTCCCTCTGTCACATTTGCTTTTCCCACCTCCACCTCCCTTTCCTCTTCAATGCAATCACCACACACTTAGTCTGTGGACCTCCTCTCTTCTTTTGTACATGTACTCCTTTGACCACCTTACTGAGTCGTGTGGATTTTAACACCACTTCTTCAAAACAGATGTTATCTTTGTAGAGCAGTTTTAGGTTCACAGCAAGATTAAACAGAAAGTACAGAGGTCTCCCATATATGCCCCCATTATCAACCTTCCTCACCTTTGAGGGGCACTTTTGTTACAACTGACGACCCCACGTGACACATCATTATCACCCGAAGTCCCATATCAAATACCGTTTTTATACCACGGAACTCCCACTTTCATATCTTCAGCCTGGGCCTGCCTGCTCGACATCTCCTCTTGGTCACCTCATAAGACATCTCAAACTGACGGTGTCCAAAGGGGACCCTCCTCTTCCTGCCCTCACGTGCCCCACCTGCAGCCTTCCTGTCTCAATGAAAGGCAACTCGACCTTCCAGTTGCTCAGACCAGTTATCTTGGAATCATTCCTGATCATCCTTTTTCTCACAGCTCACATCTAATCCACAAGTAATTCCTGCAGGTTCTGCTTTCAAACTGAACCCAGAAGCCCACGCTCCCACCGTCTCCATCTCCACTCCCATCATCCTCATTCACGCTGCCTGGATGAGGGCAGCAGCCTGCTCCCAGCGCGCCTGGCCTCCACCTCACTGTCATCTGTTCTAAACACAGCAGCCAGAGTGATCGTTTCGAAACAAGGGGAGTCTCATCATATCAACCCTGTGCTCTACACTCTGCATGGGGGCTCCCCCTGTTGCCCCAAGACAAAGCCCAAGACCTTAGAAAGACTGATGAGACCTGCATTTTCCCCTGACTGCCTTTCCCACTGCCCACCTCGCTCGTCTGTGCCTGCCAACCTTGGCACTGGCTTGAATACTGCATCTGGGTGCGTGCATGCACACGCCCTCAGTTTCTTCAGGTCTTTTTATCCAAATGTCATCCCATTTGTGTTTAACTTGGCAACCCCACCCTCTTGCCTGTTTTTCCTCCAACCCTCCCATATGTTTCTGCATAGCACGTCCTACCATAGTATATGTTACTTAGTACGTGTGTTGTCTGTTTCTCTGTGCAGTCCCTACTTCCACCCTACCTTCCATTCTCCCTGGAATCTAAGCTTTGCTGTCGCAGCACCTAGAAGGGTGCCTGTCATACAGTAAGCACTCAACAAAAATGTATTAAGCATCCAAAGAAGAAATACGTGTCTCCTCTCTCCCAAAACTCCACTAAGATAACAGGGAAGACATTAAAAATAAGGTGTATTTTTAAAATAAGGTGTAGACCCACCTGGGCAAGGTGTATGGAAAAAGGAGCGATAATGGAGATTTCAACCAACAGTGGTTGGAAAGTGGTCTGTACAAGGCCTCAGGCGACCTGCCACCCCACCCCAGGAAACCAGAAATCATTGTGGGAAATATGGAGTCACAGAGGTCGTGGTCTTGGGGACCCCTGGCTGAGCTGACGTGCAGATGAGGCCCTGGGCTTTACAAGGAGAGCTGAGTGAAGGTCTGCGTCTCGAACTGTGAGGCTTCTTCCCCTCCCTGTGCCCAGAAGGCCAGCAGCCAGTTGTCCTAGAAAAATTTAATCTCTCTCTCCAAATAAATAAACAAAACATGATAGATATTAACCTTTAGGGTTCCCCAAAGCCAGCACACCTAACTAAATCCAGAGAAATACACTGTCCACAGGCCTCTTTCACACATACAGCTTCCAAGAGCTTTTGACCCTCCCTCTCAAAGATGAGAAATATTCAAGGATCACAGCCATTTCAGGAATGCCTCCCTCATGAGACAGAGAGAGAGACACAGAGAGAGAGAAATCACAACACATGGAAGGTAAGACTTCAGGAGAAAGACAGCTCTTTTAAATCTTTTTTAAAACTTTTAAGTCTTTTTTAAAACTGTAATTATCTTAGAGAGAGAGAGAAGTTATTGCATCCAGAAAACAAGAAAGACAGCTTGGAATATAAAAATAAAGTGGCAACAAAACATTTCAAAAAAGGGGTTAAAAGAAAAAGTCAAGAAAATCTCCTAAAAATTAGGATAATGAAGACATGTACAGTAGGAGAGAGAAAAAAAATGAGAGAATCAGTCCAAGTAATGGGAGTTCCAGAAAGACATTGCAGAGAAAACAGTGGGGAAGAAATTAAAGCTATGATTCAAGAAAATTGCCCAGATTGAAGAAAACATCTCCAATTTGAAAGAGCCCATAGCGTGGGCCCAATGCCAGACCTACAACAAAGTACACCAGCATGAAATGTCAAAATGTAGACAATCTCCAAAAAACTTACAAAGAGCACACTGCTGGTGGGAACATAAGATGGTGCAACCACTCTGGAAAACAGTTTGGAAGTTTCTTTAGAATTCACACACACACCTACCATAGAATGCAAACATTCCACTTCTAGGAATTTACCCAAGAAAAAACAAAAGCCTAGGTCTATACAAAGACTAGTAAGTGAAGGTTCATAGCATCTTTATTTGTAATATCCCTAAACTGGAAACAACCCAAATGTCCATCAACAGCTGAATGGATAAACAAATTGTGGTACGACAGAAGCAATAAAATAATAATGAGTTATTCATATATTCAACAATATGGATGAATCTCAACTATGCTCAGTGAAAAAAGCCACACAAAAAGGGATACATACTGTAGGATTACATTTACATCGATTTCTAGAAAAGCAGACTAAATCTTATCTGACAGAAAGTAGATGAGTGTTGCTTGGGGATAATAGGGTGGGTTGGGGTGGTGGAAAGGATGGATTTCAAAGCAGCACAAGGAAAGTTTTGGGGTGATGGATACGTTCATTATCTCGATTGTGGTGATGGTTAACAGGTGTATACATAGGTCAAAACTTAAATTATTTTAAATCGTGGAGAAGATACCTTTATAGCATGAGCTCAGCTTTCTGCATTCCTTCATCAAAGAGTAAAGTTTCTGCTCTGCTTTCCAAAAAAAAAAACAACAAAAAAAATCACTTTAATTCACATACTTTATATATGTGCATTTCATTATATGCCAATTATACCTGGATAAAGCTGTTTGTAAAATCACCTATGAGTTGAGAATGTAAAATGCTGGAGCCCCTTTGGAAATAGTTGGGCAGGTCCGCAAAAAGTTAGACATGGAATTACCATATAACTCAGAAATTCTACTTCCATGTATCTACCCAAGCAAGAGAAATAAAAACAAACGTCCACACTAAAACTTCTACACAAATGTTCGTAACTGCATTATTATTGTTTTTTAAACTTTCATTTATTTTAAGTGTGTTTTTCCAGGACCCATCAGCTTCAAGTCAAGTAGTTGTTTCAATCTAGTTGTGGAGGGCGCAGCTCACAGTGGCCCATGTGGGGATCGAAATGGCAACCTTGTGGTTAACAGCACCGCGCTCTAACCAACTGAGCTAACCGGCCGCCCATAACTGATAACAGCCAAAAAGTGGAAACAAGCCAAATGTCCATCAGCTGATGAATGGATAAAAAAGTGTGCTATATCCATATAATAGACTATTATTCGGCCATAAAAAGAACTGAAGTCCTGATGCATGCTACAACATGAACCTAAAAAATGTCATGTTAGATGAAAGAACATTATGGAGTATCATATATTGTATGATCACATTTATATAAAATCCAAAATAGGCAGATCTGTAGAGACACAAAGCAGATTCGTGGTTACGTAAGCCTTGAGGGCAGGGGAAAACAAGGAGTGACTGACTGTTATATAGGTACAAGTTTTCTTTTGGGATGATCAAAAAGTTCTAAGATTATGGCAATGGTTGCACAACTCTGTAAATATACTGAAAACCATCTAACTGTGCACCTTAAATGGGTGAACTCAATGGTATACAAATTATATCTCAACAAAATTGTTTTAAAAAAGTTTTAAATTACAAGATCAAAAACAGGTCACCTTCTAAGGTTCAGAAATCAAATTGTCACTGAACTTCTTGGAAAGCTACTGGAGGATACGCTGCAACAAAATGAGAAACCGCAAAAAGGGAGGAAAACACAGGCTCTTGGGGAAAGGGGACCCAATAAGGGAGAGAAGCAAAGCCACCATTAGTAGGATGGGTGTGTGACAGAGTGAGGGCAGCTGGTCCAGAGGGAAGCATGACAGAGATGGTCCCAGGAGCCTTGTCTGATGAGTAAGAATGTTTAGAAATTGTACTGAAAAGCATTTGATAAATCTGTGGCTGTTATTTGCTTAGAATTAGTGACAAGTATATAAAAAACTAAGCCACGAAAAATCAGACAATTACTAACTCATAGAAAAAATCCAAACAGCACAAGAAAGAAAACCATAAACATATACTACTTGTGATCAGTAATTATAGTCAATTAGTAAATACTATGAGCCTTGATACATTTGATGGAGGGGGATTGAGGAGAATGAAAGCAAGACAGCTAAATCCTCACCTACCATAATGGGAATTCAGCAGAAAAATTCTAAAATTGTTGCATTAAGAAACAACCATATATGTATATTGTTCATGATATCGGGTGGTAAACGTCTGAAGGAACAGCTGAAAATTTTAAATGGTGGCCTCTGAGGAATAAGCCTGGAAGAGGATGGTGAAAAGGAGTGCTCTTTTTCATCGACTTATAGAGTTCATATTTGACTTTACACTATTGTACACATATATATTATTCTAATGACAAAATTTAATTTTAAAGCAGTCTAGTAATCACCATGTGTCTAGTGCACAACAAAAGAGGGTAAGACTTGGTGGTATCACCAATAATAGTAACAGATTTCAGTGAGCATTTACTATGTGCTGGCACTGTTCTAGGAGCTGTGTTAAACACTGTTCTCATTTAACAAACCCTCGGGGGGGTCTTAACTACTATTCTAGGCTGCCTGTAACGGGGGCTGGAATACCAACTGCTAGTAAAGTTGTCGTCTGTATGGATTAAAAAGCACATTCACACATATTTTCCTTTGCTCTTCAGTGACCCTCGTGATAGAGGAATTTATAGATGTAGCAATTGAGTCTCGGAAGTCTGGGGAACTACTCAGTGTCACAGGGACAAGTGACACAGTCTGGTTGGAATTCAGGTCTCTTGCCTCCTGGTGCTCTTTCCACAACTACTTCATACCCATGAAAAAAATGATTTCAAAAAAATCATTGTTCCAGGTGTCTACTTTGTAACACCGTACCTGTGTGCTATTTTTAAATGTTAGAGGAGAAAAGGGTTTGGCATTTCCAAGAATCTTAACCAAGACCCTCCTTCAAATCTAGTTACAAAAATGTCCTCTGAAAAGAAAAAAAATGTATTTGTGTACACATACAAACTATGACCATAATACAATAACACTGTTCTGGGGCTTTTTGAACAATCAGACTGAAACTCACATTTCCCACGAAGTGCTGGCCCACACAGACACTCTACCCAGGCACCAGGGCAGCCGCCACTGCTCAGACCTTGTAAAAACTTCTTTGGAATGTCACAGTCTCCTGGGTATTTCTAATAGTGAACAATAGCTTGTGGACCTAACTGATTTCTGGAAACTGCCAAAAGGTATTTGATGAAAATTGGCAGAATGAGGTGGGTGATACAGGGGTGAAACACAGAGGGGAGGGGTACAAGAGACACAGCTATAGAACCGGTGGGCCATTTTCTGGTGTGGTTTATAAACTGTGCCCCAAAATAACTTCAAAAGAATCGGCATTTGGGAAGAGGATTACAGATGACTACTTTTTAAGACAAACACACATTTTACATTTTTGATATATAAAAACTGAATTAAAAGATTCATTTTGTAAAAGCAATAGGTTATGTTACTCAAGTTTATGGACATCATATAATACACCCACAAATGTTCATTACTGCTAAAAACAATGGATAGTGTATGAACTAATCAGCCCCATAAGGCAGAATTCAATAAAAAACATTTTTAAAATTATGTTTTTAATTGATATTAAAAAATATGGAAGTTTTAATGACTTTTATTAAAAGTCTCCTGGTTATTCATCTGTGCTTACAAGTTGGTCTCTAAAACTCTTTAAAATCATAAAACCCAACTGAGAACTAGAAAGCAATATTCAAGCGAGAAGACTGATCAAAATGTTCCCATTTATGATTTCCACCTACCTTTTGATCAGCCAAAAATCTCACCAAAAAGCTATTTTATACCTGTTTTACATGTAGTTGTAGAAAGTAAGTAAAAAAAAAAAAAGGTAGTAAACATATAAAAAAATCATCTGACAAAAATTCAGGGACTGCAAATCATTTCGTTCTTGCTTAAATTTTAGCCACATGGAAATTTTCCTGAATCACTACTTCCTAGATATACACTAACCAAGTTCTCAGAAAATGTACTTCAGCTCACAAGTTTGATATTTTTATCAGGTGTTAAAGAAATATTAGTCATTATGTGAATTTTTGCACCCTAAAGGAGAAAACTCAGATTTTAAAGATACTTGGGGTGGAAAAATACATGTGTGCGCATATATGTATGTGTATACACATGAACATATGTGTGTATATGCACATGTATGCATGCATATCTATGCATATATACATACGTATGTTTAAATGAGTTTGCAAGCAAGCTGAAAATTAGTGAGTGTCATTGGCACAGCAGCTGTTTAAGTGCATTTTAGAGACGGTCTCTACAGCTTACATCTCTCACAAATAGGCATTAATTCCAGAGGCTGAGCCATCATCAGATCCACAGCTTGAAGCCCCAAGATGTTTTCCTAAACAGGAGTTACCTTTATGATGAAGCAAATAGCACAGATTTTTGGTTATCAGAGTCATCAGATGATCTCTAGTGACAAACACAGGAGGACCTGTTAACAGCCCTTTTCATATGCTCCCAGGCATAAATGCCAAGGTACTTTGTTTAGTGACTGTCAATCTCACACATTTACATAACAGGCTATCAAAGTGCCACTTGGGATCCAGTCCATATTTTGAAGAGATTTATACGTACAGGTAGAAATGTGTTGCCAGGCACTACTTACAGCTGCAAACACTCTTTCCCGCTGAGGCCAAGTCTGTGCTCAGCCACCACCAACCTCAACCTTTTTTAGTGAGGGTCACCAGAAAGCTCTTTCACCCTTAATATAAACAGCAGTAAATTCTCCAAGTGCAAACATACCATTCTTGACTTTATAGGCTAAGTGGATATATGGCAGTTGAGGAATGAAGACCATATAACCTGCTCCATTTTGCAGGCACTTAGTACCTCCTGGTATCACTGAGGTTGGTGATCCCCCTTATTGCTTCACGTCTAATATTTTTATGCCATTAGATTAAAAATGCCAGGAGATTACCATCGCCCTAAAGCAATGTGAACCAAGGGGAAATCCACTCATAAGCGGATGACTAGCTGAGATTTAAAGTCACTGAACGTCTTAAATGCCTACATTCTGCCCTAGAAAATGGACATTTGATGGGGCAAAGAAAATGTGGAAGAGTACTGTTTCTCAAAAGGAAAAGTATTTGAGAACAGTCACCTGACAAACAGGAAGCTGAGTAAATTTACACGGAGACTCATTTTCTCGGGGAGAAAATGAGAAGAATTTGAAGAGCAGTGCCAAACCTGAAAGGAAAATAGTATCTAGGCCCAAGCAGTAATGATTATCCTCTTTATTATTATTTTTGAATGTGACCTATAAGCTAAAAAATCACATACATTATTGTGATGAAATACACAACATAAAATTGACCATCGTAGCCAATTTTAAGTGTCCAGTTCAGTAGGTTACATACGTTCACGTTACTGTGAAACACATCTCCAGAACATTTTCATCTTGCAAATCTAAAACTGTACCCTTAAAACAATTCCTACCCCCGCTCCCCTAGTCCCTGGCAACCAGGACTCTACTTTCTGTCTCTAGGAGTTTGGCTACTTTATATACCTCATAGATGTGGAATCACATGGTATTTGGCTTTTTGTGATTGCCTTATTCCACTTAGCATGATGTCTTCAAGATTCATCCAAGACGTAGCAGGTGTTAGAATTTCCTCCCTTTTGAGGCTGAATATTCCCTTGTATGACTGTATTTTATCTATTAATCTGCTGAGGGACATTTGGGTTGCTTCCACCTCTTGGCTCTTGTGACTAGTGCTGCTATAAACATGGGTGCACAAGCATCTCTCCAAGTATCTGTTTTCAGTTCTTTTGGTTACAGACCCAGAAGTGCAATTGCTGGATCATACGGTAATTCTATTTTTCATTTTTGGAAGAACCTCCATATTGTTTTTCACAACAAAAACACTTAACAATTCCACCAACAGTGCACAAGGGTTCTAATTTCTCCATATCCTCGCCAATACTTAATATTTTCTGGTTTGGCTTTTCAGATCCACAAATTTTCAGTTTAAGGTTAAGTTACTGAAAATTGGAAATGATTGTCTAAAATTTTTCAAATACTTAAAAATGTTTATAGTTGACTAGATCATTGCTCCCAGAACCTAAAAATAGTTTAGTATCAAGATCTTTTTCTTCATTTTAGATTTCGACTTATTCTTTCTTTTGAACACCTGTCCTATTCCAGTCCATCAGGGAGCAGATCATGAGCACAGGTCCATTCAACAGTAACACAGGAACAGCTGACAGTGGTAGGGAAGAGAAAGGGCACATGCACGTTGTCTATTATACTCACATGTGCCTGTCCAGGAACGCAATCCTGCTTTGCTGGTCACCCCTCTTCCTAAAAAAATACCGCCCTCCCCCCCACAACTATGCAGCTCCTGGCCCAGTATCACTCACTTTCTTGAAGACGGCCATGATTCCTATAGGGTACACCCAGGTACATCACCATTAGGAGTACAGCCTAGTCCTTTGAAAGATGCTTCACAAACTATACTGGGTAGCAATCACAGAGATCAAGAACTCCAAAAAACCTGTTTTTCTGGAAAATGTGTGACCACGGCCAGTATGGTTTTCTTCCTGACAAGAGCTAAGAGGAAAAAAGGAACCCATGCTAATTAATTTTATTTCAGATTACCTTCAACCACAACTGGGTAGCCTCAGAATCTGCATTTTAACAAGCACCCATTTGACTCTGATCAAATTATATTCAAGTAAAACACCAAGTGGTGTTCTGGTTTTATGAGGGAGACTAAACTACACGTTTACCTTCACCTCCTCAAGCACATTCATGCATTCAGCATTTATTGGACATCTATCACGAGCCAAGTATTGTTAATTAAGTCCTAGGGTTCATGTAGTTAGCAAGAGAAAGTCCCTGCCCCATGGAGCTTACACTCTAATGGAGAGAGACTGACATACCAAAGACATAAAAATAGCAAAGCAACCCAGGAGTGAGGCACCCATTTTAAAAAATATGGGAAGCCAGTTAGCTTAGTTGATTACAGTGCTCATGACACCAAGGTCGCCGGTTCGATTCCCACATGGGTCGGTGAGCTGCGCCCTCCACCACTGGATTTAAAACAATGACTGGGGATCCTGGAAAAACACACTGTTCCCCAATATTCCCTGATAAAAAAATAAAAATAAAATAATTCCTGGACTTAATAAACTATAGATTCTGAAGAATATCCTAATCCCATCATTTTACTAAAAATGCTCAAAAGCAGTATTTTAAAACAGCATTTGCCCGACATTCTAACACACAGGTAGATACATTAATAAAAACATGCCTTAAAGGAAACCCAAATAAAAATGATCAGAGCCAGTAAATAGGACAAAGATGTTGGTAATATTTTCAATAACCTGGTAAGTCTCCTAAGCCTTCTTGATGAAATGTGCAGTATTAAACTAAATACCATATTCAATGTCAACACCCAATCTGATTGTCAGTATCCTGCACGGTTTACTGCACCTGCCTAGGCTTGTCTATTCCCACATCAACGCTCTTCTGAATCAATCCCCCTTCATTTTCCTAGTCACACCACTCCTTTCCCAACCCAAATCCTCATTAAATAACCAAGTACAAGCTGGGCCATATGCTAACATACAACCCAGCCAAAGGAAATTAGCTAAAAATGCTTTGGCAAGTTTAGTCCTTTTCAAAAATAAGCAAACTAAAATTATTACATAGGCATTCTCCATTTGGGTAGCTATATTAAGACTTATGAATTAGCTTCATTTTTGTGAGCAAAAGTAATCATAAATCACATTCAACTCGTACAAGTTGAACAATTCAATTTGTAACTCTTTAACCAATAAAATGAATTATGAAAATCTGAAATTTATACACGATCAATTCTCAGAAGAGGCCCGGTTGCATATGGCTCCATATTTCATGCCCTCTTTGTCCAGATGGTTTTGGATATCTCTTTATACCAAAAACCCAAGGGAGAAAGATATATGAACAGAAAACAAAAAAAATCCCAGTTGGACAAACATGGTATATAGCAGAACCTCGTTTACTTCAAAAAAGCAGTTATCACCTGATAACCAGGCTCTGTGCAAACTCGTCAGTCCACCAGAACAAAGCAGAATCAAAACGGGAGGTCCACAGGCAAGCTAAGCACAGCTGCAAAGTCAGCAACTGGACAGATTACTTTTACTTTTCAACATACAATTATCCTGGCTTTCCTCTACCCCCTACTCCATACACTTCAGTTTTGACTTCCAGATCTTAGATTTGGATCACTTTCCCAGAGGAACAGCTCAAACAATGGTTAGTGAATTTCAAAAAAAAAAAAGCAACAATTTGGAAAAAAACTTTAGCTTATGTATTACAACTGAGTTGAAACATTAAGGAAATCAATGATTAGGTAACATACCTTTTGCCAACTGTTACTCTAATTGACATTCATTTAAAAACCAAATTATGAATGTTATATGGATTAACCACTCTTCCAACAAAAGCCTAACTTGACAAAAGGGTCAATTACTATTAGTGCCCCCTCCTTTTCTTTGCCTAAGATTTTAAAAAACCCAAATATATACTTCCCCTCCTCTATTTCCTATATATAAACTGAACTTCCTTCTCTTTGACACAGTTCTGAAGTGTCACAGTTCTGACACAGTTCATTCTTGCCCCTAAAAGAGATATTTACACAAAATATCTTGTGAATTACAGTTCCGAGCCTATCTGCACTAATTTTCAAAATAGATCCAATTTAAGTAGCCCAGGTTTCATATTACTATGGCATTTAAATACCACATTAAACACAACTTGGAATAACACATTTTTTTAAAAGTCATAATTATTCACATTATCTCCATGTTGAAAAATGGCATAGATGGCAATCTAATTCATGGTAACCTATCTGAACACAATTAAATACGACACTTTATTACTACACAATAGCAGAATTCATATTTAACAAAACCCACTCATTTGAACCACTTATGAGAAGACTTACATAAACTAGTAAAAGTGTTTTAAGTCATTTTTGCATCTTTCCAATACATACTAAAAATGCAAACTCAATGTTTATAATATATTAAGTGGAAGCCCAAATGCTGAGTTTTAATTAATAGGTAAGATTTAATTTGGGCATACCTGCTAGAAAACTGTCTGGATAATTTACTAAATTCTTAGTTTCTATTTGTTGAATGCAATCTTTATCCACTACCAAAGATCAACCCAGACATGGTATAGTGATTTCCATTATTTGTGCTCTAAATGAGATTTTACTATAATATTTAACAGAGCATACATTTTTATAAGGATACAAATTTCTACTCCTCCATATCCAGAAATCAAAATTTAATTCAACAAAGCTAATGGACTATTAACCCTTATATTGAACACAGAAATAGATCCTAAATATATGAATACTACACATACTTTAATAGCTTAAAACAAAATTGCTTATTTCATGGCAGCCTGGAAGAAATAATTATGTAATAAACGACAATAAGTAAAGGCCACTTATCATAGTCTAGTCTTTATTGAAAGACTTACTTCAACTGTGGTTTACAGCTTTGGCTTTCGTTGGCCAGTCATTTTAGCCTCTTACTGCTAGTAGACATAAAAATTCAGTGGGAATGGCATGGGGAGAAATACCAGATTATTAGGGCAAAGAAGATGGCAGTCAAAAAACACATCACCAAAATAAATCTCAAAATAATTATAAGAAACATGTGTTGCACGCCAAAGAATCTCTGCTGCTGTTTGTGATGAACATGGAAAAGGCAACAATTCTTAGGCTGAAATTGATCAAGATAGCACTGACTTCACTTTGCTACAAAATCATCTGGAGTCTGTGTTAGCTTGACAGTTGTACTCTAAAATGGTGCATTTCATTTGGATAAGTAGCTTCAATTTAAAAAACCATTTAGTATGAAATGACTTCCACTAACTGACCTGATCGTGAAATCCTGTTCTTTCAGATTCAGAGGAAGGACACTTCAGTCATGTTTACTATGGCAATATAACCAGTCCTGATACTTTTATTAAGTCATAGAATATACAACTAGGAAACACTGCAGCTTTATTTAGCTGTTATCGCAATAAGCTACTTAATTTACTGGCGGACCAAGAAAAGGCAAACTGAGAATTTAATAGACTTTTATCAATATATTAAAAAAGTCTTTAGTTGTTCAAGTTTCACATATATTCAAGAAATGTTTAACTAGGAGGCATAATTGATATAATTTCAGTGTTCTCCTTATAAAATATAATTTTTTTGTAATATCCCCAAAGACACTAACCATGAACAAAAGAAATAAGGGTAAATTTTGTAATAGAAGAGTCCTGTGGTTAAAACTAAAGTGCCATAAAAATTTGGCCCAAGGATAAAGAACTTCAGACGTTGTGAAATCTTCAGGTTTGGTAACATTTGGCTGTATTTCTAAATGGGGGAAGAAGGAAAATAATACCAAAATTATTGTGGTCACCAATTTATAAAACCATCATTATTTCAAAGCTAATTGTAAGACTTCAAAAGTTTAAAAAATAGTAATCTGTTGGTTGTTAGTTGCAACTTACTACTTAACTGTAAAAGGTTTTCTTTTGGTGCCCAGGCCTCAAAACGTTTTAAATACACTGCCTGAACATTTGCACCCCCTAGCTGTCAGAACTCAAACACAGAGAATTTTATCTCGTCTGCATACCTGTTATGATAAAAATTAGAGACAGATTTTATCCACATAGGCTGAAAAATACCTCAAAAGTAAACTTCATTTGATACATCTACCCAAATTGATTCATTTCGTCTGTCTGCACTCATACAACTCAGCCTCTTCAGGCTGTCATCCCATGCACAATACCCACACAAGAAAAACAAGTTAAAAATAAAAGTCACAACTCCATGTGCTATTTAAGCTGAATATCCAATTATAAATTGGTTGATTGAACTGTCTTAAATAAGATGTTTTAGCAATCTTGTTAAAAAAATTCTTGGGCAAAATATATCTGATTTTTAAAAACATCTCAAGATTTTAAAAAAACACCTGTATATACAACTTATAGGAACCTTGAAATAGGCTTACAAGGTCTTAATCAAGGTATTTACATACCAAGTGATATAAAGGAAAAAAAGGGGGAAAAAATCTAATTTCCAATGACATTTTAAAATGTACTAACGCATCAAAGATTTGTACGAAATCAAAATTTAAGGCTTTTTCTGTATAGTAATTTGTGTAGTTTTAATTTTACATAGTAGCCAACCTGGAAATGTCAGTCTTAAATATTATCAATCCATTGCATTCAATGCAGTGGAGTGTGTTAAGTGTTACTTCAAATAATTACACTGTTGCTACTTCTATGAAGCATGCTTTTGAAACACTGTAGTTACTTAATATTTACAATGTATATCATCTAAACCATGTAAAAGCACAAGTATGACTGCCTGACTTTAATACAAACACCATACTTGGCATCCCCCCCCCAAATGAAATGTAATTTACTACAGTTTTAATAACACTTCTTAAAGTTTTAAAAATACGTCTTAATGTGGCCCACCACCACCATTTGCTCAAAGTAACTCAGACAACACTGTTCCTTATTTAGTACGTTGCAACAGTCTGGTGTCAGTTTCTTTAGGCATACAGTAAATGTTTCCTCCAAAGTGACTCCAAAACCATGTATTTCTTCTCAAAATCACACTTTTTTCTGCTGACTTCAAATGTGGTCCACCTCAGGGTAGGGGAGGGGAGTATCAAGGTTCAGGATGAACTTATATGTGATTCCCAGTTTTTCACGATCCTCCCTTTTTTTGCTCTTTTAAAAACACAGTGAGTTAAAATACTGAACAGCAAGATAAAAATGGAATAGTATCTAAGAATCAAAATGTATTACCCATTTCTCCTATTATATCAAAATTGGTAGTCAGAATTGTCTTTATTGACTTTATTTTAGTTTTTGTACACAAAGAAAAATCATGTTCATATCCATCATGAACAAAAACTTAAAAAGGCAGAACTAGAAGACATGTGTCCTTCACCAAAGCAAAGCTGTGTTAAAGGTTCCAAACATTTCCATTTTTAAAATAAATATTTTCATTTTCCGATGTCTACTTCCATGTCTTCAGAGTGTCACAGGAAACCGAAGCATTCATGAATTACAATTTTGTTTCGAGTCCCAGCTCACTGTGTTTGGTAACTTGCCATACCATATCCAGCTTGGTTAGGAGGAGGTATTACAGGGGGAGGAGCTTGTCCTTGGGGAGGCTGAGCACCAAATCCACCCATCCAAGCAGCAGAAGGTGACTGACTAAAGAAATAAATGAAATCTTTAGCAAACACAAAGGAAAAATTATCTATACGTTTCTACAAAAATCAAGCAGAGCCTTATCACAGAATAGACAGTAAGAAATCAATAAACCTATAACCAAGAGCAAAGAAATAAATGATACATAGCTACATATGTAGAATATATATTCCAATATTAGTCTTAAGTTTTTATGATAACGACAACTTAACACAATGACTCCTCTGAAGAGTATCTCAAAACTAATTTCTAAAAAATGACAAATGATTCAACACATCATCTGCCATATATTGTACATGGTATGTAAATTCACAAGAAATCTTAAAAACACAAGTTCACCTTGGAAAGAGAAGGAAGGAGTGAAAATAATAGTCTGGGCTAGCCTAGGGGGAAGAAAGTACAAGGGACCAACCCGCTCCACCAACAAAGGGAAAAAAGCAAGCTACTTGGTATCAGATAAATCTGAGTCTTCTCACTCAAGCCAACAGACATAAATCATTGAATTTCTGAACATATCTAGACAAAGTTATCTGTTCCAGGCAAAACTAAACAGGTAGATAATACATTAAAAAGGTAAATCAAATGCTACCAACCGCTTACAGAGGTAGAAGGACACACCAAAAGTTACCCCAACCTCCCTTTTCCCCTAGGTAATAAAAAGCACATTTTTAGCATCGTAAATCACTTTTCAGAAGGTTTCTAAAATGCTTATAATTCCAAATGGTTCAAGGTATGTAATTTAAATAGATTCTCCCCAGGAAAACACACTCTTATTTCTTTTGTCAGCACCGTATCTGTTTCTGTAGTAGAAAAATACAAACTTACTCTACTCCAAATCCTTGCTGGTTCCATGGTTGCCCGTATACTCCATAAGGCGGTACTTGCCACCCATTTGCCATGTACTGTCCATACTGTTGTGGGTTCCCATAGACTTGGCTCCACTGGCCCCACTGACTATAGTCGACCTAGGAAAAGAGCAAGTTACTCTTTTAGGGAATAAGTAGGAAACACAGTATTTGAAGAAAGTGGGACACAAGGAAAAGAAAAACTAAGTAAGCACCCTTATGTGAATAGGACTCTGTTATTTATCATTGTCTAAGTTTATTGGGGTGGTGACACCTGTGAAAAGAAAGTATTAAGATTCAGTTAATACCGCAAAATAATCACTTTTGAAATAGCATTAATAAAATCAACTGAAAGCAGCTATCTGCTTTTTGTTGTTGTTTATTTTACAGTTTCTAAAGTTTTTATGTAGATAATGTAAGATGGAAACCTTAAAAAGTGCTATGAAAAATGGAATTACCTGTTGGAAATTTTTAGTCATATCAGGAGATTCTTTACCCCAATAGCATTTAACGACATGTCCTTCAATCGTAGTACCATTCACCGAAACAATGGCATGGGCCGCACTTTCATGGGTTGAAAATCTGAGAGGAAGACAATGAGTTTTTTCTTTTGTTTTCTTTTTTTAAAGAAACTTAACACACAAGATAACACAGACACTCTTTAGTTTATAACTGTCAACTTGGTATTGGTATCCTAAGGTACACTATATAGATAGTTGAAAGCTCTACATTGCAAAGAAGTACGAAAATAACAAAATCTGATACCTGAGCAGATCAAATAATATAACTGAAAGGAATGGATCAAATGTAAGGGTAATAACATCACAGGTAGAATTTTACCTGACAAATGAATAGCCCTTCTCTGGAAAAACTCTTATTTCCATGATTTGTCCAAATGGTGAGAATGTCTGTCTCATAAGCTGATCTGAAAAACAAAAACACATGGATAAAATATTTAAAGCTCACTTTTATCATGAAAGTGGTACTAACAGTGATGAAGCTCCACAGAGAAGGAGGTTAGAAAACTGAATACTGTACCTGTTAACCCAGAAGCAATTCCTCCACAGTACACAGTACAATTTTTTGGACTTGACTGGTTTACTACGTCTTCAAATCTCAGTTGCTTAGTGTTATCTATATGCAGAAAGAAAACATGTTGACAGCTGTACAGTATTATAAAACGGATTACTATATATTATTTAAGATATGCTTCGTTTAGGGGAGAAAATGGAATTTTTTTTCTTGACAGTATGATTTGCTCTATAAAATCAGCTGGTTCACAGCTCCAAATACACTTATATATCAAAGCCCAATTATTTTCAGACAATTAAATTTAAGATGAAATGAGTCTTACGATGCTAATAAAATTTTAAGAAATCAAGACAATACTAGCACATGATTTTGTGAAGTACACTTAATTTTAACACATACAATAGACACATCTTACTTTCTTGTGTACTTTTAGGTGCAGGTGGTTTACGTGTGGCCCAATTGGTTCTGATTTGACGACCACCCAACCACTGACCTCCCATATGCACAATTGCATTTTCTGCATCCTGTGGAGAAAAAAGAGAAAGAAAGGGCAATTATACAAACACAGAAAACAGTCGTATATAAAACCCAGTAAGATGAAACAAAATGCTGACACTGCTGGATTCAATAAATCTTATCAGTAAATGAACTCACTAAGCATCCTAAACAAACAAAACTGAACTAGCATCACAAGAAAATGGTTCATAAAAGTGGTTCATAAAAGCTATTATTATTTATAGATTTCAAAACACCAGCACAGCACTTAAGCATTATGGAAAATTTATCGTAATTCAAATATGCAAGGAAAAATCACAATCCCATTGATTAAAAACAACAAAAAACAAGAAAGCAGAAATCCTACAAGACGAAGTTGTTTTCAAATAATTTTATGAATGATTTGTAATACAACTTTTACTGAAGAATATATAAAAACTCTAATGTTATAGTCTAAATCACCTACCCCCCGCCCCAGAAATCTACATTCTAGTAAAATGGATAACTATGATACAAGATGAAAAACTCATTTTAAGAAAGAAGACTTCAGCATTGCTATAGAACGCTTTTAAATGGCTGCCACCAATAAAAAATAAGTTGAAATTCTCACAATTAATGTGAATTTGCAATGAATCTAAGCAAAAAAAGAATACAACTCCTGCCTTTTGTTTTACTGCTTCAATAAAATGTAGGTAATTTAAGTAGCTGAAACTATTCTAAAATGCTAATACCAAAGCCCACTTTATTATTTGGTAGTACAGTTAATGCAAATCCTTAGGTATTTTGGTGCCTTTCTTAAAGAATACACGTAAAAATCAAGATGAATAGCTTTAATTTTCATTTACATTAATTTGCTGTCGTCATTAATATTCCAGCTACAAAAGTATGAATAATAATTAAAAAGTTAAAACAGAGATTTTCATGGTTAAAACTAAGTATAATTCAACTTCCCTCCAAATTCTGAGATTGGTTCATTTGTCCTAGTCTTGAGCTTTAATTCTAACACATCTTACCCTCACCAATGCACAAATGCAACTTTAATACTATTCCTTAAATTGGCCTATCTTTCCTGTTATTTATTTCCAAGATTATGAAAAAAGAATGAATTATTCTCTATTATTAAAACACACAAAATTACTTAAAAGCTGTGTTTGCAGTTAACATCTGAAAATATTCAAGTTTTAAATTAATTTCGGACGAAATCTTTTAAACTGAGTTGAAAGAACGTACCAGTTTGTTATAAAAAGATACAAAACCATAGCCTTTGGATTTTCCAGTTGCCATGTCTTTAACTACTCGGGCATCCCTGTGAAAAGAAGCACAGCTAAATGAGGGAAGTAAGAGTCATCCTCAAAATAAAAACTAAAAGGAACCACACACACTGTATTGTGAGCATTTTTTTTAAATAAAATTTCAGTTAGCCCTAATTAACTATAGCCATTCCTGTACTCTCCCTAACGCTTCTTTACCTGTTAGAAAAAAGCAGTAGGACAAAAACATGTAATAAACATGCAACCTAATCAAATAGCCTGTGCTTTCTAATATAAATGCTCAAATTTGAAGATTAATAGGAACAATAGTTTCCTTTTCTAATATTCTATTGGCTAGTGTCTGCTAAGGTTTACTGATTCTATAAATTACTGTCACAATGCTAACTACTTTACCATGCAAACTCTAAATAGTTAAATGTCTTCTGCCTAGTGATACAAAATATATGAAATATTAAAAAATTGAAAAAGAGGAAAAAATAGGAATTAAAAAGGCATACATGGCCTGTTAACAGATTTCTTTATTTTTCTTGGTCAATTCTCTACCATCATTTTGGAGTTTGGGCAGCTGTAAATTTTGAAAAATTGACATTTTCAGAAATTTAAGAAAGGAGAATAAAAAACTAACAACAATGCTAAGCACACCAGTACGAAAACAACAAATTTACACAGAAATTTTAGTGAGTAAGTTAAAATGATTGGAAATATAGAACTCCACTGAATATAGAATGTTAAAATGTAAATACTAAAATATGTATATATAAATAATGTATAATAAGAATAAATAGAAATGAGAAAAAAATCTACAACTGAGTTCCAGTGTGCACAGTTCCTTGCAGTTAGCCTTCAAGATCCTGTCCATTCTTATGAGCAATTCTGCAAAATAACCAGAATGCTATTACTTTTAATTGTGACTTGGACTTTAGAAAAATTGTAGGTCTCAGGTATAAATAAAGATTGAAAAACAGCAACCTGTATTATTTTTTTATACTGATTTTTAAGACAGTACTACTTACCACATTTAGAGATTAAAAAGCAAAGCAAATATCAAAATAGAAAATTAAGAATTAAACCTTTCTTTCAAATAAATTAAATCTATAGAACAACAAATTGTATACAGAAAAATATTGTTGTTCTTAGTTGAAACATACTCCTGTAAAGTAATACTAAAACATTTAACTTCTAAATTTTAGTAATAGTAAAACATTTCTATAGGAAATAAATACATAAAATAAACATCTTAATCAGAAAGATAAATTATGATAAACATTTTATAGAACTTATAATCACTTTTAATTTCCCAATATATTTGATCAATATACAGTGAAATTTGATCATAAACTTTGTTAAAAATCAAACCACATCTGGGCCCCAACTAGCAAATTAAAATAGAACTACCAACAAAAAGCTACTAATTAATCCCACATTTATGGCTCAGACACTAAAACATTTTAATACGATGATATACTACTTTTCAGCTAAAAAAAATCAAAACACATTTATCATTATAATTAAACATACGCATTTCCAATTTAACCACAATATACCCCACAGATTGATCTACTTGCCCCATTTATAAACTCTTATAAAAGTTTAATACACAGTATAAATCATTTATATTTGGTTAACCCATTATCTTTAACCACCAAATGTTGAAAACATTTGACAAAAAGTTGGACTTTATAATAGGTGTTACTTCCCAAACATCTGCTTCAGAGATAACAAACAATCACTTAAAAATTATTATACACAGGATTAGATGAAAACGAGACCCCAAAACATTAAAATGACATTAACATTTTCAACAACTACTAATCAAAACAACAAAACAAACAAACAAACAAAAAATCACACTAGGGAAAGAAAAGCTTAATTCTGATACAAATTAATCATATACAATTTTGCCTATCACTACTGAGTATAGTATTGATTATGATACTTACGATATTTTACCAAAGGGGGCAAATGCTGATTTGATATCTTCTGTTGTAATTTCTGGACTCAAGTCCCCAACAAACACATGGAAGTGATCTGAAATCAAAGCATTTGGTAATCAAATACTTAAGAAATCAGCCACTAAACCTTTTATAGGCAACACTAAGGGAAGAAAAACCCTATTTAAGCTGGTAATGCTGCCAGGATAATTTCAGAACTCTTCCACAGTAAAATGCAGCAGGCGTACTTACTGGAAGTATCTTTTTTCTGGCTACTTGGTGTTGTTGCCCAGTTTACTTTGACCTCCTAAAAATAAAGATTATATTTAATACAATTATTAGACATGTCATTATGAATCATAACACTTACCACTTATCAAATCACTTAATAAGCAGGATAATTTTTGTAAAAGCACTAGGCTGAATAAAGCAAAACGATCACTCAGCAGAGCTGAATAGAATACTTGTTTAAAAACTTGCTAAGAAAGAATACAAACTAATTTGACATGCAAACACATATACTCATCAGGTGCCATCATTCTGTTATCTTACCTTTCCCAAAATTTTTCTCCCATTCATAGCAGCTAATGCAGCAGCTGCATCTCTGTGTTCATAAAATTCCACAAAGCAATATGGGTCATTGCTTGTATGCTGCAAAACAGAAAATCCAACAGAAGAGTTGACCCTTCTGCTATCGGGTTGCTGAGAAGAAAATCCAGGAGAAAACATTACTGATAGCTAGGAAAGTACAGGTGAGATTGCAAAAGCTTATGAAAGCCTAATACTTCAAAAATAAGATTTATAGCTACACCTGACTTTGTACCTCAGAATAGTGTTGTACTCCAAAAGAACTATCAAAGCAGTGTAAAAGCATGATTCTCAGCATTAAATCAAAATACAGAATTCTGGTGAAGTGTGATAAATATAAAATAGAAGATTATATTAGACCAAACAAAACCTCAGGCTCAGTTTTGATAGATAAGGACCACTTCCTTACCACTGCTCTTCTCTCCCAACATTATTTTCAAAAGGATGAATTCTATTTATGCATCATAGTCCTTCATTAACTGTATCCCACAACTATAAAAAATACAGAAACGAACCAACTTTAAAAACTTTACTCCTGATCAAAACTAGTATTAGCACTACATATGATGAAACAAGACCATGTATTTTTTTCTAGCAAAGTAAGAAATGAGAATAAAAATAGAAAAAGTTCAGATCTTTCAAAATTGTCTATTGTATTGGAGGAAATTGTATGTACTTTGAATTTGGTATTCAAAGATAGAAAAATACATTAGTGATAAAGAAAAATATTTCTGAAAATGTGTCTAAATAAAATATTCCAGGACAAAGCTACAATTTTATATCACATACTGCTAAGAAATCTTTATTGAATATATTCTACAACATTATGCTTAACAGTAGTTGGCAAATAGATACTTAATAGAAGACGGTGAGAAAGCAGTTCTACCTAAGTTATAGCAACTCTACCACCTAACCAAAATGGAAATAAAATTTATAAAACTGTAACCAATACTGGAGAGCTACACAACGGTACAAATGTATTTTTTACATAAGGTTAAAAACATTAATCACTTTTCAGTGTAAAATGCCCTAAAAAATAATATTTAAAATGTGGAATTCTAGTTGCACTTACAAGGCATAAAAATACCAGATAAAACAAAGATCTTTTCAACAACCACAGTTTTTCATTCCAGGAAAGTTTTAGAAGAAAAATCCAAAATAAGACGTCTAAAACAATAGTGGCGAAGCAACCAGAGGCATTTCCTTGAGGGGAAAAAAAGTGTGATCATTAATACTGACAAGAAAACTATGGGCTCCCATACAAAATCCTATCGTCCCAGTCACATGAACACTGTTTCTTATGAGGTAGAGAAAGAAAATGGGGGAAACGACTCCAAATAAAAATATGCACTTAAATCCCTCTTGTAAAAAAGTTAATATTTACAAGTAACAAAGAAAGGACTTTAAAGGTAAATAATGAGCTAAAACTGTGCTAGTTGATTTTTCCTTTTAGTCCTTCTCTTCTGCCCTGATGGTCTTTAAGGAAAATACTGATGATTCTAGGAAAACACACAGTAGCCCAGTGGTAGAGGTATAACAACAGGCTCTAGTAACCTGGTCCGCTCATGCACGCTGACTCCGGATTTACCTAAGCAGTAGTACACAGCAGTACGCAGAGCCAATTCAACGTATGTATCTATACGCACGCACACCACATATTCACATCACACTGCACTTCTAATCTAAGACACCAGATTTCTGTCACATCCCAGCTGTCAGAGGAGTAAAACTCTGTAATATTTTCCCCAGAATCGACAATATACATTTATCATAGTAAATAGGAAAAGCTAGAAACTAAACAATACCTAAAGTAAAAAAATCGTAAAACTAAGGGCAAGGAAACGTTTTCCATATACTGAAATGAAATTCAGGAAAGGAAAATTAAATGCCTGGACAGTCTGTACTAGACTCCATGCCCTTTGGAAGCTTCCCATTTACACCACCACCAAGGGACACTAAAATTCAACTGTGTCCTTACGTAAATTACTGTTGGTACCAATTTTTGTTGGATGACCGAAAGATCAAGACAGAGAAATATGAGATCTTACAACTATTTACAAGCCCAAGTGTGGGAGTTATAGAATATGGATCATTACGAGAATTCATTTCAAGTCCCTCTTCCCTCAAATGGCTGTACATGCACAGGTTTTTTAAAAACACTAAATCTTTATCAAATGTTTCACAAAAATTTTCTAGTGACCCTTTCCACTTTCTCATATCCCATTCTCTTCTAAACCCACTCCAGGCAGTTTCCAAGCCAACCAAGCCACTGACTTCAGGTTGAACTTACCAATGACCTCTCTGCCACCTCTGTGATCCCTTTTCTGTCCTCATCTTGACTTTCAAACAGAATTCAAACAGCTGACAACTCTCCTCCTCCTCTAAGGAGTCTCCTGTAGATTTCACCATGCTCTCTCGGTTTTCCTGCTTCCTCACTACAGAGAGGATCTTTCAGGAGGCAGTGCTTCCTCCTTAACGCAAACTCTAAGCGTCACTAAGTGCTGAGACGCTCCAAGGCCCCTCCACTCTTCTCCATCAGACTCGCTAGATCTCAGAACGACGTCTCATCCAGTGCCACTGCTTCAAATGCTATGCAAGCTGGCAGCATCAGCACCGGACTCTGCAGAGCTCCCGACGAGTTTATCCAAATGCCTACACATCACGTCCCCTTCGCTGTCTAAGGCACACCTCAAACAGCTCAATTCCCACCACTCCCCTTCCATCCATCCTACGCCTCCCTCGGCCACGCCCGTTTTAGCAAATAAATAGCAGTACCATCCACACAAGTGGCAAACAAGAATCTCAGGGTCATTCTTGATGTCATCTTTTCCCTTAGGTCCCACAGCCAGTCCAGTCCTATTGATTCTACCTCCAAAATATACGCCAAGTTTATCTACCTCTATTTCTGTGGCTACCATTCTGGAGAACAAGTCCACATCATCTCCTGCTTAGACGAGTGAAATAAAACCCAGCTGGTTGTCCTCCCTCCACTCTTGTCCCCGACAATCCATTCTCCA
Organism: Rhinolophus ferrumequinum; assembly: GCF_004115265.2. Classification (NCBI taxonomy): domain Eukaryota; kingdom Metazoa; phylum Chordata; class Mammalia; order Chiroptera; family Rhinolophidae; genus Rhinolophus; species Rhinolophus ferrumequinum. The sequence continues at coordinate 9,856,719 of NC_046299.1, read as the reverse complement.
CACAACTGTCATTCTCCAAATAAGTCATGTTAAAAATGCAAATCAGAGTACATTAACCTACTAAATACCCCACCGCCACCAGAGCAAAATCCAAACTCTCTGCCCTGGCCTGTGGCCCGACGTGAGTGCGAACCCCACCTGCGCCCCCCTACCTCGTTAGACTCATCTCCCACCAGGCCCCTCCACTGCTCAGGCTCCAGCCATCCTGGTCTGTGGTTCCACAAACACACCGAGCTCATTACCACCTCCAGGCCTCTGCACTTGCACTGCCCTGTGCCTCCAGCTTTTCACAGAGATGGCAGCATCTTGTTCCTCCCGTCTCAGCTCAAGGAGGCAGCATCTTCCCTCACCACCGAGCCCACACCGCACCAACCCCCCAGTCATCATCAGAGAACTGTTTTCCTCTCTCCGTAGCTCCCGTGCTTTAGACAGTGCCTACCACAAAGGAAATTCTGATTAATGCAAGAATGAATGAATGAATATTCAGAGACAGGAAGGAGAGAAAATATACCAGAACAGACTGATGATTATCAGTAATTAGGAAAGAAAGTCAAAAGGCCAATTTGCTTTACAGATTTTTAACAGTCCCCCTCTGTCTCAGGATACAGCACAAACTCCTCAACACAGCTTCTGGCCCCGACCAAACACTCCTGCCTCATTTCCTGGCATCTCTATGACTAATCCCATCCGAAACTCGAAGCGTGCTATTTCTAACTTTCCCTCTCCTTCTCTCACAAGCACTCCCACTCTGTCTACCAGACTGGATCAACATTCCTTTCTCTACCTAGAATCCCTTCTTCCTCAAATTCCTTCCTAGCCAGTTTCCATTACTATCCTTTTCAGTTTCAGCCTAGACACTGACCCCTCCAAGAAGCCCCTCCAGGCCTAAGACTGGACAGGGGTCCACGGGGTCCCACGGCACCTGAAACTGCTTCCATAGCATTTATCGTCCTGGATCGTTAGTGCCTGTTAACTCCCCTCTCTCATTAGACTGTAAAATTCTGTAGGGCCAGGAACTGTCTTATTCAGCACTGTGCCCCTAGCACTTACCGTAATACCTGGTACACAGCAACTACCACCAAAAAATGTGTTGAATAAACAAAAAGGAAGAAGAGAACAAACTGAAACACAAATCACTGGGCACTGCCAGTCTTAACCAGAAAAGTATGAAAAGTAGTTTCTTTGGGGGAAAAGAAAAAGGAAAACAGAATTATCACCCTAACAATTTAAATTCCTATCTACAAAAACGCTGCTCAGTTATTAGTATTTACTAAAAATACAAGATGCAGCCGGCTGCACTATGCTCGTAACCTGATGTTCTTTTACGTACACCAATTCCGGAACTTTAAGTATTAATATATACAATCTAAATCGGTAACATCCTTACTGGAATTGTAGGAAGTATCGTCTAGTTTTCCAACAGTCTGAGATAAGCTGTAACGACTTTTTACGAGCAGAATCACCTGAAGATAACTACATCATGAAGAATGACTATTTGAGAATAACAGCACAGGAACTTTGTCCTCAAAAATAAAAGTCCATTCCAAACCCAGTTTGTCAGCCAGATCAAAGTAACACCCCGACACAACAAACATGAATCTCTGCATCAGAATAACTTGAGGCTTAAAATATTATTTTAGAATGATACTAATTAACTTGTGTATCTCAAAATGTTTAACATGCTGCCAGCACATGGAACTGGGAAGACCTTACCTCTGTTATCATTTTACAGCTTTTACAGGGTCCAATCTGACTGAATAATTGAAGTATAAGGACTTCTGTCACATCTCTGGAGAGGTTACCTACGTATCTGTATAAGAAGAAGAAAAAAACATCAGCACTTTTCTTTCATCTGTGGCTCTAACGTGTTATCATTTAACTCATCACCTTTTAGTTCATTTTAACTTCCTGTCTTTAATAAAAATTTTCCAATAACCCTGATCCTATGAAAGTAAGAGTAATCCTTATCTAAGAAAGCAACAAATGTTCTTAGGCCACTAAAGTACTACTTCAAAACACTTCATAAAGAACAAATCGAAGTGACTTTGCGTATTATTCCGTACCCCATATATCATTTTCTCATGTTTAGAATCAAAATAATAAAAAATTTAAACCAATCTCCAGATTACAATTTCTAGATGTGAAACACAATTCAAAATAATGTATAACACAAACACACACAGACAGACAGACAGACAGACACACACACACACACACACACAATACCACAAATATCGATTTATTAAAGCACCTGATCACAAAGGGTATTAGATATAAAGTAAGTTTATCTTCGACCCCCAACTAAAGCAATTACATGAATGAAAAACAGAATTAAAGCTACAGCAAAACACACAGAGATTGGATGGTTTTGTTTTGTCTTGTTAAGTTGCTATTGATGCTGTCTTCAATTGTTTTGTTTTAGGAGCAGGGTGAAATAATAAAACTTTCTAGCCTAAATAAAGAGAAATTCAAAAAAGTAAAAAAGACCACACTACCCAGAGATGACCACCTTGGTTTCTCATGTACCATGGATTTATTTTAATTTAGTTTAATAATTGTCAAACTTTTATGTCTTTCTGGTACTCAGTGTATAATTCCTAAAATCTGCCCGTTACGAAACTCATCAAGCAAACACTAAATATAAAAATTCACAGTTTCTTCAGGAAAGTAAATGGACAGAAGTTTTATTTTCCTAATACAGAACATCTGGAAACTAAGTACTGAGACCAAAATAAGCCTTGCATCTATTACCGTACTAAATACATAACTGCTTTGCGATAGAACACTCTGAAAGGGAAAGACAGACTGAGAAAGGTAAGGTTACGTGTAAAAAAGGAAATTATCTGATTAAGAATGAATAACAATTTCCCAGTTCACCTAAGAATTTCATTGCAATGGGCACTAATACCTTTCACTTACGTGCTCTAAAACTGAAACACAAGCCCAATGTTACTTAAATAGAAGACTAAACCGTGACAAATTGGTTTAGGTCCACCTATGCCGTCTTTTCCTTAGAATTAAAGTAGAACAGGCCCGTCGGCAGGCCACGCAGTGACACACTTTTTCCAGCAGAAGTGAAAGGTTATAGGATTAGGAGCTAGCCAGACAACTGACTGTCCCTTTTTAACTCATAGGGGTTCGTGAGTATACAAGCGTGGAATAATTTCTTTTTGTACAAGGTAGACCTACCTATAGAGAAAATAAAACAAGCAAGTAATCCTGGTCTGCTAAGTGTTATACTCATCTATAACCTAAAGGGCTAGTTAGCTCATTTTTAAGAGAATGAGTGGATAAAACTGATTTTCACATATTGAAACTAACTAGTAACAAAATTAAAATAGAATGACATTTTAATGTAACAAATTTTAAATAGTTTTAAACTTGCATTACTGTTTGAAACTGATTTGTTCAGGAAAAACTACATAGGCATTAATTACCTTCCACACCTAACAGTCCAATGAAAGCTGTTACTATTGCATTGGATTTTTATTCCAAGTCAACTTATTTCCAATCCCTTATATATTTTTAAAAATTTAGACATATTAACTTACATTTCCAGCACTGATGCCAAAGAGTAAACTGTTCATCGAAGTTAACAACGTCATGAAATACTTACAAAAAACCCTAATTTTAAGGTTTCCCATTTTGAAAAATATCTCCACTGAAAGTTCAGTGGTAAAGCAGCAAACTAAATTCCAAAAACTAATATAAAAAAGGCTTTCCACAACATGTAGAACATCTTAATTTACCAGAGTAAAAACGATGTGTAATTCACTATATAATCCCACCCAAATTTTACTGAAATCTCAGATTGCCTTTTCTTTACTAAGAGTTCTATAATTCATTCATTTACGTATACCTTCATTATCATGCACAGAGAATCATTTTAAAATGTAAAGACAGCTTTTAAAATACTGTACTGTATAGCTTAAGTAACTTTATTTTAAAACTTGTCTGTCCCCAAGTAAATAATAAAAAACATTTAAGATTATATAAAATATATAAAATGTTCAACACTGACCTGGTAAGAATATCACCTCTTACTATAGTGAAGTGATATCTTTTTTCCTTCCTAAATTATAGTTTCTACACTTCACTTTCTTTCTGCTCTGGTTATGAAGCAATGAAAATATTCCAAAGTTCCAAGTGTTTAAATACAAAATTTCTACTTGAAGAATATATATAAAAATAACAGAAAAAGAGAAACAGCTCAAATTCTTGTACTGAGAGATCAAGTCAAAGAGTAAAAACATTTAGGAAATTCCAAAAAGATTTTTTAACTCAAGTGAAAAAAAGAAGAAAGGCATACCTTAGGTCTATTTTGTCTTCTAAGAACAGGAACTGTAGAAACTAAAGCATTAAAAATGGAAAATGATGCCTTTACCCCTAAACATCAGGGTTAAAATCCAGTCTGAGAGACTAGAAACTTGGCAGCTAAACAGTAAGCAAAAGTTCACATTGCCAAACTACTTCCCATGTCCAACTGGGCAGAATTTTAAGTTAAGAATATCATGCCTTTCAGAAGACTTAATCACACTTTTCCAAATCTGAATGTGCTCTCACTCTGAAAAGAGTAGCCCTACCAAGGCTGAAATTACCAGCACTTTTACACAAGATACTGTAGCCAAATTTATATGAAAGTAACATTTTTGCTTTTGTTCTTGACAAGTTCCTGTATTAGGAGGAGACTCTGCAACAAACAAGACCCTTCAATGGGTCTCATGAATTAATCAACTGGTCAATATCTCCTATTAGGAAGGAGGCAAGGTGGAAGAAAGGTGCAGGAGGTACAGGTGAACTGACCTACTACAGAGGGACATCGACACACACACACACACACATTTTAAAAGAACAGAGAATACGATTAAGTTGAACGAAGGGCTTAATTACAGCCACAATGAAGCCAAATCCACGGTATAGCTTGTCAATTTTATAATGGGATTTAATAGTATTTTCTTCTGCTATTGCCCTTAGCTGTTCAGATTATACTCTAAATCACTGGTTTATTTCCTCCTTTTGACTGAGTATCAGAAAGAACAGCCTTATAGGGTGGTATTGCATCACATGGTATAATCCCAAATCCACAATTCCTACTCATTTTGGTGCATCGGATAGGTGAAGAAAATAAACTACAGTAGAACCCTGTTATAATTTAATGTTGTATTACAGATTCTGTGGATCTAATCACTGCACTCAAAGCTACCCACAACACAAGTCTAAAGTGTGTCCTACAAGGTAGGTGTCAGGAAGCCCTGGTCCAACACCAGTATTACACAGCGTGATCACCTTTGTTTGTTTTGTTAGATCATCAGTTACCCAATACATATTACCCCCAAATAAATGTCAAATGATAACAGAGAGCATCAGAAAACAGACCTTTAAAGCAACTACATGACAAATAAACTTTAGGCTCAATATCAAGGCAATTCTATACTACTTTAAATACCATCAAATAAATTAGTAATACTGTAGGTAATGAATATTTAAAGACCTACCTAGGCTATAAACACCATATTGTTTTCTGATGATAGAACCATATGTCTTAGCTTGTGTGTGTCTGCAGGAAAAAAACCTCACTAGTAACACACAGGCATTTTAAGAAAACAATTTAAGATAAGCTTTGTTAAGAGTACATTCTTTTAAAACATATTAGCCATTTGAAAACCTAATCCATAGATCACAATATAAATTAAAAGGACCTCCATAAATAAACTAACAAAATAAAACACTACTAGCTATTAACCTTTAAAGTCGTATTCAAAGTTTTCATGTTACTTGTATCTAAAGAACCCTTTAAGGAGAAATATGTAAAATGAACACTTAAAAAAACTACTATGCATTATTTTTATTAAATCTGACCAAAAATCCCAATTGTGAAACATCTGCTTTTATCTCAAAACTTTGCATTTGAAGGTTTTAAAAAATATTTAAAATCCACAGACTGCACCATGTTTGGCAGTCATGTCTGCCTATAATTTTAAATAAATCAAGACTTTAAAAAAAAAACGGACTTAATACTACTTTAATGAAAAGAAGTATAATCATTGTAAAATGTTTGAGTACCTCTTATGTTCCAGGCAGAACTAAGTGCTGCAGGGGTAAGACCTAGGAAGATGTACCACTCCTTGTCTAAAAAAAAAAAAAAAAAAAAACACAACCCTTCCCATGAGAAGAGAGGGAGAAGGAAAAAGGAAGACAGAATAGTAAGCACGTACTGATATACAGGCACACCAAAGCTCAAGATGATTCCTTACTCATGTGCATACATGTCACGTTTTTAGACAACTGTAAATATAGCCAACTAAGTGTGTTTCAGAAAAAGAGCACGAGATTGGAGAGACAAGAGGTAAGAAATAAGTGACAAAGACGTTAGTTTATTAATCTACTGGAGAAAGTCTAAGACATGGAGATGAAGAGTTGGCTGATATAAACATAGTCAAATGAATTACAGGTACTGAAATAGCAAATTATTAGTACATCAAAAACAGGAATTTCTCTTCATAAGCAACAGATGAATACAGTTAATGAGAAATATGCCATGGGAATTTATCAATTATTCAACTGCTATTATGATGCAATGATGACATTTCAGATTTTTAGATACAATGTAACTTTTATCTTCTTTTAACTACATGCTAGCCAGGCTCTAAATCCACCTTTCCCACGTGATTCCATCCAAGTACACATGGCTAACTAAATACCAAGCCTTGGCTTCAACAGATGTTAAAGGACAAATTTCAAGTTTTTGTCCCAACTCTCTTTTCTGGGAAAAGAAGGCCAAAATGGAAGACAGCACAAAACAAAGTTTCACTAAGCAGGCTTTTCATGCAAGCATTGGATGCACATAAGGTGGCCTCCAATTCTCAAAATAGGATGGTAAATACTTTAGTGAGACATCAAAGAAACAGGAATAAAAAAGTGCAACCCCTCCCCCCAAAACAAACTAAACAAAAACAAAAAACCAAACCTGTACCACTATGGAACAGATACCTATTTATTTGCTTTACTGAACGGACTTTCCTTGGTAGGTCTGAAGAGATGGGCAGCTAGACAAACTTCCTGAGTACCCATCCACCTTCATTTATTCCCCAGAAAGTAATTTCCCCATCAGATAGCAGAGCCAAGTGAACTCCGATCACATCAATACCAAGCAGAGGCAAGACAAAACAGAGCAGTGATTTAACTCCTTGTACTCGAGGTAGGTGTGTTGAGCTTCAAGGGGTTAGGAAAACCGAAGGCTAAACTTAAACATTTAATTAGAAACTCCTCAGACTTTTTTTTTTTAATGCAGGAAAAAGAAAGGAGTGCTCCACTCTCCGGAAAGGAACGCAAATGCTGAGTCATCATTCTTCATTAGGAAGGAAACTCGAATAAGCGGTTGGAAGATGAAATTCATTCATTAGATTGGGCATCAGGTAAAAAGCAACAGCAAGACAGAAGAAAAGAGCGCTCACAAGACACACATCGAATAGCGGATACAGACATCATTTTATCCAACTCTAAAGGTCTCGACGCACAGATTAAAAAGAGGTAACACCATAAGGGCAAAAGCAGTTTAACAACTGGTTGTCACTTAAGCGTAGGTAGTGCTCAAAGTAAACTTCGTTATCCCAGAAAGGAAAGATGCTCCGATGGCAAGAGACATCCCTTCTGCACTTCAAAAGTAGCAGGCGCTTGGCAAGTGTTTCTGACAGCGTGGGCGGGGGCACGTGGGGCAGAAAGAGAGTAGGGGCTTAAGTGGCAAGAGTGTTCGGCTTCCTCCGAGAGCCTAGCTTGGGAAGGTGGAGGGAGTGAGTGCTGATTCCTCCGGCCCGCGGGGGATGCCGCTGCGGTCCCACCCCCAGTCCCACCTCCACCAGGCCTTGCCCCCATGGGGACAGCTCCCGGCCCAGCCTAGGGCCCCAAAAGCAGAGGGAGAGCAGGCGCTCTCCCGGGCCTGACAGCCTCTGCTGTGCAGAAACCCGGCCTAAGAAAGGTGTGCAAAGAAAGGCGCGAGAGGAAAAGGTCGAAACAAGACCCAGGCCCCAGGAAGTGACTGTGGGAGAAGGGAGGGCTTCCTTTCCAAGGAAAAGGGGACAGATGAGGAATGCACTAGGCGTCCGCGCCACCTCGGCCAGGGAGCCGCCGAGAGTTCCAGCTTCGGCCCGGCTCTCCTGCTCCCTCCCACAGCGTCCCGCGGTGCCCGGGCCTCTCAGCGCCTGGCACCCCCATCTCGGGTACTCACAGAGTCCGGGGCTGCCCGTCGTCTTCCATCATGGTGGGTGCGACGGAGCGATCCCGGGACAAGGGGGAGGGCAGGGCTGGGGAGGGGAGGGGGTGGGGAGGAAGGGGAGGGGGCTCCGGGCACCAGCTGGGGACAGAGGAAAAGGCACCGAACCCTGCACTCGGGGTCTCTCCCCCCAGCCCGCTCCGGACACTGCGCTCCAACCAGGAGCAGGAGGAGGAGGAGGATGAACAAAATGGCCGCCGCCACCAGCCAGGCAGGAAACGGGGCAGAGCGCAGGCGCGGCCCGCCAGGTCACCGCTCAGGCCAGCCGCGACGGCCTGCAAAGGGAATAACTGAGTAGGGAGAAAAACGGGCCGCTGAGGAAACCCTGTGCCCGGTCACGAGGGATCACGTCGTCACTGTGCGCCTGCTGGCCGGCTGAAACCCAGCCAGCTCAAGACGAGAGCGAGTAAAAAGACAACTGTCGAGAAGCTGAAGTCTCCGGGAATTGTGGTCCTGGAAACGAGAGAGGGAAGCAGTTCCCCAGAGGACTTCTGGGAACTGTAGTCCAAAGGAGACGGCCGGCGCCCGCGCCGCCCTGGGACACGAAGAAGAGACTTCTGGGTACTGTAGTCGTACGTGAGGAAGTGAGGCGACCAGGAAGTCGGCGTGCTGGCTGGAGAGAGGGAGAATGAAGGCGAGGTTAAAAGGCAGGGAAAGGAGGTGGGAGGAAAAAAAAAAAAAAAGTAACCGCTGTCCGGGAAGTAAACTACAAACCCCAGAGTGCCTTTCGCTGGGGGCTGTCCGTGAATTGCTCCAGGCATTTTAAGGCTCTTCAGTTGGCTCAGCCTGAGCTGCTGCTCCGCCTCCGTCCAGCCTGAGAGCGGTTTCTTCAACCGCGGCAGAAGCAGTGCCCTGGTTCCGCGTGGTGTCTGAGCCAACAGGCCTTTCATTCCCTTCTCTATAAAGCAAAACGGCCGGCCCGCGGTTATCAACCGCTGCTCCACGCGACGGGCCGGAGGATCTCGGGCGGTCCTCGGGCCGGGGCTGAGCTGGGAGCTGCGCTACCCAAGAGTCGCCCGCGTCCTTGGGGCGCGTTTTTCTGCAAGTAGATGTTCGTAGCTTAGGTATCCTGCTTGTAGATTGCCTTACAAGTTATAGCGTTTTCCCCATCCATTATTTCATTGGATAAGAGGGTAAGAAAAGCAAGCCTCCATTAAAATGACTCATTGAGTCCGCGTAAGGTGCGGTGGTAATGCCCTCCTTCCCCTCTTATTTCGTAGAGTGAAAAAAAATCTTTGGGCGGAGACATGCACAAACTTAAGGTTGTGTTGATAGATATCCGTCATGTAAACAGGGAATGAATTCTTGCATGAACATGTGTGAAGCCGTGTTCAAACTGGCTCAGTAGCCCTCTAGAATTTGTTTTTTCACCCAACAGTTCACAGTATGCTTTCTTCCCGGTATTCATCAACCCCGAAGCATCTTTAGGAGAACGTTACTGAGTTCATTCCACTCCAGTAGCTTAGTGAAGGGTGGTGGTGAAGACAGATTTTGTTCTGCCCACCCTTAAGGGTCCTGGTTAATGCCTTAAGTGCTGGTTCTACTAACATGCTGAGGGCCGACTCTGCAAGCTGCCGTGCAGCTGGTACAGCTGTATCCCAATCCTGTAAGGAGAGTCAACTGTGCAGCAAAAGCGTGGTACTGTCAATATGGGGGAGGAGGGATCTCAACCTTCAAAAAGAATATGACAAGGGAGTTGAGCCCCAGTAAGAGTCAGTGGGAACAGCAACGGGGCACAGAGGCCAAGACCTATAGCTAATGTATGGTTGGAGGAGGGAGAAGTGGGGGAAGGCATGGAGTAGGAGGTCTTGAGAGCTAAGTTAGAGGGCTGGGGCTTTACAGAACCACTTTAAGGATTTATATCAAGCTGGTGAGTTTGGGCTTTGTCTTCCAAGTAATGAGGAGCTATTCAAAGGTTTTATTTTTTTAATTGGACTTTGGTATATAGCACCGTACTTAGAAGGCAATTCATCATTGACCCATGCCTGGCCCACTGCATTAGTTTCCTGTTGCTGTTGTAACAAACTTAGTGGCTCACAACTACAGGGATGTAGTATCTTACAGGTCTGGAGGTCGATATCGGTTTCACTGGGCTAAAATCGAGGTATTGGCAGGGCTGGTTCCTTCTGAATTCTAGGGAAGAATGGGTTCCTGGCCTTTTCCGGCTTCTGCAGGCTGCCTGCATTCCTTAGTGTTTGGCCCCTTCCTCTGTCTTCAAAAACAGTATAGCACCCTCTTTCCTGTCTGACCTCTGCCTCTGGCCTTACATCTCTTTCTGACTGATCCTCCTGCCTCCCTCTTTGACTTACAAGAACGCTTTGTGATTACTGTGAGCCAGGATAATCTCTCCATCTCCAGACCACTAAGTTGATCACACCAGCCAAGACCCTTTTACCATATCGTAACATATTCACTGGTTCTGGAGATTAGGGCATAAATACCTTTCGTGGGCCATTATTCAGCCTACCACACCCACATTTATTAATGTAGTTACTTTTAATAATGTAATAATAGCTGTGAACCATCCACCTAAAAAATGTCCTATGACAGCAATTACATCTAATTCTGTGGTTTGCCTCCCACACACACTAAGTGATCCTATTGCCTCTCCTCACCTGGGGTAACCATCATTCTGAATCCTGTTGTTACCATTTTTTGTTTTTTAAAGATTTTATTGGGGAAGGGGAACAGGACTTTATTGGGGAACAGTGTGTACTTCCAGGACTTTTTCCATGTCAAGTTGTAGTCCTTTCAATCTTAGTTGCAGGGGGCACAGCCCACGATCCCTTGAGGGAGGGAGTCGAACCGGCAACCTTGTGGTTGAGAGTACGCGCTCCAACCAACTGAGCCATCCGGGAGCTCAGCGGCAGCTCAGCTCAAGGTGCCGTGTTCAATCTTAGTTGCAGGGGGCAGAGCCCACCGTCCCTTGCGGGAGTCGAGGAGTCGAACCCGCAACCTTGTGGTTGAGAACCCACTGGCCCATGTGGGAATCGAACCGGCAGCCTTCGGTGTTAGGAGCACGGAGCTCCAACCGCCTGAGCCACCGGGCCGGCCCCACCATTATTTTTATTTATTTATTTATTTATTTTTTACAAAGTTTCTCTCTCTCTCTCTCTCTCTCTCTATATATATATATATATATATATATATATATACACACACACACATATATACACACACACATATATATATACACATATATATATTCCTAAAATGTATGTGTGTGTATGCACATATATTTTTGAATTGTTTTTTGATGTAATAAAAAGAATATTCCCACTACACACCTATTAGGATGGATGGCTAAAAAAAAAACTGACATCACCAAATGCTGGTGAGGATGTGGAGCAACAGTCACTCTAATTCGTTGTTGGTGGGAATGCAAAATAGTACGCCACTTCGGAAGACATTTTGACAGTTTCTTACAAAGCTAATCATAGCTTCTAGGTATTTACCTAAATGAGTTGAAAACTTACGTCCACACAAAAGCCTACACGTGAATGTTAATCGCAGCTTTATTCATAATTTCCAAAAATTGGAAAGATGTCTTTCAGTAAGTGAATGGATAAAGTGTAATGCATCCAGACAACAGAACATTATTCAGTGACAGAAAGAAATGAGCTATCAAGCCAAACAAAGACATGGAGGACTCTTAAATGCTCATGGCTGAGTGAATGAAGCCACTCTGCAAAGGCTGCACACTGTGTGATTCCACCTATGTGACATTCTGGAAAAGGAAAAACTATCGAGACAGTAAAAAGATGAATGGTTACCAAGAGAAGATGAATAGCTGGAGCACAGAGCGTTTTTTTTACAGTGGGAAAACTATGATACTGTAACAGTGGACCCCACAGAGCTGTACAACACAAAGAGTGAACCCTAATGTCAACTATGGACTTCAGTTAATAATTATGCATCAATTGCAACAAATGAACCATATAAATGAGATGATAATAATAATAGGGGAAGCTGTATGCTTGGTGGGGAGAGTGTATATTGAAACTTTGTACTTTCTGCACACTTTTTCTGTAAACCTAAAACTGCTCTAAAAAATAAAGCGTTTCAAAGGCAAATATTCCTTTGTATCCTTTTGAGACTTTTTTCCACCTAATGTAACATGGTTAAGATTCAGCTATATTTTCCGTATTTAGTTCCTTCATTTTCATTATTGTATGATATTACAGTGTGTGAACATGCCACACTATGTCTGATTTCTCGTTGGTGGCCATTTGGGTTGTTTCCAGGTTTTTAGTATTGTGAGCAGTCCTGCTACCCTGTTTCCCCTAAAATAAGACCTAGCCAGACAATCAGCTCTAATGCATCTTTTGGAGCAAAAATTAATATAAGACCTGGTATTATATTATTTGTATTATATATTATAAGACCCAGTCTTATATTAGAGTAAAATAAGACTGGGTCTTACATTAATTTTTGCTCCAAAAGACGCATTAGAGCTGATTGTCCAGCTAGGTAGGTCTTATTTTCGGGGTAATACGGTAGGAATATTCTTGTATGTATCTCCTGTTAGAGATGTGCAAGAGCTTTCTTTGGTCTGCTCAGGTCTGTACCTAAAAATAGAATTGTTGAGTCACGGGGTATGTGCTATTCAATTTTAGAAGATAATGTCAAGCATTTTTTCCAGAGTAGACACACGGACTTGCCCTCCCATTAGCACTGTGTGGGAGGGCTTATGGATGCGTCCACATCCTCCTCAACACTTGCGTTTGTCAGACTTTTTACATTTTTATCAACCCATGTGTTAGCTCAATGTGGCCTTGTTTGCATTTACTTAATACATAAGATTGAGCATCTCTTCATATTTTATTTATTTTATTATGTTCCTCTTCTGAAAATGCCTGTTGATATCTTTTGCCTATTTTTCTGTTAGGTTATATGTGCTTTTCTCATTGACTTCCTAAGGAATTCCTAAAGCTCGTCTTCTCAATTATGTATATTGCAAATATCTTTTCCCGGTTTATAATTTGTCTTTCCTTTTAAATGCCTCTAACGAACAAAAGTTCTTCATTTTAAAGTGGTCATGTGTGTGTGGTCTAAGAACTCTTTTCCTACCTCAAGGTCTAAATTATAGACTCTAAGAATACTCACCCATAGAATCTACTAAGTTTTAAAAATTTGTATTTGAAATTTAAGTCATTAATCTACCTGTAGTTAAATTTTATAGACATGTGGAGTAGGGATCCAATTTCATATTTTTCTATATGGAGAACGATTATTTTTTTTAAACTGCATTTATTGAACAGCTCCACCCAACCTTTCCCAATGGACCTGACATGCCTGTCATTGTGCAGTTTGACTGCTAAGAAGACGGTGGAATTAGATGTGTACGAGATGTATTAAGGACAGCTCTTGTGAAGGATGAAAGGAGGAGGGAAGTGGAGTAGGCAAGAATGCCCACAATGGCGGTTGGACACTTGTGAAAAGAGAGAAGGGAGAAAGGAAGATTGGCTACGAATTGGCTCAGCTTTGGTGCAGCTCTAAGAAAGCCTTGGCTAGGCCACTGGGGAGCCCCAGAACAGAGATTGCCCCTTACAGGAGTCCCATGACAGGCAGAAATGGCCCAGCTCCAGTACCCCCGCCATCTCAGTGACAGGCTGAAAGCAGCCCTGGGAGACAGCGTGGTCTCTGCGTGAATGCTGCAGGGGATGTAAACTTGCTGTTTGCTAACCTAGAGCAGACTTGGAGGCTGTCCACGACTAGACTTCTTACTGCAGGTTCTCCATCTTGGGGGGAGGTCTGACAGGGCACTTCATGGCCACCAGAGTCCCATACCAGAATTTCATACAGGCACAGCTTTGTTTCTGGGCTCTCCATTAAGTTTGAATCCTAATAGATTAGTCTCCTTCCTGCTCTTCAGAAGTGTCCTGGCTATTCTCGGTCCTTTACTCTTCCACATGTATTCAGAGGTTTTAAGCAGAGGAGTAATGTCAGATCTGTATTGTAGCAGGATAACTATTGTAGTAGGAATGAGAGATTTCGGGCGAGATATTGCTTCTGGGCATAATTTCAATAGTCCAGGCAAGAGACAAGGGGCATAGGTTGAGTTGATTCAGTCAGTAGCGATGAGAGAAGATAGAGAGTTATGGATACAAGACAACAGGGAGGCACAAAGGTGGGGGAGAGGGAAAACTGAGATAACTCCCGGTTTATGGCTCGTTGTCTACCCAGATGGCGGGGCCGTTCACAGGGGACAGAACAGGTTCCAGGGAAATTTGGTTTGGCTTTGTACTTGCTGATTGGGCAAGTATCTAAAGCTGCACAATGCACAAATGGACATAGGAGTCTGAAGCTCACGTGGGGGCCCAGACTTGCTTGGAGAGTAATAAATCTTTTGGTGTAATTGAAGTCTTAGCATGAGAGAATGTATCACCTGGGGAAGATATAGTAGATAAGAGGGCTGAGAACAAGCGAGGGTACGAATGGAGAAGGAGGCATCAGAAGAAGAGGGACTACCTCAAAAAAACTGATGAGAAACAACCACAAGGAAAGGCTGCTATCCAAAACCCTTTAGGACGACAGTTATCAAAAAAATCCAAAAAAACTAAAAAACCCAATCCAAAACCAGAAAAATAAGTGATGGTGAGGATGTGGAAAAATTGGCACCCGTGGGCACTGTTGATGGGAATGTAAAATGGTACAGCTACTGTGGAAACAGTATAGCCGTTCCTCAAAATTAAAAATAGAATTACCATATTTTCTAGCACAGGGGTGTCCAAACTTTTTTCAACGTTTTTCACCAAGGGCCATATGCGGTAAAATACACAAACAGCCGGGCCACTCACTCGAGGTGAAGTACGTATTGCCTCACCTGGTTTATTTAAGTAAACTAAATATATTTTTGGAATTTGCTGCAGGCCAATTAACAATTGGATTGCGGGCCGCAGTTGGCCCACTGGCCACAGTTTGGACACCCCTGATCTAGCAATTGCACTTTTGAACATACACCCCAGAGAATTGAAAGCAGGATCTCAAAGAGATATCTGTACTTCCATGTTCATAGCAGCACTATTCACAATAGCCAAAACGTGGCAGCAACTCAAGTGTCCATCGGTTGGATGAATGGATTAAACAAAATGTGGTACATACACACAATGGAATGTTATTCAGCCTTAAAAAGGAAGGAGATCGTGACACCTGCTACAACAGGAATGAACCTTGAAGACATCATGCTAAGTGGAATAAGCCCATCACAAAGGACAAATATTGTATAATTCCCCTTATATGAGGTATGAAGAATAGTTAAATTCAGAGAAAAGGAAAGCAGAATGCTGGGAGCTAGGAACGGGGGGAGGAAAGAATGGGAAGTTCTGGTTTAACGGGTAGAGTTTCAGTTTGGGATGAGGAAAAAATTCTGGAGACGATGGTGGTGATGGTTGCACAACAATGTGAATGCCCGTGATGCCCCTGAACTGTGCGCTTAAAAAAGGTGGCAAATTTTATATGCATTCTACCACAATCTTTTAAAAGGATCTGAGAGAGATTTCTTCAAGAAGATGAAATGTAATGAATACCTAAGTTGTTTCATCTGATTGAAAGGAGAGCAAACAACTGGGGGAGAATTGGGGCATATGTTCCTAATAAAAACATGGAAAACGGAGGGAAGAGAAAATAAGACGTTTACCAATGCCTGTCAAAGAAAGTTGTACAGGAAAGGAAAAGTAATTATATTGTATGATTTGGCTCAGCTGTGCATAGCATTTGCATGGCCATACTAAGAAAAACATTCAGTACTGATGTTTATTATAGTATAATTACGCCACATTATAGTATAGCACATATTGGTGGACGGGAGGTCACAAAATGTGAGAGTGCGTGGTAGATGAGGGGTGAAGGAAAGATAAATTCTTATCTTTTATAGTGTGAAGTCAACAGATAATACCTAAAACTGAGAAAGCAGGAAGTGGCAATATAGTCAAGCTATTTAAAGACAGGGAGGTAAACTAAAAATTCAGTTAAGAGTTGAAAATTGATTATTCTAGGGAACAGGACATTGGAAAGATTAGGTCTGCTTTCCTAACAAGCCCTATAGATCAATTTGATTCTTCATGTACACAGATCTGATAAAAATTAGAATTAATCTAAAAAGAAAAGCATCGATATGGCTGCACCAGGTGAAAAACTAACCCTCCCCTCCCCGTTACTAGGTTTCAGCCCTGTAGATGATGAAAGGCCCTACTTTTCATAAAATCAGGCAACTAAAACATGAATGGCAAAAGGTCAATCTAAATGTGAAATTCGACAAATAAGAAACAAACATGTTGAAAACACAGCCCATAGCAATCTCAGCTGCTTCTGCTATCAGAAGCTTCGGTGTGTAAAGTCATTTAGAAAAATCACAAACCTCTGAACTACATAAAAAGTAAAGGGTCCTCAAATCTGTGGTCTGTTACAGTTGGGTAGCAGGAAGCTGTTACGTCCTCCAGAGGTGTTAACGTTCTCTTTTCTGTAGCCCTCCAACTCCCTGGTTTCACAGTCTGTTAGACTAGGACCCAAACCTGGACAGTCAAGAGGGTCGACCTTAATTCCTCACCCCCTTAACCACTTTGGAAAACAGTTTGGCAGTTACCTGTAAAATTAAACATATACTTACCATATGATCCTGCTATCCTACTCCACGTTGTTTACCCAAGTGAAATGAAAACTCATGTCCACACAAAACCCATACAGGAATGTTTATAGTTATTTTATTCATATTCACCCAAATCTGGAAATATCTTGTCATGGTTAATTTTGTGTGTCAACTTGGCTAGACTATGGTGTCCAGTTGTTTGGTCAAACAGTAGTCCAGATACTGCTGTGGGAGGATTTTGTAGATGTGATTGAAGTTTACAATCAGTTGACTTTAAGTGATGGAGATTACACTCAATAATGTGAGTGGGCCTCATCAAATCAGCTGATGGTCTTAAGAGCAAAAATTGAGGCTTCCTGGAAAAGAAGGAGTTCTGCTTTAAAAAGGTAACTGAAGTCCTACCTGGGTCTCCAGCCTGCTGACCTACCCCATAATTTTGGACTTAACAGCCCCACAGTCACATGAACCAATTCATTAAAAAAATTATTTCTTCATAGATAAATACAGATAGTGACACAGAAGATATAGACATATAGAGATATAGACATATAGAGATATGTATGTCCTATTGGATTTGTTTCTCTGGAGAAGCATGACTGATACATATCCCAAATGTCCTTAAACTTCTGAATGGATAAACAAACTGGTACATCATCCATACCATGCAATACACTTAGCAATGAAAAGGAATGAAACAGGCATGCAATAAGAATGAATCTCAAATGCATTACGCTAAATGCAAGAAGCCAGATTCAAAAGGCTATGTACTGTATGACTCCATTCAAATGAAATCCCGAAAAAGGCAAAACTGTGGGGATGGAAAACAGATCATTGGTTGCAGGGGCTGAAGGCTGGAGGAGGAGTGACTATGGGATGGGGAGATTTTGGGGTGTGCTGGAACTGTTTTATAGCTTGATTCTGTGATAGTTACATAACTATATGCAAATTATATTTTCATAAAAATATGCTAAAACGAATAGGAGGCAAACATGTAAAGAAAATTATTCTATTGAAAGGAAACTGTGGTAACACAAAATTGCCTACTTAAATATATTAATGATACATAGAGATTGAGATTAATTCTGCAATAAGTTATTATCTTAAAAATGATGTCATGTCCATTACATTTAATTAAGACATGTACCCTACAGAAATTAAATATGCTTTGGTTTTTAAAATTTAAATATTGTCATTTAAGGAATTTATATCAAAACCCACCAATATGTACTACAGGGCTACCATAGTCAAAACAGCCTGGTATTGGCAGAAAAACAGACACATAGACCAATGAAATAGGTTTGAGAACCCAGAAATAAAACCACATAAATATGGACAGATAATTTTTGACAAAGAAGCAAAAAACATACAATGGAGAAAAGACAGTCTCTTCAATAAATGGTGCTGGCAGAATTGGATAGCCAAGTGCAAAAGAATGAAATTGGACTGCTATCTTTCACCATGTACCAAAATTAATTCAAAATGGATCAAAGACTTAAGCATAAGACCTGAAACAATAAACTGCATAGAAAACATACGTACTAAACTTATGGACCTTGGGTTCAAAGAGCATTTTATGAATTTGATTCCAAAGGCAAGGGAAGTAAAAGCTAAAATAAACGCATGGGGCTATATGAAATTTAAAAGCTTCTGCACAGCAAAAGAAACCATCGACAAAAGAAAGAGGCAACCAACTGAATGGGAGAAGATTTTTGCAAACAGTGCCTCCGATAAAGGGCTAATATCCAAAATATACAAGGAACTCATGCAACTCAACAACAAAAAAACAAACAACCCAATTGAAAATTGGGCAGACAACCTGAAGAGACATTTCTCCAAAGAGGACATACAAATGGCAAATAGACATATGAAAAAATGCTCAATATCACTAATCATCAGAGAAATGCAAATAAAAACCACAATGAGATATCACCTCACCCCAGTCAGGATGGCTATCATCAACAAGACAAATAGTAACAAGTGTTGGAGAGGCTGTGGAGAAAAAGGAACCCTCATACACTGTTGGTGGGAATGCAGACTAGTGCAGCCGTTATGGAAGGCAGTGTGGAGGTTCCTCAAAAAATTACGAATAGAATTACCATGTGACCCAGCAATCCCTCTGCTGGGTATCTACCCCAAAAATCTGAAAACATTTATACATAAAGACACGTGTGCTCCAATGTTCACTGCAGCTTTATTTACGGTGGCCAAGACATGGAAATAACCAAAATGTCCTTCGATAGATGAATGGATAAAGAAGTTGTGGTATATATACACAATGGAATACTATTCGGTGGTAAGAAAAGATGATATAGGAACATTTGTGACAACATGGATGGATCTTGAGAATATAATGCTAAGCGAAATAAATCAGACAGAAAAAGCAGAGAACCATATGATTTCACTGATATGTGGTATATAAATCAAAAACAACAAAAGAACAAGACAAACAAATGAGAAACAAAAACTCATAGACACAGACAATAGTTTAGTGGTTACCAGAGGGTGAGGGGGGTGGGGGGGTGGGAGATGAGGGTAAAGGGGATCAAATATATGGTGATGGAAGGAGAACTGACTCTGGGTGGTGAACACACAATGGGATTTATAGATGATGTAATACAGAATTGTACACCTGAAATCTATGTAATTTTACTAACAATTGTCACCCCAATAAATTAAAAAAAAACAAAACCCACCAATAACTGAGACCGATAAAAACAAACAAAAAAAGTCCATATTGTTTCATGTGTTTGAATTTGATTTCACTGCTGTATACTATTCCATTGTGTTACCATTGCAATTTATTCATTCTTCTACTAATGTGCATTTTATGCTATTATGAATAGTGTTGCTATGAATAGTAAATAAAGTACTATTTAATAAAGTGTTTATCCTTTTCCTGAAAATCTTCTATTATTCCCATTGCTGAAAGGATGAAACCCAAGGGGACCCTTGCGGTGGCCTCAGTAAATTTTCCTGGGCTCTGCTTCTGTCTGGATTTAGCTAACGGGGAATAATGGCCAAGCTTGCCAGAAAATATACAGGACACCCAGTTAAATTTCAATTTCACATAAACAACAGTGTTTTAGCATAAGTATTTCCCATGTAATCTGGCAACCCTGGTACCAGCAGGAAGGAAGAAAGAGAAAGAGGACTGTATTTATTCTCCCAACTCCCTGCCTGCTGAGTCGCCAATGGGCTGGCTGTGTCCCCCAAATCATAACTCTTGCCCGGCAGCCCTCAGCATACAGCTCACCAGGTTCTAGCAATTGGTCCTTCTTCTTGCTGCATCGGGCCTAAAAATGGTACATAGCTCCCAGCTATTATTAGTACCAGGGTACGTACCAACTCCTGTTACTAAACCCTGACCACACTTTCGTAAATAGCTCCTTGATTCAATTCTTTTGGATGGGGGTGTGTTGTCTGTGTCCTGCTGGACAGTGATGAGGCTGTTTCTGTCTCCTGGAGACAATACATAGACCTTTCCTTTCCTGGCATTTCCACGGCAATGTGTGTGCTTATAACTCCAGAAAAGGGCCAGAGTGTGGGGCTTCTCTCTCACGCCCAGTATATCAGATCCAGCTAAGGCACTCCCACCCCACCCCCATTTCTTTCTCTCCTACTTGTTGGTCACTATTATCTCCTTCGGGGTAAGAAAAAAACTGTCCCCAGGACCTCATCTCTTCCTTTCCGCTCTGCACCTTTGGTATCAGCTCTGTACTCTGAGCCCTCCAGGCCCTTGGTCTCTGAGACCTCAGGAAATCTTTCCTCACTCAATAAGCCCAGCTGTTGCAATTGAAAGGTGAGGTTGTCAAGACCACTATCTTAAGTAATGTTTGAAAAATCCACTCAAAAGTTCTGTGGGCTTCTAGGACAGGCCTAGCCCCCGACACATTCTCCCCCTGACACGATAAATGTTACTGTCTCAATGGATGAGGACTGAAGGGAGGTAAGAAAATACTGGGATAGAATAAAACCTCAAGTGTCTCCACATTGTATCCCACCTCATGGCACCCAGTATAATGAGAGTTCAGTGCAATTATGCTTAAAAACAATTAAGAAAGAGTTAATAATAATAAAACTACGTATTTCTTACCGAACATTTCCTCTGAATTGAGCACTGTGCAAATAGTACCGGTCTTCAACAAGCCTGCAAGGCAGTGAGGATTCGTTTCAGCTACCACCATCTGCCAAGAGCTGGGGGTCCTGCAAGCGACATTTCTTCTTCGTCAGCTGGCCAATAAAGGGCCACTAGGGGGAGTTTGGAAGACAGGAGAAGAGAAGGGATTCATTTCTTCCTATTTGCTTGCTGATTTCCCCCATAGCAGCAAACAGTTCCAGTTTCCAACTTCTTTTCACATTTCTAGCAGAGCGGGTAGCGGCCACTCCTCAGATGTCTGAGCCCTAGGAGACCCCCTTCCTCTAAGCTCCCCTACTCTAAATTTGCAGGTTCTGGTGATTGGTACACCAACGACCCTTGATGAATCAGGCTTCCTGAAATCCATGCCCTCCTGTTGTCGCCCTCCGCTGTGACTCAGGCTAAGCCAGGTGACTTTCTTTGGCCAATGAGACATCAACAAACAGGCAAGCAGAGGCTGGATGAGCACTTGAGCATTGGGACTTGTTCTCTTGGACAGTTGCTGCCACCATCACGTGAGGGAGCCCAATTTAGCTTGCTTGAGGATGAAAGAGGCATAGAGAGAGAGACCAAACCATCCAGAAAGCCCAGCCAACCTTCCAGCTGAAGACTGCAGCATGAATGAGCCCAGGTGAAACCAGAAGACCTGTCAGGCCAACCCAGAGAATGTTAAACTTCTAAGCTTTGGAGGGATTTGTAATGCAGCAATGGATGACTGAAACAGTTCTGATCATCCCAGCCTCTTCCCTCCACCAGTGGGATGGTAGCTCCCCGTTTTGTTTGTTCCGTCCTCCAACACATGTTTAGTGTAATTTCTGTTTTCCTAACTGGACCCTGACTGATACAGAATTATTATATCCATTTTACAGATGAGAAGACTGAGGCTCACCGAGATTAACATTATTAATCTACAGCAATAGATAATTGTGCTATATAATAAACAGCCTCTTGTAGATTATGATAATGACAATTATTTGAAGTTGATGTCACCCATAGGAGGGGTTGTGTTCCACATCCCGAAGGCTCCAGCTCTGAGCCAGCAGAGGGAGCTCTGTCCCTAAGGGCCCAGTCAGCTGCTCCCACTCAGGCGCCAATAAGGCTGACAATACCTGTCCCACCTAAAGGTCTGGGCAAGCACTTCATCGGAGGAGACTGTGGGCTCCTTCAGGGGAAAGCAAAGGAAGGAAGGTAACATTTGTTAAGACTCAAGAACTGTGTCAATGTAAATGTTTTTAAACTGGAGCTGCCCTGTTTGAAGCAGAGTGTCCTCCAGGAGAAGGAATCCAGAGTCCCTTCCTGCCCTCCTCCTACCTCCCACCTGATTCCACTCCAGTGTCAACAGGAGTTTCTCTGGAGTGGGCCACATTTGCCCACTCAGT
This sequence comes from Rhinolophus ferrumequinum, assembly GCF_004115265.2. Lineage (NCBI taxonomy): Eukaryota > Metazoa > Chordata > Mammalia > Chiroptera > Rhinolophidae > Rhinolophus > Rhinolophus ferrumequinum. Next base: position 9,834,349 of record NC_046299.1, on the reverse strand, counting down.
GGACAGTCACTGAGTAAAAGGCAGCACAGGGGACAGTGTGGTTCTCTTTCCTAAGTCCCTTCCTGTAAAATAGTAACAAGAGTCAAAAATGGCAGGCCTGCTCCCTCCCCAGACAATGCTTGACCATCCTGCCTCTCCTCCCTCCTCTCCTGCTCTCCAGTCTGCAGCAACCCTGCACTTGGCTCAGAGGGGTTCCCTTGATCTTGCCCTCCGGGTACATTCTCTCTATGATACTGAATCTGTGTGAAACTGACTTTTCCTCCCAAACAGCAGCAAAATCTGAGACTCAAGTCTGAGCTCTGGCATATAAATACTAGACCTCAGAACCTGTAAGCAGGTCTCACAGTTCAACCAACTTGGGAAAAAGGAGCCGTGCTTGTCCAGCCCAGCTTACCTCTTCTCCCTGCGCTGGGGTTTGGCATGAACCATCAATGATCCCCTAACCTCCCAGTTACTTGTCATTGCCTCCTTTATACAAATACCTGCTTTGGAACTAGGTCTAGGGAGAAGTGATAGGCCAAAGGTAGAATCTGGGCATTCCTGGCTTCCCCTAGCCAAAATGCCATTTTAAAACGTGATGTAATATGTAACACACACTAAAAAACACATCTGACGTATGATGTTGTTAAGGATAAGAAAATGAATTCTTAAGAACCCACCATCCGTCGTAAGAACTGGTACATTACCTGAGTCCTGTGTCCCCTCCATTCCCTTCTTATTTCTAATACTAATGTATCACAGTTATATTTGTTCTTTAATTACAGTGACACTTTCTAGAAGTTTAGGCCTCGATTTGGATTAGTCTTATTGTTTCCTCACAATTAGATTCAGGCTAAATATTTTTGGTAGGAATCCTGTATAGGTGATGCTGTGTCCTCTATACATCCCATCAGAAGCTACTTGGTGTTGGTTTGTCCCCTGAGTGGTCATGTCAAATTTGATCACTTGGTGAAGATGACATCTTCCACATTTCTCTTTTGAAAAGATAGCTTTTAACCTTTGTAATTAATAAGTAACCTGTGAGGTAATAATTTGAGTCCATGTAAATATCCTTTTCCCCAACATTGTTTTATCAATGGTTTTGGCACCTATTGACGATTCTTTCCTGAATCAGTTATTACTATAGTGGTTCCAAAATTTTCTAGTAACCCACCCTCTTGCCCCCCTTATTTTATTTGAAGTAATATCCTTTTATTCCCAGTTAATAACCATAAGGCAACCAAAAAGCTTGTTCTCTTATTTCACTTTCATTCTTCAGTTTACTTTCTCGCAGAATTTTAAAGATATTGTCCACTCTTTTCTGGCTTCTATTATTGGTAGAGAGACGTTTCCTACAGTCTTATTGTCATTCCTTTGTAAATGACCTGATTTTTATCAAGAAATGAAAGCCCAGATGTGAAAAAGAAATGAAACCTTTAGAAATGAAAAAAACATAATTGTTTAAACAAACTTGATGGACAGATTAAGCACCAAATTTGACACAGATATTAAGAAAAATGAATGAACTGGGACATAATGTGGAGTGATTACCCAACACACACAGAAAGAGGAGATGGAAAATATGAAAAAGGTTATGAAGTATGAATGAAAGAATAGAAAGTCTAACATACATTAAATTGAAGTCCAGAAGAGGACAAAGAGAAAGAACGAGAGGCAATACAGCTGAAGAGAAGTAGCTGAGAATTTTCTAGAATTTGAAGACACGAACCCTTAGCGATAGGTGTATTCGTTTCCTAGGGCTGCCCTAACAAAGTACTGCAGACTGGGTGGCTTAGACAACAGACATTTATCCTCTCACAATTCTGGAGGCTGGAGGTCTGAGGTCAAAATGTAGGCAGGGTTGGTTTCTTCTGAACTTTTCTCCATGGCTTGCAGACGGCCATCTTCTCCCTGTTTCCATGTGGTCTTTCCTTTGTGCGTATCTGTGTCCTAATGTCTCGTATAAGGACATCAGGGCCCACTCTAAAGAACTTATTTCACTTAATCACCTCTTTCAAGACCCTTTCTCCAAACACAGACACATTCTAAGGTACTGGGACTTAGGACTTCAACACACTTCCTTGAGAGGGGAACAATTCAGCCCTAACAACGGGAATCATAATATTATACATCAGGTATGATAAATTAAAAAGCCACAGCCCAACATGATGTAATGAAATTGCTAAACACTGAAGTCAAAGAGAAGGTCTTAAAAGCCACCAGAGAGAAATGCCACAGTCTGCCTGACTGTAGAATGGCTCCCTACCGGGCATCCTCAAATCCAGCTTCTAAAAGCTGTCAAAGCTCAGCCCCGGCCTGTCTGTCTCTCCAAGAGGTCTTGCACTGAGGTTTGGCTTCTCTAAACGTATGTAACGTTCGTTTAAGCCCAAGCCTGTGATATGGCCTTTCTGTTCACCCACAGAAAAGGAGTGCTGGCAAAGTCAGCAGGTAGAGGCAGACCTTAAATCTCTCCCCTACACAGACCAAAAATGAAAAATCCACTTGGGTTACAGCACTGCTATAAAAAGCAGAGTGTGTTGGGGTAGCGAAAGCTGGCAGATGGGGACTGAATAGAGCATTAGTGTGGGATGGAGTCAACATGTATTCCTGGCTGGGAAAATGGAAAGTGTCGTAGAGAGTATATAGTTGACAGGTTTGCCAAGGGTCCCATGGTGAATAAATCATTCCTGCTGCCCTGGTTCTTGTGCCCATGGTCCCCAGTGCCTGAGGCATGGCAAGTTACAATATAATTTATCGTGTGGGGGTGTTTGGGCTACCCCGAGAGACAGGGGTCTGTCCAAAGGCGTCCTATAACCTCTATCGCACCAACCATATTTCTCTGTGCTAGGCAAATGCTCAATAGGTGAGCGAGTTGATTGGGAATCCCTGGAGAATCTTTGCATCCTGGAGCCTACCGTGGGCTCTGACCAGCTGGAAGGGATTTATAACTAAGCTGGACATCTGCTGCTATATCCGCTGCCTCCATCACCATCACCTCTTGCATGGAAAACAGCTGCCACCTTCTCCACTGGTCTCCTTCCTTTCAATGCATTCACCACATACCGTGTTTCCCTGAAAATAAGACCTAGCTGGACAATCAGCTCTAATGCATCTTTTGGAGCAAAAATTAATGTAAGACATGGTATTATATTGTATTATATTATGTTATATTATAAAGACCCGGTCTTATAGTAAAGTAAGACTGGGTCTTATATTAATTTTTGCTCCAAAAGACGGATTAAAGCTGATTGTCCAGCTAGGTCTTATTTTTGGGGAAACACGGTAGCAGTCAAGTGATCTTTTTGAAAAGATGGTAATCAGATTACATCACTGTTTTGCTTATTAAAATCTTCTGTGGTTTCCCATAGCATTGAGAACAAAATCCAAGTTCCTTGATTAAGTCTATATGACCCTGCAAGATATGGACCCCTTTGGTATAGTTTCTCCCCTCCTCTTCCTCACTATGATCCAGCCACCTGGGCTTTTTTTCAGTTCACCAAACTGAGCTCTTCCCCACCCCAGGGCCTCACTCTTGTTCTTCCTTTTACCTAGAAAGGTCTTTTTCAGCTCTTCCTGGAGTTGGGCCCTTCTCATCTGTCAAGACTCAGCTCACGTGTCCCCTTTCTAACCAAACATGGAAAGTGGATTCCCCCAGTTACTCTCTATTTCAGTACTGTCCATTTCCTTATTGGTATAATCACAAGCTCTATTTAGTTTGCTTGCTTGATTCTGTCAGTCTCCCCAACTAGAATCTTACAGGACAGGGACACTGTCTCATCCTGTGTCCACTGTATCTCCAGCTCGCAGCACAGTGCATGGTGCATTCAGTGCTACCTTCACACGCCAGGTGCTACACAACCAGGACCACTGGACCCTACCCCAGAACTGTTTTTTTACACTCCAAGGCAACCCAAAGCTCAGCAGAATCAGGGGAGCTTCTGCTCTGGCCCAATCTAGCTCCTAACCACCCAGCCTACCATCAGAATTTAAATGGACCCCAGGAGCCAAAAGTTGTTGAAATGCAGAGCTAGCAACAGTTTACCTCCATAAATTTGACTCCCTGTTGCTCATGGTATTAACTCTGGTTTCAGGGACTTCCATTTCAATTAAGACTCTACACACTTCAAAATCCTCTGAACAGCAGGACACTGATTGAATTCGAGGTGCCAGGAAGCCAAGTGGAAAAATTAATCGTAAAACCACTGGTCCTTTTACCGTGTAGTTAAAAACTTGAACAAACAACTTTTACACCTCCTTTAACATTCTATTCTGCTCCAAATTGATCTGGAATATGTAGTAACATACACTGTTTTTAACCGGCCTATTAGGCATGTCCAGTCTGGTCCACAGAGCTCTTGATTTGAGATTCCAGTTTGCCTCTCAGCAGCACTATTGGTACACAATGTGGGTCAAGTTTATAAGACTTGTAAATGTTGAAAAAGGATATCTGAATTATTCAAGTGGTTGCATATATTTTGGAATATAAGACCTCCAGACAAATATGTAATTATATATTTCAAATGCTTTCCTTTGGTCATATAAATTATGGTATACCCATCCAATGAAATACTGCGCCATTATTCTAAAAGAATATGGACAATCAATATGCATTAATATGGAAACGTGCAAGATTATTAAGTGAGAACAGTAAGTTACAGAGCATTAATTATAACAGCCCTCTGTGTGCATGTGTATGTAAATATATTTTTCTTGTAAGCATGGACTATTTCTGGAAAAAGACCCTATGTCATCTCTGGAAGTAGAATGGCTCCGATGACAATCTCTGATATATATCAGGTGCTTGCTGTCTACCAGGCATTGCTCCAAGCATTTCTTAAATGCCTTCGTTTACTCTCCACAATGCCCCTTGGAGGAAGGTATTACTATTTTCTCTCAGTTACAGATGAGGAAGGTGAGGCCAGGAGAACATAACTCAACTTCAGTGTCCTGTGTTATTTGAGGTGTTTTTTTTGTTTGATTTTTAAACCCTGAATCTGCATTTCTTCTATCATGAAAAAACAAACTTGTTAATAGTTTAAAATCATTCTGTCTGGGATTTTGAAACCCAGAGGGGCAGTGGAAGTGTTTAGTCTCAACAGGTTCTATGACGACAGTGAATGAAAACCCAGGTTGCGTCACTTCCAGCTGGGCGCCCTTTTTCCGGCAGCCTTGTTTGGAGAGGGTGGTCAGAAGCCGCTGGAGTCAAAACAGAGCTCAGTAGAAGCAAGAGAGCAGGAAGGAGGAAAAGTCCAAGGGAGGCCCTTCGGAACAACCAACTCTGGTTTTCCCAAGTGTGTGATTACCCACAAGCTGACCTCGCTGCCTACCACGGTGACATCAGGTAACACTGTCCCCAAGTAACCTGAACAATTCAAGATTAGCCCCTGGCTGCAACCTTTTATGCAGTGGCATCCTGATAAAATCCACTATTATTCAACACTCATTGTGACACTGGACCTCATGCTAACACTTCCTTTAACACCCACAACAGCCCACGAGCTGCATTATCCCCATTTTAACAGCAAAGAATCTGGCACTTCGCGAAATTCAGTCATGTAAGTCCCACAGCCAACTGCAAGGTTAGGACTTGAACTTGGGTCTGTCTGGCTCCCTGTTAACTCCCGTACTGGGGTTGCCATGGGTGAGCTGATGGCCGCCAGACGTCGCAGGTTGTATGTTCAGCCCTCCCTTACTCAGCACCCTTTATCCAGATCGAGTAGGATACAAAAAAGATGAATAGGTGCAAGGCTCCTGCCTCGTGAGCCAGGATCTGTCTGCTTCTGCACTGGCGGAACGCTGAGCAAAGTGGCCACCTGCCTAATGACCTCTGAAACGGCCCTGAATCTCGTTCCTGTGATCTATAGCCTGCGGTGTCCTGGAGTTTCCCTCCAGGCTCTGGTGCCTCAGCCTCCGTTGCCTGGCTGAACCTGCCACCCACTGAACTCTAATTGCAATACTTAGGTCCCATTGCCCTCTAAAGATAGAGCCTAGAAATGCGAATGGTTGGCCTGGGAGCATCTTGGGGGGGGCTCATCACACTGAATCTCACGCCCTAGGAAGCTGGTGTCTTGCAGATATCTTAGGGCAGTTCCTAGAGGACTTGCTGATGCTAAAAACGATGGTGATGGACAAAGGTATACTCAGCTGGTCTCCTGCCACTCCCTTCCTTGCACTTGAATACACTCCTGGCTTTACACACACACACACACACACACACACACACACACACACACACACGGCTTCAGACCTTTGGGTCTTAGCTTGCTCTTCCTTCTGCCTGCAATGCCCTTCCCATCTTTCTTCACACGACTGGCTGTTACTTAGTCTGGAGATTCAGCTCAGATATCAATCACATCCTCAAACCCAAGCTGGGCTAATACTTTCATAGCACAAGGGTTTACCGCGATTACAAGGCTTCTATTACATTGAAACGTGCCTCCCCCTTTGGACTGTAAGTCTTTAAGGACAGGGCTCGGGTTTGGGTCCCTTACAGTTGCTCAGAGTCTCACCTGATGTCTGGCACGTCGCAGGCACTTGGAGCAGGTATGTCGCTCTGTCCAGCAGGTATGTTCTCAGCCTCCAGGTGGCCTCTTCATTGCGTTACATAAGTGCCAGAGCTTGTAAGATTGCTGCTTATCCGAGGTTCATCTGCAAGAAGCTGTAATTGAAACAGCTTCCAGGACGGAAAATCACTTCTAGAATTTAATTTCCAAGCTTGTGGCCTGGATTACAGGAAATGCTTGGAGCACGAATGCTCCCTGTGCCGAATCCAGATGGGTGTGTTTCCTAGGCTGAGAAATGTGAATCCAGTCTTTGGCCCCAGAAATGTCTGGCATTAACTTCGGAGGAAACTAGAAAAATAGGGTAGTATAGCCAGCTAGGCTCAATTATACTTCTCTTAAAGAATGTCTTTTCAAAACAAAGGTGGTGGTGTGTTGCAGGGGTGGTGCCTGCCAATTTTAACCTGGAGTTTTTGGGGGACCTTTGCTGTTCAGGAGACAAGTGTGCAATTGTCATTGATTTTAAAAGTTCAAAGAAAGAATTTCGGGTAGTCAGTCTTTAGCCATCACAAGGCGGGCCAAATGTCGAGAGGGCCTGAAAGCTGCCAGAAGGAGCACGCCAGGGAGAAGGAACAGAGATCTGAATCTGTTCTCCTCTGAGGATATAAGTAAGCCTGTGCCTGTGGTCAGATGACAGCAAGAAGAAAAATAGCTCACATTTACGGAGTCTTGGCTTCTTGCCAAACATTATGCTGAAAACTTTATACCTTTTACGTCATTTGATCCAATAACCCTTTGAGGTGGACACCAATATTATCCCCACTTACAGCTGAGGGGACCAAGGTTCAAAAGGTGACTTGTCCAAGGTGGCAGGCCTCTTACTGCTTTGCAAACACTTTCACAATTTTAAACAAAACCCCTGTCCTATGTACTGGGAATTCAAGGTCCTCTGGCTGGGAGATCCACAGGGGCTCCCCTGGCTGTAGGGCAGAGGTGCCCTTTTGCTGCTAGTAAACATTCTTTCACACAGTGCTGAAGACAACAGATTCATTAACCACCTACTGGCCACCTGCCTGCCCCCTCCCAGCTCTCTGAACTTCCTTTTTGGTTATAAGTGCACTGAGCAACCAGGGAGAGGTGTGGAGCTTTCTGAAGCCCTGTGGGTGGCCCTAGCATGGAAGTATTTCTGAGCCTCCCGTAGTACCTTCCCTCGGATGCTAGGGAGACAGCAGAGTCCCTCTTTGTCGATCAAGAATGCCACCTCCTGATGCTGGCGCCACAAGAGAGCGCTGAACCCCTCTGGCCCCTGAGCTCAGCTCTGTGACTCATCCCCGCAGCCCTGCCAGGCATGTGCTGTTTGTGGAGGTCTGTAATTACTTAATGAACTATCTGAATGATATTCCTCTAGTCATCCCCATCCTCAGGGTGGTAATTGTATTTGAGGTTATTTAAAAACATTATTGTATCCAAATAGAGTTTACAGCAGCAGACAGCGTGATTACTACTCCTGCTATCCTGGGTGTAGCTAAATGGTGCTATAAATGCCCGGTGAGTCGTGAGTTGTGCGAAAATGGCTGCTCCAACAAGGAGCCCCTCTACCCACCCCCTCAGTGGGGCTTCCTGCCAGAAACAACCAACCCTGAGAGGGGAAGTAGTGAGAGCAACTCGTGGCCAGACTCCAGTTGACTTTGGTTTAGAACAGACTGTTTTCAGAGGAGGTTCTCCACTAATTTGATCTTAATTTTCAGACGTGAGCCAACTCTTCCTTATCTCTACAAGAACATATACTGACACGAATCTTGGTCTGCCTTCCTTTACCACCTTTTTGGGAAATATATGAGTGATACAGTTAAAAGCATGGGTACGGCTCACTTAAACATCTCTAAGCCTCCATTTCTTTGTCTGTAAAATGGGAATCATCATAGTGACAGTAATGAGAGTTGACATTTCAGTGCTTATATGTCAGGCAGTGTTCCAAGTATTCTACATGAATTATTTTCTATGATCCTCAGGATAATTCTGTGACGTACCACTGTGAGGTACTGTAACCAGGAACTATTATCACCCTCACTTTTCATGTTGGGAAACCAAGTTACGGAGTGGTTAGTGACTTTTCCAAGATCACTTGCCTGCATGTAATGAGGACAGGATCCAAATCCAGAAGACTAATTCTAGAGCCTACTTGCCAACCACTTAACTACTCTGCTTTTTTCATAAGGCTGTGAATATTCAGTGAGATTCACTAAACAGATACTTCCTGTATGTCAAGTACTGTTCCAGGTGTCAGAGCTATGGAAAAATCCCTGTCCTCACAGATGTCACATTCTAGCCAGGAAGAGTATCCATTTAAAGCTTTTAGTGTGACACTTAGGACAAGGCCAGGACTCATTTCTGGGTCTTAAGACTTTAGAAGTTTCTGCATGATATTTTAGTTATTTATGTACACATTTTAACGCTCCTACTAGATTATAAACTTCCCGAAGGCAAGATTAATGTATCCTTCCTTTCTGTGTCTTCTAACTCCTTACACATAGCAGGAAGTCAGTCAATATTTGTTGAATAAGCAAACCTGTTGATCCTGTATGTACGTGGAGGAAAAGCAAAAGTGCTTTATCTGTGTATTAATGCAGAAGTTCTCATCTATAGCTGTAAGTATACCTGAGATGTAGAATTACACATCCATGTCGATTGCTAAGAGAATCACAAGATATGAAAAGCTCTTCAAAAACTGTAACACATAAAATATATGTAATGTGTTATTGATATATATAATAGAGAGAGAGAGAATGAGAGAGAGAGAGAGAGAGAGAGAGAGAGAGAGAGAGAGAATGACATTACTCTTTTTCTATGGTTCCAGCAGAGCAGATGCTAATCCCAGGACATAAGCTGCCCTCGTATGCAGACGGGAACCCACCACCCACACAAGGCAGCATAGAGTGAAGAGCAAGTATTTTCACAGAGACAACATAAGGAATTTTTATTGTAAAGAAACAAACAGATGCATTAGTTGCATCTATTGCTGCATAACATATTACACCCAAATTTAGTGGCTTAAAACAATAGGAAACATTTATTATCTCATGGTCAGGAATTGGGGAGCAGCTGAGCTGGGTGGTTTTGGCTCAGTGTTTCATGCAGTCAAGATGTTCGCCAGAAAAAAAAAAAAATCAAATATGTGGTGATGGAAGGTCTCCATTGGTCTCCATTCAGGAGACCAAGGCACGAGTGTCTTCACAACATGATGACTGACTTCTCGCCGTGGGAACCATTCAGGAGACCAAGGCAGAATCTGCACTATCTTTCTATCTCTGCTCTATCTTGGAAGCCATGCGCTATCTCTTCTGCAGATCCCATTAGTCACACAGGTCCGCCTTATTCAGTGTGGCAGGCGAGTACCAGGAGGCTCTGGCCATCCTGGGGGCTGGCTACCACAAAGGGGAACTGGGGCTCAGAAATCAAGAACAGTGGCCACAGCCCGGCCAGGCCTCCTAGAGACAACAGCTGGAGGGTACCCTGGAGCCAAGGCCACTCTGGGCACGTTAATGGCAGGTGTCCTTAAGTCTTCACTGCTGTGTTCTCCCTTTCATGTGACTCAGCCACACCCCTCCTATCTCCTCCTGCCAGTTATTTCCACGTTTCTTACTTTATATCCCTAAAAGCACACTAAGATGGCTCAGTTCATCTTTTTTTCCAGGTCATCACAGCCTATGGGTGGCTTGCTGGGATCCACTCCTAGCCCAGACATTTGGGAGAGGCAAGGTTCACGTGGTCCAAAACATGGATATCTTGGCACAGGGCTGTGGTCAGGAGAGTCTTGCTAAGGTGACATAGTGGGTGGAACAGAACTGAGGGAGCGTAGCCTGCCTGAGAGAGCTGTTGCTCACCAGGCACTGTGCTGGATGGAGGGGCCACAGGTGGACAGAAGGAAGAAAAATGAAGACAGGTTGGTCCCTGGCCACTCTTTTAGACATGAAGACACCCATAACCAAACAATTATAATCTGTGTATAATAAGGCTATACTAGAAGTACCTGGGCAGATGGGGAAGACTCCCAAAGGAGACTTCTGCCAGGATCTTGAAAGGTGAGATGGAGAGGACCCGGACGAAGAGAAGGGAGAATGGCATTTCCAGCAGGAAGGAACCTGCATTGGCTAGTTTGGGGGAAAGTGAGATGCTGTAGTGGGACTGAGGACAGGGTGAGTGGGAGAAAAGCTGGCAAGGTCGGCTGAGGTGACACTGTGACGAGCTTGGCGTGTTCAGTGAAGCACTTGGGCTCTTCCGGAGAGCAGTGGGAAGTTTTTAAAGGATCTGAAACAGGAATGAAGATTGGGGGTAGCTCCAGGGGCCTACACAACAGCAACCCTGGAAGGGAGGGCAGGTCTGAAGCTTCCTTTGAAGACTTGTTTAAACATACAAGCATCCTTCCCTCTTCAGGTTCTAGTTCACAAGGGGCCATGTATGATTTGAGGAAAATGGTAGTCTCCATTACAAAAAGACATCCATGCTTATGAGGAACTAATGACTGCTCCTTCACTGGTTTCCTTTAATAGCAATCCCTTTGAATATAATTCCACAGGCATCCAAATTAAGCAAAAAGCTTTGTGCAGCACCAAGATGGCCACATCTGCCTAATGAAAGGTTTAATCAGAAGCCTAAGAAAAGTCTCCCTGTGGACTCCCCATCAAATAACTTACTCTCCTACAAACAACCTCCCAACCAATTCAGGAAATAATGTCTGGAAAAGAAATCCTTTTTAGTAGTTCAGGTCCTACTAATAAGCAGCTTGCAGCAGACTCAAGATTCCCACATTAGTGAGTGAAGTTCAAGTATGCCAGTTGCAGGTTTTATTATTTAAATTCCTAGGGCCAGTTTCATGTCTCAGACTACTTTTGTAGAGTGACTTAAAGGGCAAAAACAAGCACCTGGGCTTTCACTGGAAGAAATGGGTTGCTTTGATGAAGTCTGGCTTTGGGTAGGCGAACCATTATTTTGCAGAAGCCTCTGGAAGTTGCATGGCCTGTTTAAGAACCCACCCTCTATAGCCAGCTCCCCTGGATTTATATCCAGGCTCTGACATTTCCTACTGTGTGACCTTACATAAATTACTTGGGCTCTCTGTACCTCTGTTTCTTATCTGTGAAATAGGGATTGTCTGAAATAGGGATTAATCTGGTCAAGGTGTTATATAACACAACAGCACAGGCTAAGGAGCTTATAATCAACAGAAATTTATTTCTCACAGTTCTGGAGGCCAGAAGTCCAAGATCAAAGTGCCGGCATGGTCATGTTCTATTGGACGTCCTCTTCCTAGTTCATCGCTGGCACCTTCTTGCTGTGTCCTCACACGGTGGAAGGGTTAGGGATTTCTCCAGAGCCTTTTGTATGAGGGCACTAATCCCATTCACGGGGGCTCCACCCTCTTGATTTAAGCACCTCCCAAAGGCCCCACCTCCTAATGTCATCACCTGGCGGGGTGAGGATTTCATCATATGAATTTTGGGGGGGACACAGTCAGACAGACGATTGTAGGGATAACACTAACACTTCCTTCTTAGGGTTCTTGGGAGGGTTAAGTGAATTAAGAGTATGAGTGCTTGACACATAGAAAGCTCCTTATAAGTGTTTGCTGTTATTATTATTACTTTAGTGTCAATTAACTGACTTGCAACTTTTCTCCCATTAAGCTGTACCTGCAACAAATTTTCACTTTGAGAATCATCAACGGCACTAATAATAAATGGCACCAATTATCTGCTGGTGCATGCTTTCCCCAACTTTCAAATGTATCTTTACCAGCCTGGTGCTGTGGGCCTGGAACACGGTATGGACTCCCAGGGGGCCACCAAACCTGTGCCAGAGGGTACAGGCTGCCTTACAAGGTTATAAACACCATGAAGGCAAATACCACCTGCTCTGATTCACCAGTCAACAGCATGGCATAGTTGAATGGATAATCCATAGGTTTTGAATGAAATTAATCTGGGAAATAGAGGAATTCTGGGAAATCATAACAGGTTTTTCTCAGGCGCAAGTAGATTAAGCTCTAGCCTATGCCTTGTAAGAACAACCCCAAAGAATGTGAGGAAAGGCCAGATTTGTCTCGTGGGATGAAATGCTTGATTTACATGTGAGTGTAAAATTTAAAACACACTTTCACACAAAGATATATTTTATATATTATTTATGTACTTAAAAAGTATTAACATTTGAAAATCCAAACATGAACAAAGAAAATGGTGCTAATTACTCCTCTCTATTTACTGAGAATAACGTTTCTTTTTTATCAGTGAAAAGTGAAAAAAACTAAACTAGTTTGGCCTGTCAGGGTGAATAGCTCCTGCTCAGTAGAAGAATGTGATCTTTAAACATAAATAACAACCCCCCCAAAATCATTAAACTAGGGAGGCTGAGTTTCCAGAGGGATCTAAGGAAAGAAATGAAAAAGCCCTTCAAATTTAACAACCCATTTTGTATAAAATGGAAATGTCTCCAGAGAAATGCTCTGAGAAGTTTGTTCCCCACAGCCTTGGAAGGGCAAAGAAAAACGCGTATTTAAGCTCGGTAACAAGAGACTGTCCAGCAGCCAAGCGATGGCACAGAAACACCAAAGCTGGGAACCGCTTTGGTTCTGAAAGACTTTCCCTAATCAGCTGGACACTCCCAGAAGGCAGGGAAACCCCGTGTCTATTCACTTTACCTTTATATTTCAGTCTCTAATATACAGCGGTAGGTGCTCAATAAATATGATGGTCTTGGCTCAAGAGCAAGGAAAAAAATCTGATAACGTGGCCATGATAACGCATCACACTTTACAGTTAACGGTGATTTGTTATTTCATTCACATCTCGTTTCTGGTTCATGGAACTACAGATGCTCTATTTTCTATTTTTGTGCATAGTCTAAATTATTTACGAGTATGTTTTTTGCAATGAGATGTAGTAACGTTATTTCCCCATCATGAAAAAAGTAATCCTCTTAACCATCACCGCCAATTTCTTGACCCCTTTTGAAACAAGGTAGGGAATTAATTCTGCCATAGATTACAATCCAACAGGAGGACAAAGTAGATTCATTCATTCCAGAAATACTTATTCAATACTGACTTGTTGATCAATGTCGGCATGGGAGATACATATGCTCGAAAAACACCAGTTTATACCTAAGACAGAGATAGGCATTAAATACCTGCTCCTCCTAACAAGTGTCCAGTGGCCATGGCGACAACTGCCATGGGGAAGTCACCTAGGGTAGGAGAACTGCTGTCTCCAGAATGAGTCCCCTGCTGGGGCCTAGCTCCACGCATTTCCTCTTGCTGTTTCCCCTCTCAGAAGGCCCTTTCTTCTACCACCTATTCAAACTTGACCTTGCTTCAGAATCCTGCTCCAGGCCTCCCTTACGGGTGGGACTCTCACTCCCTCCCTCCTCTCAGCATCTCTCTCATCCTGTGCTATGTCAGATACTCTTTGAGGATCATGTAACTCTAGTAGTTGTATCTATCAGTCAGGGGGGAAGAGAGAGACGGAGAGAGAGATTAAGGAATTGGCTCACGGGATTGTAGAGAGGCAAGTCCAAAATCTGCAGGGTAGGCCAGCAGGCTGGGGACCCAAGGAAGAGTTACAGTCCAAGTTCAAAAGCAGTCTGCTTGAATAAGGCTCACCCACATTAAGGAGAATAAGCTGTTTACTCAAAACTCACCGATTTAAACCTTAATCTTATCCCAAAAACATCTCTACAGAAACATCCAGAATAATATTTGACCAAATATATGGACAATGGCCAAGTTGGCATATAAAATGAAACCCCCCAGGAGTCTTATTTCCCTAACTAGTGTCTACCATCTTGGAAGGCACAGGTCAGTGCTTTCACGTCTGAATCCTCCCCCAGCACCAAATTTAGGGAGTATTGTTGGAGGTATTCAATAAATCCCCAAAAAGTGGAAGAATACAACAGTGAGACTGGACAGACCCTTTGGAAGCAACGTTGTGTACCTACTGGAAACAACACAGGACGTGTGACCAATATCTGCCTAATCCCCAGAGTGCAAACCTCATGGTGGCCGAGAAACCAACAGTATAACTCTTATCCTTTCTCTGTTCGGCAAACAACTCTTCAACCATACTCAGTCATATCTTTCAAGATAAGAATAGGTTTAGACAGAAATGTCTGTTTATTTGAATTTGAACTCTGCACAATCCTAGCCAGTAAAAACAAAACAACAACACAAAAGCATGTTGTGGCTTTGGGAGAAATTTCTTACCCTGGTCTCTGACCATATTTTTATGACATACACACACACACACACACACACACACACATATGCATACATATATACACACATAATATATATATATATATATATATATATATATCTGTTTCAAGCTTTATCTTTATCTGAAGCCTATTATTAATTCGTGCAACAAGCTCCCACCTCTTCTCCCCCTAACCCCCAATCAAGCTTAAATCAGTTCCCTAGAGTGATAAACCAGACTCTGAGGTGGGGGGCCTAGTGCTTTCTCAGCCAAATTTTCAGTCCCAGCTCAAATTTGCAATTCCAAACCCAGAATCTAATTTCCAGGCTTCCCCTGGTTCCGGAGCAGGCTGTTGCTTAGGCAGAGGAGGAGGAAGGCCTGGGCCAGAAATCTCAAACAGCTGGAGAGGTGGTAGGTCCTGAAGCCGTTTTCAATGCCATTCTCTATCTTCGAGTGCCCCACAATTATTGGGTGCCCTTTTTGATTCCCTTTTCTGCAACTGTAAAAATCCTTTTATTTCTTCCTCAGTCCCAGTAGAAAATGGGGCAAAGAAAAGTTACAGCCTGTTCAAAGACAAGGAATTCCAAATGTCTCTTAAACATGAAACAGATGAAAACATGCTCAATTATGCTCATAATAATAGAAATGCAAATTAAAAGTACAAAGGGAATATACAAGATTAGGGAAGATTGGAACTTTAGTTAACACAGCTGGTAAGATTTTGGGGAAATGTGTGCTGTGAACACTGCTGGTACACGGCCATCCTTCCCTGACCTTCTTGGAGAGCAATTTGGCAAAACATCTCAAATTTTAAAATGCCCTAGTCCGTAGATCAAGCACTTTCACTTCCAGGTATTAATAGACCTACTCGTACATTCATGCAAAATGACACATGCCCAAGAATATACATTGCGGCATTGTCTGTAATAGCTGAAGATTGGGAACTATCTAGATGTCTATTAATAGCGGGCCAGTTAAATAAATAATGGACTCTTTCCTACCCAGCCACTTAAAGGAATAAGGAAGGTCAGAATGGACTGATGTGGGAAATTTGGCAGGGGTATTTTTTTTTTTTGCTTTTGTTTTTGTTTTTAATAAAAGTGTGTGTATGTGTAAAGTATAAGCACATACATATGTAATTATAAATTTTCCAATAACTAGCAAGATAGGGATAAAATTAATAGTTTTGGCAATAGCTTTTCATCTAAATCATAATTGTTAAAATTCTCCACATTCTTTTTTTTTTTTTAATTTTATTTTTTAAATTTATTGGGGTGACTGCAGGGGTATTGTTAAGAGAAAAGAGTAAGGAGAATGCCAGAGCACGTGGTGTGCTAACACTTGTGTGTGGGAAGAATGTGCACATATATTTTGGCAAATGCATAGAGGACCCTGGAAGACTACCTAGTACGCTGGGGATGCTGGATGCCTCTAGAGCAGGGACTTGGGAGGCTTGGGGACATCAAAGGAAAGGAGAATTATTTTTCACTGAGTACCTGTTATGGATTGAATTGTGACCCACAAAATTCATATACTGAAGGCCTAACCCTCAATATCTCAAAATGTGACCTTATTTGGAAATAGAGTTATTGCAGATGGAATTAGTTAAGAGGAAGTCGTAGAGGAGTAGTGTGGGCCCTTAATCCCTTATATGTCTCCCTATACAAAGGGGAAATTTGGACCCAGGAAGAACCCTGTGTGAAGATGAAGGCAGAGATTGAACTGATTCTCAGGAAGCCATTAGAAGCCAGGAGACAGGTTCGGAACACATTTTTCCCTTGCAGTCCTTACAAGGTACCAACCCTGCAGACACCTTGATCTTGGACTTCTAGTTTCCAGAACTGTAAGACAATAAATGTCCATTGTTCTAAACCACCCAACTAATACAGTATCCTTTGGTGCCTTTTGAGTTCTGTATCATGTACCTCTATTACTAATTAAAAATTTTTTCAATGCAAATGCCCATTCATCCCCAAAGCCTTCCCAGATTCACCAGACTGGGTTGATTGAACTATCTTTTAGACTCTGAAAATATTTTATCTTTGCAACAGTGTTTACCAGGTTGTAATGTAATTTAACTCTTCATGGGGCTCACACTGGCCACCGGCTGCTCATGGCAGCCCAGCTCCAGGGAAGGCTGTTGTTCACAATCTTAGCTATAGAGGGCGCAGCTCACTGGCCCATGTGGGAATTGAACCGGTGACCTCCATTTGAGGAGCATGGTGCTCCAGCCACTTGAGCCACCGGGCCGGCCATAGTACTTTTCAGGGGAGATAGTTTTTCAAACAGGAAGAGGGTTGATTTTTGCTTGGTGGGGAGATGAGGAATCAAGAAAGGCTCCCTATGTGCTGCTGTGCTTGATGAGGGACAAATGAAAGAATCTGTCAATCATATTCCAAAGGCTGGTTCTTGCTATGGATTAGGGTGACGTTTGCCATGGGAGATAAAGATGGATGGTCTGGCTGCATATCTGTTTCCTTAACAAAGTACCACAAACTGGGTGCTTAAAACAACAGAAACTTATTGTCTCACCGCTCTGGAGGCCAGGAATTGGAAATCAAGGTGTCAGCAGGGCCACGCCCCTGGGAGACTCAAGGTGAGAATTCTCCCTTGCCTCTTCCATATTCTAGTGTTTGCTGGCAATCCTTGGCTTACAGACGCATTCCTCCAATCTCTGCCTCCACCATCACATGACGTTCTCCGTGTGTGGGACTCTGTGTCCAAATTTTCCTTTTCATATAAGGACACCAGTCATAGGATTAGGGTCTGCACTAATCCAATATCTTCTCATCTTAACTTGATTACATCTGCAGAGTAAGGTCACCTTCTGCAGTTCCAGGTAGACACAAATTTGAGGGGAATAGTATTCAACCCAGTACAGCTGCTGAGCTAAGACTCACTGAGGACAGAGGACAGAGAAGCAAGCAGCAAAAGGTAAAGGAGGTAAAGGTAAAACTTGACAGTTAAGCACAGGCTGTGGAATCAGACAGACTCGGTTTCCAATCCTGGTTCTACCTGCTGGTCAGCTCTGTGAACTTGTGCAAGTTACTCAACATCTCAAAGCCAGTTTTCTCAACTGTGCAATGGGCTTAATGTCTCCTAGGGTTGCTGGGTAAAATAAAAATAAGATCAGGTCCTGACATGCTTAGCACAGGGCCTGATATTTTTAAAAAATTAGAGCCCATTTTCATGGCTCCTGCTGTCCTTTCAGGGAAGAATGTCGACAGTTAAATAGCAAAACAGGATAGTTTATGATTAAAAGCCCAGAGGCCTGGTACAGGATGTACCTGTCACAGGAGGTCAGAGCATGGGGTGGGTGGAGTTTAACTTTTAATAATAAACAGATGCAAAGATAATGCTGAAATTTGAAACTCTGCAGCTAAGCCACATTGATTTTCCCGCTCCCCCTCCACCAGGGTGTGTTTCTAGAGCTTATCATCGAGGTCTTCATGGCATAATCTGAACAGACATTGCCTATTTCCCTCTCTGCTCTAACACTCACTGCCATGACCTCTATCTCCCGACGCACTTGACCATCAGGACGTTAGAAAGAGGCCACAGCGTTCATCCAAGCGGCTCTGGCCTCCTCTTGTCTAGGCTGCCCATAGTGGAAGGGTCCCCTTGGGAGGGGTTTGCTGGTGAAACTGTGCATGGCTGTGTGTGTTAATCTCTGAGACAAACCAAAATGACTTGGGCTGATCAGCATTTTGCACAGATCGGGGAGAACTGGCTGTTCTCCTATACCAGCTCATATGTTCCATTAGAAATAGATAAAATCATGCAGGGACTGAAATCTTTTGGGTGACATTTTCGTTGAGAACTTGCATCGTAGCAGGGCTTGAGTGTCCTGTCTATGACCTGTGCTGGAATCAGCCAGGCCCATCCACATCACTGACAGGGCTGATTTGTGATCTTTCACCGCACCTGCCTACACCCTTATTTCCTTGGCACTGAGGAAAATTATGTGCACGAAGTACTTTGTTTCTGAATTGTAGCTTTTTAAATGTTTTACTTGGTGATTAGTGGGACATAGCCCATCAATTCACTTATTATATGTATCGAGTGCCTGGTTAATAGCATGGGCTCTAGAACCAGTTGCCTAAATTCAAATCCCACCTCTACAAATCATGAGCTTTGTGACACTGAGCAAGTTACTTAGTGTCTCTAAACCTTTATTGCTTCATCTGCAAATGGAGAATCATAATAATATCTACCCGTAAGGCTGCTTGCTCAGGGGATTGTTCCAGATTGGGGTCCTTGGGAAGGAGATTGTGAGACAGAAGTAAGCAAGCAGGACTCTTAACAGCAACACCAGTAAAAGGGAGAGCAGGAAGCAGCAAACGGTGTGTGTCTGTGTGTGGTGGGGGAGCTGAGCTGCCATGCAGTCCCAAAGAAAGCAGCAGCCAACCCCAGAGGGCGCTCTGGAGCTGGAAGAGCAAGGGAGTCCTGTCCTGAGTTGGACCCAAAGCGCAGGGCCCTTATGCCCCTTGGTAGGTCAGTCACTGAATGCAGGTTCCCCTAAAACTAGGAGGTGTGACCTCGGCCAAAACAGTTTTTCTCAGCTAAGCCAATCCCCAAAGGACAGCTGAGATTGGTCTTCCTGCAGTGTTGCCAGCATCTGGGAGGATAAATCCTTCAATCCTGAAAGGGGATCACAGCCTCCACCACAAAGATTAAATGAGATAATCCAAATAAAGCCCACAAGGCAGTACCTAGCATGCAGTAAATGCTTAATAAGTGGTAGCCATTATGATTGTTGTTGTTTTTATAACTGTTAGTTACCAGGCACTGTGACAGAGGCTAGGGACACAGTGGCATCAAGATTCTTCTCCTGTCCTCAAGAAACTCAATATATAAGCAAATGAGACCACCAAACAAGCCATTGCAATGCCGTGCCCTTGATAGGGTGGCCCAGGGTTTGTACGGGAGCATCTAGAAGGGATATATGACCTAGAGTAGGAAGGTGAAGGAGAGTGATGTGAAAAGTGATCCTTGGAGATGAACAGGAGTCAGCCAGGCAATGGGAGGCATTGGGGGTGGGGGAGATGGTGGAGGAAGCAGTGTGTGAAGACGAGAGAAAGCACAATGTGAGCATAATATAGTTCAGCAGGGCCAGCGTGGAGTATGCACCAGGGAAAGGGAAGGGCCTCGTGTATACCAGGCTGAGGAGTGTGGATTTGGAAATAGAGACAGCAGTGGGGAGCCATTAAAGCATTCTAACCAGAGAAAGGACGTGGCCCACTTGTGCTTGAAAACGTCACCCAGCTGCCATGTCGGCAATGGATTGGCTATGGACAAGATTAGGAGCTGTTGCCAGGGTCCAGATGAGAGATCAGGGTGATTTGGACCAGGCTGGTGGCACTGAAGAAAGAGAAGAGTGCACAGAGTCGAAGAATATTGAAGAAGCAGAATTTACAGGCTTGGAGAAGACTGGATGATAAGACAGAAAGGGGAATCCAAGGTCATGTTTAAGCTTCTGATGTAGGAAAACGAACTCCAAAAGGCCTGGTGTATTAGTCCAATTGGGTTGCTGTAATAGAATGCCATAGACTGAGTGGCTTATAAACATGAGAAATGTATTTCTCACGGTTCTGGGGGCTGGAAAGTCCAAGACCAAGGAATCAGCGAATTTGGTGTCTTCTGGGGGCCCTGTATCCCAGTTCACAGATGGCTGTTTTCTTGCTGTGTCCTCACGTGGTGGAATGGGCTAGTGAGCTTTCTGGGGTCTTTTTAAAATAAGAGCACTACTCCCATTCTTGAGGGCTCTGCCCTCAAGACCTAATTACCTCCCAAAGGCCCCAGCTCCAAATAGCATCACTTTGGGGAACAGCTTTCAACACATGAATTTTTTTGGGGGAAGGGCACAAACATTCATTCTATAGCACCTGGGAAACAAGTGTCCTAAGACTTAGAGAGAAAAAAACCCACCAAGGACAGATATACTCCTCGTTATTCAGCATGCTTCAAAGGAGCTTCTTCCAGGCAGCTCTCCATGGCTTATGGCTACATTTTAGACAAACATGTGGAGCCCTAAGGAAGCATGACTCTCAGAAGGAGCTATGCTAATCCAAGAGGAACCTGCTTCCTCCCTGCTTTTATCTGGGGGGGGGGGGGAATCCAGCAAAGAATGCTCTCAGTATTTACACTGTAGTTGTAGTGGAAAGCAAATTAAGCAAAGGAAGAAGATAGAAATAAAAATTCACTTTGGATTCAATCTTCAATAAACATCAAGACGAAGGGTGCCAAAATAATGTATACACATTTTAAGAAAGGAAAAAACTATTAAAATTGTAATACTCAATATATACCAATAACAAAAGATGAATACAAGTTACATTTGACTTCTGCAATTACAAGAGATACTCAAAGTGGTTACCATCAGTGTCCAGACACCTCTGATTAGGGCGAGCTACGCTTGAGCAACGTTGACCAAAGTGCCCACTTGTATACAGCAATCTTTTGGCACCCCCAGTGTTTACTGAATATGGACTCTGGGCCCAGCCTTGTGCTCAGGGCCTTAGATATAAGGAAGAATAAGACACATTGACCAACTTGAACGTGAGGGTCTACCTCCTTCTATAGTCATATTTCTTGTGATAAATTAATGCACTGGTGTTTGGGTTTATATAGCAGCCTCGTGTGTGTTTGGTGACCCTGAGTCAGTCTCTAGGGTTTAATCTCCTCTATGTTTTCCCAAAACTGAGCTTTTGGACTTCAGAGCTGATGAGTAGACCTACATAAGTGGGAATCATTAAATTGGAAATGATCTGAAGGCATCTCTAGCATTTGCTCCAAAAGGAGTAATGTGAGGGCAGAAAGAGACAAGAGGTGTTGTCTCTGAGGGTTCCAGGGTATTCTCAGAATTTGAGTTAAAAAGTTGGGCCCAATAGTCCAAGGCAACTTCTCAAAACGTTTTTGCGGATGAGGCGTCTGCATACCGAAAGATCTAAAATGGAACCTTCCAAACATTCTCCCTTTGGGGGCACATTCTCTCTCCCTTAGAGGAACTGGGGTGCTTGGTTGAGGTTACAAGTGCACCCACCATTGAATCAACTAAACAAACATTTTTCCTGATTTTGATTTGGTCCTTACTTTCCAAATAAAGGTCAAGATTTAATATAGCAAGAACCAACCTCTACCATTAAGAAAGACCAAAACCAAGGTACAAACCGGTGAGAGAGGATGAAGAAAGTAATAAAGATTGTGTTGGTGGTAAAAGAGGAAGAGCCCAAACAGCTCC
The DNA here is from genome assembly GCF_004115265.2 of Rhinolophus ferrumequinum. NCBI lineage: Eukaryota > Metazoa > Chordata > Mammalia > Chiroptera > Rhinolophidae > Rhinolophus > Rhinolophus ferrumequinum. Next base: position 9,812,381 of record NC_046299.1, on the reverse strand, counting down.
AACAAAAACTTCTCCTAGAAATGCAAAAAAGCATGATGAGTTATGGCACGATGGAGTGTGCCCATCAGTATCAAATCCTTTAGAAGTTTACCTCATACCCACACCACCTGAAAATATAACTTTTGAAGACCCGTCGTTAGATGTGATTCTTCTTTTAAGAGTTTTACATGCCATCAGTCGATACTGGTATTACTTGTATGATAATGCAATGTGCAAGGAGGTTATTCCAACTAGTGAATTTATTAACAGTAAGTTGACAGCAAAAGCAAATAGGCAGCTTCAAGACCCTTTAGTGATCATGACAGGAAACATCCCGACGTGGCTTACTGAACTAGGAAAAACCTGCCCATTTTTCTTCCCTTTTGATACCCGGCAAATGCTTTTTTATGTAACTGCATTTGATCGGGACCGAGCAATGCAAAGATTACTTGATACCAACCCAGAAATCAACCAGTCTGATTCTCAAGATAGCAGAGTTGCACCTAGATTGGATAGAAAAAAACGAACTGTGAACAGAGAGGAGCTGCTAAAACAAGCTGAGTCTGTGATGCAGGATCTGGGCAGCTCACGGGCCATGTTAGAAATCCAGTATGAAAATGAGGTTGGTACAGGTCTTGGGCCTACACTGGAGTTTTATGCACTTGTATCTCAGGAACTGCAGAGAGCTGACTTGGGTCTCTGGAGAGGTGAAGAAGTAACTCTTAGCAATCCAAAAGGAAACCAAGAAGGGACCAAGTATATTCAAAACCTCCAGGGCCTGTTCGCGCTTCCTTTTGGTAGGACAGCTAAGCCAGCTCATATCGCAAAGGTTAAGATGAAGTTTCGCTTCTTAGGAAAATTAATGGCCAAGGCTATCATGGATTTCCGATTGGTGGACCTTCCCCTTGGCTTACCTTTTTATAAATGGATGCTACGGCAAGAAACGTCACTGACATCGCACGATTTGTTTGACATTGACCCAGTTGTAGCCAGATCAGTGTATCACCTAGAAGACATTGTCAGACAGAAGAAAAGACTTGAACAAGATAAATCCCAGACCAAAGAGAGTCTACGATATGCATTAGAAACCCTGACTATGAATGGCTGTTCAGTTGAAGATCTAGGATTGGATTTTACTCTGCCAGGGTTTCCCAACATCGAACTGAAGAAAGGAGGAAAGGATATACCAGTCACAATCCACAATCTCGAGGAGTATTTGAGACTGGTTATATTCTGGGCACTAAATGAAGGCGTTTCCAGGCAATTTGATTCATTCAGAGATGGATTTGAATCCGTCTTCCCACTCAGTCATCTTCAGTACTTCTACCCAGAAGAACTGGACCAGCTCTTGTGTGGCAGTAAGGCAGACACTTGGGATGCAAAGACACTGATGGAATGCTGCAGGCCAGATCACGGTTACACTCACGACAGTCGGGCTGTGAAGTTTTTGTTTGAGATTCTCAGTAGTTTTGATAATGAGCAGCAGAGGTTATTTCTGCAGTTTGTGACAGGTAGCCCAAGATTGCCTGTTGGAGGCTTCCGGAGTTTGAATCCACCTTTGACAATTGTCCGGAAGACATTTGAGTCAACAGAAAACCCGGATGACTTTCTGCCCTCCGTAATGACTTGTGTGAACTATCTGAAGTTGCCGGACTATTCAAACATTGATATAATGCGGGAAAAACTGTTGATAGCAGCAAGAGAAGGGCAGCAGTCGTTCCATCTTTCCTGATCACACCAAGAAATGCAGTGTCTGCCTGTTACAGCAAAAGAAAAAAATCACGAGTTATTTTCTAAATGTATCACCTGAGGCAAGGAAACATGTTACACCTTGTAGGAAAAACGGCTTGCAGATTATAAAAGAGACACTTGGTTGATATTCATTAATGGCCCATGGACTTAAAGTGATCAGGCCCTAAAATGTTGTTGTGATGAGGTTTCTTTAGCAAGTTCTTGTTTAAATTATCATTTATTTGATGAGTGAAGTTTTTAACTTGCTTTGCTGTGTGAAATTTAAAAAAAAAGGGATGTTTTTCCAGGCTGAAACAATAAATGTCGCTGTGCAGTTTAAAAAAAAAAAAAAAAAAAAAAAAAAAAAAAAAAAAAAAGAAAGACCAAAACCCAAAAGAACGTGATTTTTCTTTACAGTTGTTTACTGCAATAATAGTTTCTATATTTAATAGAAGAGGTTCAGGAGCATAAAACCATGGGCTGATGCAACCTTTCATTCTTCTTTAAGTTTCAAAATGCAGGCAGGTGAATTTCCATTCGCACTTCCATTTTCTCCATGGCTTGGTTGTAGTCTCAGATCAACATTCCAGAGCTCTTAAGGCCATGAAGCAAGGTGATTAAAACGTAACTGAGTGACGCAGTGTCCCGAGTATCAGTATAAGGGGGAGTATAGGAGGTAGCGGGTGGGCGAAACTCTAGCTTAAAACCAGCGACTTCAAAGGCTAACGACGACTTTGTTTTTATACCAAGGAGCCGCAGCAGGCACTCCGCGCCCGGACTGCCAGTCCCGGAAATACCCACGCAGCTCCAAGAAGAGGGAGCGAGTCTGAAAACCGAAACCGGCCGCAGGCGGATCCCGCAGGGGAACCACTGCCCACCTCAGGGCAGCTGGGCGAGGGAGGAGCTGGAGGGAGTGGAGGAGGGGCGGCCGGGCCGAGGCCCCGCCCCCGCCCCGCCCCGCCCGCCACGATTATAGCGGATGACTCAGGGCGGAGCTCCGCTTCCAACCCGCGCCGCCGCCAACTTCTCTGGATGGGACCAGAAGTTTCTAGCCGGCCAGTTGCTACCTCCCTTTATCTCCTCCTTCCCCTTTGGCAGCGAGGAGGCTATTTCCAGACACTTCCACCCCTCTCAGGCCACGTCACCCCCTCCTTTAATTCATAAAGGTGCCCGGCGCCGGCTTCCCGGACACGTCGGCGGCGCGCACAGTTCGAGCTCCGGCCGCGGCCCGCCAGCGACTCGGCGCCTGGAGGCCTCGCACCCCGTGACCCAGCACCCCGCGACCCGGCACCCCGGCGGCCTCCCCTCCGGGCCCACCGCGACCCAGCATGAGCGCTGCTACCCACTCGCCCATAGTGCAGATGGCGTCCGGCAACGGCGCCGGCGACCGAGATCCCCTGCCCCCCGGCTGGGAAATCAAGGTCGACCCGCAGACAGGCTGGCCCTTCTTCGTGGACCACAACAGCCGCACCACGACGTGGAACGACCCGCGCGTGCCCCCCGAGGGCCCCAAGGTGAGCCAGACCCCTTAGCTCGACGAATGGAAGAGCAGGGCCGGGCGGAGGCGGCTGACCTGGGCCGGGCTGCAGGGACGCGAGGCGCCGAGTGCCCGCTGGCCGCAGCCTGCCAGCGCCCCAGCTCCCGAGGTCGGTGAAGGCCACCTGGGGCGCACGGACCTCTGGGCCGCACCAGCTCCCCGGTCTTCGGTCCCGCCCTTGACAGGCGTGGGGGTGAGGGGGAGGTTTCGGAGGGGCTGTGCTCCTTCGGCCGCATGGGGTTTCTGGGGGTCGGCCCGGGAAGTGCGACCCGAGCGGTGGCGCCAGGTCCCGTTCACCGGCTCGATTCGAGGGGACCTGGGGCTGAGGGCGCGGTGGCTGGAGCTGGCCCGGGATCCACGAGGGGCGGCCGTTCTGGTCAGCTCCCCAGGCCGGGCCAGGCCCCAACGCCGCGGGGCTTCCGGGGCAGAGATGCTGGTTTCTCTCAGCGGATCTCACTTGGGCGGACGCCAGGGGCCACTCGCAAGCCTGGGTGGTGGGTGGTCTCTTAGGAATTTTACCTCTGGTTCCTCAACGTGGCTGAGGGGTATCTTGACTTGACTCGCCTACCTCAGGCACAGGATGACTCAGGAGACTGATGTAAATACTTTCCTATTTTTGTCCATTTTATATTTGGAATTTAAATTGTATTGTTTGAAACAGTTTTTTTATGAGAATCTATTCTAGTATGACTTGTTAAAAACAAGATGCTCTTCTCCCAGGCAATTTCTAAACTAAAGATGTTAGACTGTCTCATAGTTGGCCATCGCCTTAGGACGTTGCCTCACACTGGCGAGAAAGAGAAATTTTTTTAAATGGCATACATTCCCTTCCTTGTCATGGTATTAAAACGTCTAGGACTTGTTTTTAATAAACAAATAACTGGGCGATAATACTTTTGTGAGTATAGCAGAAGTATGCTTCATTTGCATGTATGTAAGGATTATATTTAACGCTTAGGAACGTGAAAATTTGAAAATAAAAATTTGAAACGAGTCTGTTAATATGTAAAAATGTAATTGTGTTATTCTTGCAATTATCTATAAGTTTGATCTTTTCCAAAATAAAAAGCATGGAAAAAAGAAATAGGTAAAGGGTAACTGTTAATGCCGTTTGGGCAAAATGAAAATAAAAGCTGTAAAGAGCTGGTAAGGTATTTTGAAGATGTAAAAATTCACAAAATCAAGAATGCTTTATAAGTCGTTATTTTTGAAGAAAGATTTATGTTATCCACCTTCATTTTTATGCACTTTTTTCTTTAAAATATTGATAAACCTCTGGTTCCCAACCAGACATTGTACATTCAGCAACTTAACATTTATAAGAAATTAATGGTATATTTATTTCTGAAAATTAGTACAAGAGGCTGTAATTAGTACAAGAGGCATAATTATATATACTTTTTGTGTGTTTGTTCAGCCCATTAGTGGGTGAAACTAATGCTCGTTTCAAACCAGCCCTGTTGCTCCAGTCTGTGTGAATATGATCTTTAGTGTGGCTAAAAAAACCCAATTATTTTGAGGCTTCCTTCCTATAAAGACAGGGACCGTCAGAATCTTCTGGCACCCTTTGTTGTGAGTGAAGGTCAAGTTTGAACGTATCCACTGGGAGTGCAGTATGAGATCCAGATTGCCAGCACTTTGTTTTCATCAGGAAACTGACCCAGCAAGTTGAGACCTTTGTGCACCCTTCTGGTGGATGGGTTAGGCTGTGGTTTCATAAAGCTTTTTAAGGGTAGAAAAAACCAGGTTGAGTTACTATTCTCAACAAATAGAAAATAAGAGCTACTAAAATCAGAATTCTGATGTTGGGAAAGTGGATTTGAAAATTCAAGTCAGAATTTTAAAGTTGAAAGGTCCTTAAAGATCTTTTAGCTCAGCCTCTTTTATTTTACTGAGAAAGAAACCCTGAGAATTCAAGTGTGTTTCCAAAGATCACTCAACTAATACTAATAGCAAAGAGATAAACACAGCAGTAAGTCCTAAGAAGAGGCAGTGTATCTATTCAGAAGAAGGTAGAAATGTCTTGAATTTTTATGAAACCGTGAAGTGTACAGGCTGAATACTTTGATTTTTTTTGTGTCCTCCCAATACCCCCAAGTATTAGATGGCTGATTTCTGTGCTATGATTACTTGGATGGTGATGGCTGGATGTGATCAACTCAAGAAAACAAGTTCTCTGTACCAAATTAATTATTTGAGATTTGTCAGCCTGGTATCAACACATAAGGAGAAAACTAACATTCACTTAATTAGCTCTTCGGTATTACAAGAGCTAAAGGGTTCATTGCTTTCAAACCTATGCTTTGATATACACAGAACATCTCGGTGACTAATTCAGTTTCTCTTATATGAATTACACCTTACTCCAGACTAAATACAATGGAAAATCCTTCAGTATTACTTTATATTAGAAATTGGTTTCGTAATGCGTAATGAGAAAAGGGCCCTGGCACAAAACAAAGGGCTGTTTGGAGGAGCTAAGAGGATCCTCCAAGCATCCTTACCTTCAAGAGGAGGTGCTGTCAATCAGTAAAGAACTGTTCATTGAGGGTGAATAGTAAAGAAAGCCCTCTTTGGGGAAGATAGCTCCTGGTATTTACAGAACAACCTTGCTGGTAAAGGAATGGCTTTCATGGAAAGAAGAAGAAAAGACCAGAACTTTGTGTTTTGTTTAGTCTTACACTCTGTCCTCTCACAGTTGATCCTCTCACATTCCCCTGAAGTGGTTAGAGTGACTCCCCACATTGTCACAGAGGGGGAAAGTGAAAGCAAGTGTCTTGCCCTTCAGTGCAGAGGCACAGGGACTGCTGGAAGCAGAGACACTGGGCTTTCTCCAGCTCCACTCCAAGCGAACCTCCCCACCTGCAGTCTTCCTGGGTATCGATTTTCTGCACACGTGGGCTTCCCATTAATCTCCTGGCAAGTTCATGCCAGTCCCTTCCCTGTCAGAAAGGTTGGCATTCGCTTTGGAGTCAGTAGATGCACACAGTGCCCGTGCAGCCACCCCTTGGGGCTCTCCTCACAGAATAAACAGACACCAGCTACTTGGGAGTGTGGCGCTGTGCTGCTCCCTCGCAAAGCCCTCTGGGACCTGAGGGAGACCCTCCTCCCTCTAGGAACCCGGGCTGTTCTAGGTCTCCAGATCTTGGAGGTCACCAGCACAGATTCCCAAGCGTGGCAGTCTCCAGGGAAGCCTTTTAAGAACACAGATTGCCAGCTGCGCCCCCCCCACCCCCATGTTGAATCCAAATCACTCAGGGTAGGGTGCAGAAATCTTTAAGTCAAAAAAGCTTCCTCGATGATTCTTGAATATACCAGACTGGCATTTGGGAGCCACTGAGTAACGGGGCTCCCATTTTCGGGGGAAGAGGGGTTGCATACTGGGACTTAGAATACAGTAGCCTGCATGTAGGCCCCGGAATCCCTCACGGCACCTGCTTAACATCCACCTGCCAGAGACGTTATCTGAGCCTCCTTTTTCCTTCTTGGTGAAACTCCCCGGTGCCTGGCTTCTGGGAGTGTGAATATGGGGGTGGCATGGGGAGGGATAGAGCCTGGCAGGGTGGTGGTCATACCAGGTGTGGGGCAGGGCCAGACTCGGGGAGGTCCCGAGGCCCTCCTGCACCCTGGAAGGAGCGAGCCAGCGCGTTCCCTTCTGTCTTGCCCTCTCAGCAGAAGCTCTTCATAATCATTTGACATATTATCCTCAGGCCCTGTGAATGAGAGGTAGAAACATCCTTTCAGAGGAAACTGGAAATGTTTTGAGTTATGATTGAAGTAGAGACACCCATTTATTCTGCTGCAGGTTCAGCAGAGCCTCCTGAGTTTTCTTGAAGATGAGGTCATTTTGCTCTTTGCAGATCCATTGCAAAGAGCTCCTGCCTCTTAGCAGAATCAGAGTAGTCAGGAAATGAAGGTCCACTCTCTCCTTTTATTTCCAGCAAGTGCAGTTACTGTGGAGCAAATTCCTTTGTGACTGATGAATAGTGATTTGCCAGGGGGGTGGATAAAGAGCATGGCCAGATGCCTAAGGAGTACAGCTCATCCAAGTCCTTCCTTTTCCCCCCAAAGGACAGTCTGTGTTTGGCTAATGCAAGAACTGAACATACTTTGTCCCCTGTTTCGTAGAGTAGATTTGCCCCTTGTGAGGGTAGAGTTCGTACACAGGAACTGTCGCGGCGGTTGACGTTAGCCAGGGCCGGGAAGGCTTAGCTGCGGGATGCTGTTGGGCTGGTTGTGACTCACAAAGCTTCATGCCACCCGTGAGGCCTGATTAGCGCTGTCCTCGCTTCTGGAATGACACGATTGCCTTATATAAACCACTCTGTGTGTTTATTATTTCTTATTGATGTTTTGAAATGATCTGAGGTAGGAGACCATGCATAATCTAAACCTACTACGCTTTCTCCTTCACACTTTTGTCGGTTTAACGTTGCTCTTAAACACTGAAGACACCTGTGTAGAAAAACTGGGAGCAGAAGGCTAAGGCCTTGCTCGTTAGGGACCTCTGAGGACCCTCTGGTGCTAATAAACACCAAGGAAACCTCTGTCCTACCTGCCTGGGATTTCAAGCCCCTCCCAGCTCCCCACTGCTGGTGAATCAAGTCTGCACCCTCCGGCCCTCCTCTGCCTCAGCTCTCAGACTCACAGCTGGACTTCTGAAGCTCAGCTCCCCGTGCCTTCTTTTGGCAGATGTGGAAGTTAATCCCCACCCCTCACTTGGCATTGTGCAACTGTGTGAGATAGCAGGTGGTATTAAGTCTTCACATATTTCTATGAAGGTTCCTGGGGAGGGGGGCCAAGGGCTTGGCAGCTTTTCAGGGAGCCAGGCAGCTTACAAAAGCTTAATCAGAGGGTTTCTTTAGGAAGGAATGAACCTAATATATATATTTTTTTAATTTATTGGGGTGACAATTGTTAGTAAAATTACATAGATTTCAGGTGTGCAATTCTGTATCACATCATCTATAAATTACATTGTGTGTTCACCACCCAGAGTCAATTCTCCTTCCATCACCGTATATTTGATCCCCCTTACCCTCATCCCCCACCCCCAACCCCTTTACCCTCTGGTAACCGCTAAATTACGTTCCCCAGGTTAATTTTCATACCCCGTGGCCTAATATTTTTTTTTGTCTGCCAACATATTTATACATACCTGCCAGACACTGATAGGTGCTTTTACAAACCTTATCTTTTTAAATTCTCAAAGCAGCTCTCAGGTACAGACATTCAGGTGTATCTTCTCCATGAGAAAATAAGACTTGGAGAGGGATGTGCCTGGCCCAAGGCCTGTCAGCTGTGACAAAAGAGAAAGACTGTGTAGACAGAGGTTTACCCCCACCTGGGAGCCTGAAGCAGTGACAGACAGACTTGCCCCTAGTGGGCCTTCTCAAACGTCCTTCATACTCTGAGCTCGCCAGGCCTCACCCCGGTAATAAACAGCCTGAGTACAGCTGATCAGAAATGTTGGCTCATTTCCTGAGCCTGGGTCTGGCCGTAGGAGATGGGCCCAAGTGTTCACTCCCGCATTCGGCCCATCCGAAATTTACTGATGTTACGATGTTAAATGCCATGTAGAGGACAGTTCTGCCTCCTTCATGCCGTTCTCCACAAAGCATTTCCTACATTTCTCGGGTTAGAAGCCTGCTTCTAACCAGGGTTGGAAACAGGCTATCCCTGATCTGGACTCCACATTAATTTGAATCTTTGCTCCAAAAGGCGGCACTTTTTGCTCGCCTTGGGGTCACGTCCCTATAGGCCGAGAGTTCCAGAGGCAGAGTTGCGTCTGTTTCATCTTTCGGCTTCTCAGTGCCTGGCAGGGTCTACAGGCTCAGTACAAAATCGAATGATTCTGTGTGGAGAAGAGTAAAACACGGGCCTAGGCTCCAGGATGGACAGGCTGGTTAGAGAAAAGAGGCCCTTCTGTTGGTTCCCAAGCGCTGCAGTGTTGTCCTGGGCTCCCAAGTGTCCCCCAGGAGGGACTCCTTTCATCACATTTCTGAATGGCCTTTTTCCACAGGGGACTTTAGTATTGATGCCCTAAGTTCATCCTTTCGGATCTCGAGAAGCTCTTTTTGTCCCCACGCGTGACACAGCATCTTGGAGCTAATCCACAGCTGCACAGAGCCACCCGATGCTGTGAAAGGAGTTGTGCCCCACCCCCACTGATGACAGTACGATCCCCCGCCCACAGAGTGAAGCTTCTTACTGACTGTCAATTCAGAAAAGCCCAGAGTCCCCACTGCACTACATCGAAGCCTGTGAACAGCACAGAGCTGTGGCCCTAGTGAGGAAGGTGAGACTTGCCGCTGAAAATTCCCAGCAGCCTGTTGAAGAGCAGACACTTCCTATTTCGAAGTAACTTCCTTGGTGTTCATTGTAGTAGGAAGGTCATTTTTTTCAGTTGTTTTAAGTCCTTCCCAGACACTGAATGAATGCATGGATGGGTTCAGAAACAGCGGAGGACAAGGACGCACGTGCGTGCGCACGAGAGAAGGCAGCCACGTCTGGTTTTGAATCTTCCAGATTCGCCCTATGGACCCTGAGCATCGGAGCAGCACCAGCTCTCCTGCTCCGGTAGCACTGGGTTTTCTCCCTCCAGGGGGCACATGCTGGGCGCGTGTGGAGTCAGGGCCCTGGTGATTCAGAACTGAGCCGAGTGCCCTCACTCTCAGCCAGGCAGTGACTCAGCACCAGCACTGGCGCCCTGACCCAGAGCGCACTCGAACTGAATGTTCCAGGCCTGTGCTTCATCCCAGCTCGGCCGGTGAAGTGAAATGCTTTTTCCCTGCTGTGTTTTACCCCAGGAAGATGAAGGATTTGAGGACATTTGCCACAAACAGTGGGGACAGGTGATGTGGCAGCAACATTGAAGTTAACATCCTTGCCTGGTGTCAGGTTCTAGTGCTCTCAGATAAAGCACTCACCTTCTTCGAGCCTCAGTCTCCCCTTCTGTAAAATGGGCACAGAATAGTACCCCTCCCGCAGGCTTTGAGGGTCATGGGGGACGGTGCTGGAAGGCAGTGAGTCTGGGCCTGACCTGCCACGTGTGTGCAGTCCATGGAAACGCACAGCTTCCACTGAGAAGTAGGAGGGGATTCACAGGTAGGCATTAGGCTTCCGCACATGGTGGTCAGTTCTGTCTGGACATGGGTCGGGCTCCCTAGGCCTGAAGTCTTGTTTCTTAGAAGCAAGGCCTCCTCTTAACCTCCTTGGACAACTTTAGTTGACTCCTTCTACCAGTGTTGGGGTGCCCTCAGAACCCTTCCTGGGGGCTTCCTGTGCCCCTCGTGAGGGTAGGATGTAGCTGTAACTCAGGGACGCAACACGGGGTTATATAAAGGTTGTTGGGCCTTCTGGAGCCTCATCCAGGGCTGCACTCACAGTCCATCAGCCTGTAGGTTCATCCCTGGTTCCCCACCCAAGACAGGCGGGGGCGGGGGGCTGGGAGTGGTGTGTTTCCTGCACTCTGCTGCTTAGGGTGCTGTGTTTACCTTTGACTCCAGCCCTCCTTCCGCATCTTTGTGCAGGTCCGAGGACAGTGCCAGGCAGGAGTTAGGTGGGTGCCCAGTGAGAGCTGCGGGAACCTGAGCCACGTTACCCAGGGGCCGGCCATCTGCACAGCTGTTCTGGACCCAGCTCTAAGGGGCAGACATGTCACTGCAGGTAGAAGGAGAGGGAGGGATTTTCTAGTTGCCACCACCCTCTCAGGGGAGGAGTGCTTTGAGCAGCCCTTTGGGGTGGGGAGGAGAGTACCCCCTGGAATTCCTGCCAAGGCTGCCACCATCAGTCTGAGCGGTTCTCCCCTCGCCTGAGCCTCAGTTGATTAGTTGGAGATGTTTTTCTTTGGAGAAATTGTGTTTTGTACACAATGAATGTCTGGTGAAGCTCTGTTCCCTGATACCAACAAACCTTACGTGGTTGGCTTCCACCGGATGGAAGAGCTGAGTGATTGACCAGTGTTCCGCCTTAGTGTGAGACAAATCCTTGACAAACTCAAGGGAAAGTACCATGAGGAGGTCTCTTTAACTTAGACAGTTTGCTTCCTGATACAGGAACTTCAGGTACTTTTCCATCTGTGATTTGTGACTTTAGATTGATTAAAGCAGATGTTCCTTTTTTTTTTTTTTCTTTTCCCCTGAAGAGGAAGTAGGTAGTTTTTAATATTCCTGTAGCCGTGAATTCAGGAGCTGGGAGTCTGGTGACTGGGGTTCTCAGCCTGGTTCTGCAGTAACTTCCTGTGTGACCTTGGGCCACATTTTCTACATGGAATCTTTGAGGGCCCCAGGGCCTGGTGGGAGACTGGGTAGGCCGGGTGCTGACTGAGCACTCCCTCCAGGGAAAACCCAGCTGTGGGTGGCGCTAGCCAGGAGGTCCCTTACATGCCCCGGTGTAGGGTACACTGAGGGTGGTGGGGGGCCAGCAGATACCTTGCTCCTAGACAGGTCCTCCTGCCCCAGCCTGGCTTGGCTTTTCTCACTAGGTCTCAGGGCCATGTGTGCGATGAGCCACAGTCACCGCAAGTTGGGTAGACTTCTCAGCGGTGAGTTTGTCCAAATGCAGGCCCCTTTGTCCAAATGGAGGGAGAGGGGAGTTATGGAGCTCTGGCCCCTAGAGTTGTTTCTGGCTGTTTGCTTCCAGGTTGTGAAACTTTAGATACAGTTCTCAGGTGAGAAAATGGCTTCTTTGCCCATCAGTGCTCTTAAGACTCTCAGATAAAGGGGCTTCTAACTCTTAACAGGCTTGTTACCAATTTGATGAAATCACCGAGGAATTAGTTTTGTAAACAATAGGTCCATCGGTAACTATTTGTAGAATGAAGAAACGTGATTATGTAGGGCATGAGTTTAAAGTTTACAAAGACTTCCTTGTGTCTTATTTCACTTAAATCTTGCACAAATTCCTGGGAGGTGTGGGTATTTTTACAGCTGGAAAAAGTGAGTCTTAGTAGCAAGGAGTCTTGTCTGAGGGCACACAGCTGGTGAGCAGCAGGGCAGAATTGGAGCCCAGGGTGACAACTTGAAGACCAGGGCTCGTGCTGGTTTGTCCTGCTTGTTGGACGTAGCTGTAAAGAGGAGCACTGATGGGTTTCAGGTTCCAAAAAAACCTTTTTCCCCAGTAGGAACACATAGGGATATCCATCTCATTAATCCCGGGATAAAATACATAGTATATTTTAATAACAGGCATCTCAGGTAAAGCCTGCAGTCACCTGTGACTGGATTGCTTTCAGAACTTGTAGTCAGCACAGACTCTTGTCTTACTGGGAGTGCTGTAAACAAACTTTGGTGGATGTGGCCTTTGCTGATTCAGAATTTGCCCAGTGTCCATTCTGTGCCCCAGACAGGGCTACGGCGGTCGGAGAGACCATCCCGATCCAGTGGGAACTGAAGGAATTCTGAGTTTGACTGTGGGGATGCAAATAGCTTTTATATGTCAAATTGGCAGTGACACTTAATTGATATCTTTGGCCTCTAATACATACGGAAAATTTTGATAGGATGTTGAAGCTCAACTCTCTACTTGTGCTTTAGAACTCAGCTTGTCGTTTGTTCTGCTTCCTGCTGGATAGAAGTGAGCCAAGCCGCTGAATTCTGATCCAGATCCTGGGTACATGGGGAGTTCCAGGATTCCTGTTCCCTCCATCTTTTTCCCTTTGTTTTAGAAGTTTTGAAGTATCATTAGTAAAAGTCAACACCTGACTGGTGAGAAGGCTCTTCCGGCCTAAAAACCCAGTTTCTAGAACCTGTGTCCTACTTCAGACTCCGGGGCTGTCGAGGTGACCCTGGGGCAGCCCTCAGAGCTCCCTTTGTTGCTGCCATCCTTCATTCAGGTGGGATCTGTGGTGTGTGGAGCCCGTGTTTTTTTTTTAAGAGCACTGTACCTTCTAGCTGAGATTAGGGCCTGCAGCGGGGCCGTTTTTAGGGTTCAGGGGCCACTCTGTAGAGGGCGGGAATTGCTTGTGGATGGGTCAAGCACACCCTGCTCCCTGGCTGTCCCCAAAGCAGCTGAGGCCATGCATGTGCAACACTCTAGCACACCTTGCAGGTGCCCAGGAAGTGTTGTTCCCACCCTGTTTCCTAAGGCACAGGAGTCCACGGTGAAGGGTGGGGGGCGTCAGCAGCTTCCTCCTCGTCATTTGGTACGTGAACATTTGGGGCACCTCGAGTTGCAGAGATTTCTGATATGGTTTCACTGAGTGCAGTTAAGAGTGGTCCTTTTCAGATTTTTAATTTCTTTTTTTCCCCCGCTTCTTCCGCACCCCCCCCCACTCTGGTTCAAGCCGTTGTTTCTCAGTCTGGTGTGTAGGACACAGCTCCCTGGCGCATGCTGGGATTACGAGCCTTGCGCTCCCCGCTGAGGCACTCGGTCGCCAGTTGTCGGTCAGCTGCTCACAGCGGCTCACGGCTTCTCTCGCCGGCTGCCGGCCACTCACGCTGCCCACCGGCCGCTGCTGGCAGCACACCGCAGCCCGCAGCAGCTCACGCCAACCACCGGCTGCTCACGGCAGCCCAGCTCCAGGGAGAGCCGTTGTTCACAATCTTATGTGAAGAGGGCTCAGCTCACTGGCCCCTGTGGGAATCGAATCGGCGACCTCAGCGTTACGCTGCTCCCACCACCTGTGCCACTGGGCCGACCCTCTTTTTAGATTTCTACATCAACTTTACCTTGTTTTTGAGGTTCATGTAGAGCCAGACGGGGCCTTGGAAATCTGAGGCCATGGAGACTGGCAGAGCTGCAAGGAACTTCACTGAGATCGGTGTTTCTCAGTGCGGTCCAGGCTGGCCTTCCCGTACACCTATTGAATCAGACATTTTTATTTCCTGGGTGCTCCTGATGCCCCCTAGAGTTTGTGAACCACTGCTTAACAGAACGTCTGGGCCTCCCCGTCATTGTACAGCTGAGGAAACTAAGGTCCAGAGAGGGGATGTGAGCTGCTTACGCAGCTCACCTGTTTAGGGCAGAGTCAGGATTAGAACCAAGTGCAATCTCTTTCCACGTCTCCTAGCTGTCTGCTTAGCACCCACATTATTATTAAAAACCAGTCGTGAAGTTTAGATGTACTCTTAAGCAAACAGGACTTGTGTCAACCCAAGGGCTCACCCAAGCTCAGAACGTGACCCCAGGCTTGTCTAATAATAATACCTAATAATAATACCTTGTACTTCGTAGGGCACATTTTGGCTCATCTGGGGTACTTTCCCTGCTTCTTATCCTGGCTATCTCATGGAGTTGTTTAGTGCCCTCTGAGACATGCCTCAGGAGATTTTAATGCAGTGCACAAACAAGGGAGAAGAATTAACCAATTCACTTTATAAATTTATGGGGTAAGATAAGAAGCTACGGACAGGCCATGATGAGGAGGCAAGGACTCACAGTTGTCTCCTTGGTCACTGATCGTGACCGGTCCCTGTCTCAGAATCACACGGAATAGCCCCCAGAAAGTCGGGTCCCCATTGAAGTCAGAGTCGGGGCAGCAGATCGTGAGTCTTCTACGAGACATGCTGGTGTAACCGATAGGCTTTTTCTGGACTTGTGCTTGAACTTGAGAACAATTCTTACGGGACTGAAGAGACAGACACGTTCCGGTCATATTCTAGGAGGACCACAAGTATTACACATTTTTAAGCGTTTCATTTAAGAAAAATTACATCTTTTTTTTTTACTACACTGTGTGATGAAAACACCATAGAAGATAGAAAGGGCAATTTAATTGAACTCTTCTGGGTTGTGCTTTTTAGTTAGTCAAAACTGAAGCATTTTCTATTGACAGGTCTCTGACGATACAGCAGAGTAGAAACATTAGAAGGTGGTGTCCGAATTCCTGGTACAGACTTTATTATGGGTGCGAGTTTCAGTTTTGGTTTAAATTATTCGTTCCTGTAGAAGTGTTTAGTTGTCTATTCTGTAAAACTGATGGGGTTTTTTACCTAAAGCAGTGTTTTTCTAAACAAAACCCCACCAGAGTGGAAGGGGAGCCTGCTGCCTTTCAGGTGTGAGGCTCATGACGAGATGTGTGGTTTTGTATTAAATGGTATAAATGGGGCATGAACGCACATGGAAGCAGGAGTGCAGATCTCAGGGCTGTAGGAAAGGCGCCTCCAGGCCGCCTTTCACCCTCCCTGCCTTCCCCTTTGTGCCAGCTGACAGCTCCATTTTTCAGTCAACGCCAAACTGAGAACTTGAGTCTTGGTCTCCTGTCCTGTCAGCCACAGCGGCCTTTCCGTTTTCCTCCTCGCCCGGGGTCACCCTTCCTGTCCTTGCCCTGTCTCCTGCTTTGCCCTCATGTCTGCACTCTCCTCCCTGACTTCTCGTTTCCTTACATGTCCTTTCTCCTTTCGATTCTTCCAGTCCTGGTGAGGTGTCTTGTCAGCAACTCACAGGACAGTGGACGTGGAGCCTCACTTGCAGCTCTGCCCTCTGGGCCTCCAGACTTACTTATCTTCTTCAGCTCAGCACTTAACCTCAACCTCCACCCCTCCCCCACTGCTACTCTGACAACATGCCCCTGCCCCTGCCTGTAGTGGCCACACGCCTTCCTCCACGGACCCAGCATGGCACTTCTTCCAAGACCCAGGAAGCAGCCTCTGCCGTCACAAGTCCCTCGGGCAGGCAGACTTAGTCTTCCTTCCTCCCTCCTTCCTCTTCCTTCCCTCTTTCAATTAAGGTACCAAATATATTTAGTGAGATTCATAAAATGCACAACTCTTGGCAGGCCAGCTGCAGTGCCTTCTGGATCCAGGGGCTTCCCCAAGGAGAGCCAAGCCGCAGCCAGGCCTATCTAAGGTTTCCAGGCCCTGGAAGGGTCTGAGTTGGAGGCACAACTCACAGCTGGCTGTGCGGGGATGGTGGCGTTGGCAGCCCTCACTGGTGAAAACCAGATAGTATGGGTGGAGTGTGGCCGGGAATGGGCAGCGGGGGGGGGGGGGGGGGGGAAGGGTTCCAGAGAAGTTCAGGGCTTGATGGGTTCTACAAAGGTGTACACTCATTTACCACTACCCAGAAAAAGATGGAGAATATTTCCATCCCCTCAGAAGGTTCTTTCAAGACCCTTCCATTTCCTTCGGGGGTAGCCACCATTCCGACTCCAGTTGGTTAACTTTGTTCCTTCAGTTTTGATTCCTCTGACACTTTGGGGTCTGAGTAGTATGATCACATGCGTATTTAGGGAGGGAGCGCACAGGTGTTTTGGCCTTCTGGGCATCTTTCTTGATGTGTTCTCATAAAACCTCACAGCAGTCTTGTGAGGCTGCTCCGTTTTCTGGGTAAGGGGAATAAGGCTCACAGAGGTTAAGAGAATTGTTCCAAAACTGTTACTGATGGAGGTCAGAGTGAACTTGATCCAACGTAGCCCCGTCCTAGCTGGAAAAACCCATGCATTTCCCCCATTTGCAGGGCCCCCCATGCTTTTCCGGCAGTTCTGCTTCCTGCTTGTTTCATGCAGCCTCAACCTGTCTTGTATAAGCCCCTAGTTGGCAGGGAACATTCTTGCGGGTTTGGTCACCCCGTGGTACCCAGCACCTCAGTAGCAGATGTTCCCCAGCAGCTAGTCAGTGGGTGGGGGCTTGCTAACTGCTCAGCTCTGTGGAGTGTGCAGCTGGCGCGAGGCTTTTGTGTGGCTGGGAGGAAGCAGCGCCCCTGGGAAGCCAGCAGAGACGACGTCCCAGCACAAGCCCAGTCCCTGCTTGAGCCTGAAGGAGGGTGCCAGTAAGTGGATGAAAGTCCCTGGTGCTGTGTTTAGGAGCCGGCACCGAGTAGCACAGGGCTTCGCAGGGCTTCTTGCTGCCTCCCCTTTGGTGCCTGTCTCACGGCAGGAATTCGTTCTGAATGTGAGGCTTGGATCCACTCCCTGCTCTTGGGTGACCTGAGAGTTCAACAGGCTAAAATAATGCAGCCACCCTGAGCACGTGGGTATTCTAATCTGAGAGTGCCTGTTTGTTGGTGTCCCCAAGGACACGGCAACACCCTTGCCTCCTCCTGTGTGCTGAAGGCCCTCTGACCAGGGGCTCCGCAGGAAGGAAGCAGCTGATGGGTCTGAAAGGGCTAAATGGCAGGGTCAACCACCTGGTGCACACGCATCTAGAAGCAAGGCAAAATTACAGTGGTCCATCACTCACCGTGCAGGTCAGCCCTCGGCTGCCCTCCCTGGCAGCTGAGTTTGCCACGGTGGGAATTTCCCCCGCAGGCTCCTTAGCCTTTGGCACTTGTTCACAGTTCAGAGAGGTGCCTCCATATGGAGGGATCGCTCTCCTTAGCAGTTGACCTTCTCTGAGGTTTATAAGGGGCATAAATCCACAGCCCCCTTCTCTGTAAAAGGACCCTCAGGAGATGGTCAGGACTGAAAGCCTGGGCAGGGGGTGGGGGTGGGGGGCTGGCTTCGGTTGCCCAGCCTCTGCTTGGTGAGAAATGACATTGCCCGGTGAGTGACTGGCCAGCCTTGTCGTCTGAAACAAGATCTCTCTCTGTGGTACATCTGGAACTTGGCCTTCTCAAGGATCCCAAAATAGCCAGGCCACTGAAGGGAGAACTTTGTGAGAGGACACAGAGGGACCCCAGACGCCCCTCACCAGGCAGGCTTTGTTGGCAACAGAAAGCCAGCACAATTAATCCCCGGGTTTTGTTCTCATTCTGTGCTCCCTGTGTGTCTCCCTTTCTTGCAGCTTGTTCTGAAAATGTTCCCGGCGCCCCTTCTCTGCAAAGATTTTTTAGCCGTGGCCTGAGTTTGGGGCCCGTAAAACTCTGGATTGTTAGGAAGCAGGAGGGCCTTTGAGGAAGCAGAGAAGCTGGCTGTAATTTAGCGAGTTGGAATTGCATCCTCCTCGCACCTCCTGATCTGGGACTCTGAGGATTTGGGAGACAGTGTGGCGCTGCCCGCCCGTCACCCAGGAAAAAACCTGTCTTACCGGTGTGGCAGAGTGAGACCTCTCTGGTGCTCCCCAGATACCTTGGCTCACCTGCTTTCTCTTGGTGCCCTTCATTCTTAAACTGCTGGCCAGACGGCAGCCTGGGAGGGGGGAGGGGGTGCCTGGCAGAAGCAGGGTAGCAGTGGAGCTCCTGCCCAGCCGTGCTGGCTGGCGCGAGGCCCAGAACCCCTCTGGAAGAGGGGAGTGCTCACTCAGCACCGTGCTTTTCCTCTTCAGAGGTGTTACCTTCCCAGTCTAACCGGTCTGTGTTTCTCTTTTTTGTCTTAGGAAACGCCGTCCTCTGCAAATGGCCCTTCCCGGGAGGGCTCCAGGCCGCTGCGCACTAGGGAAGGCCATGCCGTGTACCCACAGCTCCGACCAGGCTACATTCCCATACCTGTCCTCCACGAAGGCGCCGACAGCCGGCCGCCGCACCCCGTCTTTGCCCCCCCCCAGCCTGGGACGCAGCGATTCCGAACTGAGGCAGCTGCCACGGCTCCTCAGCGGTCCCAGTCACCTCTTCGTGGTGTGGCAGAAGCCAGCCAGCCAGATAAACAGTGTGGACAGGCGGCAGCAGCTGCGGCAGCCCAGCCCCTGGCCTCCCACAGACCTGAGGTAAGGAGAGGCCTGGCTCTTGGGCCAGTGGGTGCGACCTGAGAGTGCAAGCTGTTGTGCCTCTCAGGCTGGCCCGAGACCCTGAAGCTGGTGCCCTGGGCCAGGCACCCAATAAAATGCAGGGCATCTGGGCCTGGCCCACAGCACCAGGGGTCACCCAGCAAAGACAACGAGACAGCCCCACATGGTCCCCCAGCGTTTTACAGGTGGGCCTGGATCGTGGCGCAGAGGTCCACATGCATAAAGGGGGAGTGGCATCCCTGGGATGAGCAGCCCGGCCTCTGGCTCCTAATCTGATGCTTCTTACTCCCACCAAGCTTTCTATTTCAGAAACAGAGACACTGTATGTTATTTCCTTCCGTAAGTTCA
Source organism: Rhinolophus ferrumequinum (assembly GCF_004115265.2). NCBI lineage: Eukaryota > Metazoa > Chordata > Mammalia > Chiroptera > Rhinolophidae > Rhinolophus > Rhinolophus ferrumequinum. The sequence goes on along the minus strand of NC_046299.1, from coordinate 9,793,244 downwards.
ATGTTTATGGATAAGTATTAACTGCTTGGAGCTATACTGATATGAAAACAAGGCAGCATACCTGCCCTCACAGTGTCCCACAGTCTAAACGGAAATCCAAAACAGGGAGTCAGGGAGGCAGCTGCTTTATGACGGGTTTTGAGCGTTTTGAGCCTGAAACCAACACTTCAGTGTGCCAGTGTCTAAAGAATAGTCCTTAATCTGGTCCTTAGCTGACGTTCGAGGGCCAGTGGACCCCAGTAGGATTCCTGAGCAGTGAGCCCCCTTGGGTATCCTGTATGCACACCATCCCGTCGTGTCCGCTGGCCAGTTCGTGAGCACACGTTGTCATTCCCTGTGCATCCAGGCTTAGGATTGCCTCCCTTGGCTCTGTGGTGAATGTTTGGCTTCGCTGTCTGCTCGGGGGCAAAAATGTCCTAGTTAATGTGGACACCAGGAGGGTCTTGGCCCTTTTTGGAAAAGCAGGACCTATACTTGGAATATTTTTTTGTTGTAAAAATCAGATGTAACATATTGGAGAAATTTTATCAAATTTGAGTGAGGAGGGCCAGCTGGGGAAACACCAGTCCTGATTTTCTAGGTGAATAGAAGGTGGTGCAGAAGGGAAAGGGGCCTGGCCTGCCTCGGGCCACACGGGACGCAGCTCCTAGTGCCAGGCTGACTTGAATTCTCTGTAAAGAGAAAGGGCTAAGGAAAAAGGAAATGAAGTGACATGTAATGACAACAAATGCAGTGTATTGAGCACTTGCTGTTTGTGGCACTGTGCTAAAGCAGGTACATGATTATTTTACTTAATCTTCAGGTGAGCCCGTGAGGGGCAAGGTACTCTTTTCCATGTTTTGATGAGCCTCAGAAAGCTGTTGAGAATTTGAACCCAGGCCTCTGGACTCCACAGCTCCCAGTCCTAACACTGCAGTTTGAAAACAGAGAGGCTTACAGATGGGAGGTCCTATTAAACCTGTTATCCTGAGCAGGCACATAACAGGCCAGGGCGGGTGCCAGGCAGAGGGTCGCTCATGGGCCCCGCCTCTACCCTTTGTGTCTTGCAGCGAGCCCAGTCTCCAGCTGCCTCGGACTGCTCGTCCTCATCATCCTCAGCCAGCCTGCCTTCCTCCTCCGGCAGGAGCAGCCTGGGCAGTCACCAGCTCCCCCGGGGCTACATCCCCATCCCTGTGATACATGAGCAGAATGTCACCCGGCCAGCAGCCCAGCCCTCCTTCCACCAAGCCCAGAAGACCCACTACCCAGCTCAGCAGGGTGAATACCAGACCCACCAGCCTGTGTACCACAAGATCCAAGGGGATGCCCGGGAGCCCCAGCGGGCAGCATCCCCGTTTCGGTCGCCCGTCCTGGGTGCGTCCAGCCGGGATGGCTCTCCAGCCAGAAGCAGCACGCCGGTGCACTCCCCCTCACCGCTGCGTGTGCACACCATGGTCGACAGGCCTCAGGTAGGAGGGTTGGTGTCGGCAGACTGGTTATGACAGCATCTCTTTGGGGCCCGAGGAGCTCTGTGCAAGTGCTGTGGGTTCCTCAGCCCTCCCGAGAATACACACGTGTAACTGGGGGAAAGGGAGCTCCTGGACATGCCTGGTCGGTGGCAGAAGTGCAGGACCAGGGCTGGCTGTAAACCCTCAGCCCTCTCTGTAGCTCGGGCTCATTTTTCAGCTGCTGTAGAGGCAGCTGCCGGAGGGGCAGCCACCGGAGGGGCAGGCTCCAGCCACCACGAAGGCAGGAAGGCAGACAGCTGCACAGAATGGAGCATCACTCACACGCCGAAGGCCTAGGTGTCTCAGTGCCCACCTTTCAGGGCCCTTCAACGCCCCTGCACAGCCTTGTCTCCAGTCTTCCAGGCAGCTTGTCTGCCTGCTCCCGATACCCGTTCTCCACTCAAGCCCATTCTGTCATCCCCCCCACCGCCTGCCCCGTGCCTTTGCTCGTGCTGAACCTGCTCCCTGAAATGCCTTCACAACCTAAGTTCTCCCCATCCTCCAACAAGGCAGTCTTGCCTCTTCTGTGAAGCCCACCCATGTTTCTCAGGCACCTGTGAGTCCCTTAGGAGTTCAGCTTATGATCATTCTGTGCATTTCAAAGTGTTCATCTTACATCTTCAGCTCGGCTCTGAGCTCAACGATAAGTGCCGTGCCTTTCACTTTTCTCTTCTGTGGAGGACCATAGTGCCTGGCTGGTGAGCTGGCTGGCTGGGCGGATGGAAGCCTTCCAGTCTGGTGCGAGTTCCAGGCGGGGTCTGCTCGTCCTTCCGTGCAGACTGTGGGGCGCTGGTTCCTGTAGGAGGAGGGCGTCTGGCTTCAGCAGCTGGTAGCTCAGCAGCAGAGCATTCAGCAGCCCCGGGCCCCCTCTGGCTGCGACTTGAGCAGCGGAATTAATTGTCTGCCACAGCTTTTAGAAGGAAGTCTCCCTATGAACAAATGCAGGGTATCTTTTCACTATAGATGGTGACACTGTCCAGAGCCCTGTAACAGAGCACCCTCCTTTTATTGTTATTTTTTAAACTTTTTTGTTTGTAAATTAATTTCAACCTTACAGGGGAGTAAAAAGAATCACACAAAGTCCAGTATACCTTTCACCGGTATTCACTGTTAACATTTTGCTACATTTGCTTTGTCATTTCTTCTCTCTACATGTTACCTGCTTTAATTGTTTGACATTTAGTTGTAGATATCATGCCCCTTTACCGTACTCTAACTACTTCAGTAAATATTTTCCTAAGAGAAAGACCTTCTCCTTCATAACCACAATTGAACGATCAGATTCAGGAAGTTTAACATTCTTACAACATTATTTAATACACAGTCCGTTTTCACATCTCCTTTTCAGCAATTTCCCCATTCCAGGATCTAATCATTTAGATACTGTTTCTCTTTAGTCTCCTGTAATCTGGAATAGTCCTTTGGCAGCCTCTCTTTGCTTTCATGACCTTGACATTTTAAAAAAATACAGCCACCGAGCACCCGCTCTTAAGTATTTCTGAAGTCCCTTTTTACCTGCCATTGTTGTGGCTGGTTCATGAGTGGTGAGGGTCAAAGTTGAGGATGTTTGGGTTGGCGAAAGAGATTCGGTGGTAAAAGAGGTTACAGCTAAGTGTCTACCAGGTCCTTTCCGGGCTCAGTCATCCTGGGAACGTGGTGCCCATTTGCAGAGCTAGAGATGTTTTCTCTCGTGTCTTTCCTAAATGTTGCCCATAATCTGTGAAACAATATTTAATCCTGTTTCTACTTCCCTTAACCGTGTGTGTTCGTGATGATCTCCCTTTTATAGCTTGTTCAAAGATCCCTTTGCAAGAATGTGACCTAACTGAACATTTAGTGAAATCTAGTGTTTTACATTGAGAATATGTAAAAATAATGTAGTCCAATTCTTATTTCCCAGTTGATGAAATTAGGGTGTGTGAGATTTTTAAGGGGTTTTAGACATTCACCTAAATGTAGAAGAGCTGAGACATTTTGGTTTTAAGCATAGCTCATTTAAAAATTTTTGGCTCTATCTTCTAGTCCCATTTATTCAGCATCCCATCCTTTGCAGCCAGGAGTCAGTGCAGAGATGCACAACTGAGTGTTAGCTCTGGCACAGGTGTGCCCAGCAGAATTCTTACAGGGTTAACTGGGGCATCTTGCTTATTCTCAAAAAATACATCAGTCTAGGCAGAAACCACTAGGTCGTCATAGGTTTGTTTTTTTATTTTTTGTTTTTTAAAAAAGAGATTATAAATTTTCTGAAACAGGAGCTGGGAAGATCAGACCTTGAATCGAGACTGTCCACACAGCGTTAGGACGGGGACAGACTGCACTTATCCCTCCATGGCTGTATCACCTGAGAGTCCGAGTCACCCAAGAGTTTTGAGCTAAACTAGCTCAGCAGTCAACAGGAGTTTTTGACATTTTCATTTTTGAAAATTATATTAGTTGTTATTGCGTTAAGAATGCCGTCTACAGAAAAATGCAGTGAGGTAACAGACCAGTAGACCAAGACGATGAGTGGAAGCATGACAAATGGTTTGATCACATAACGTGATTCATATATTTTCACTTTGTAACAACTGTTGGTTGACTTTTAAAATCTCTTTTATACTGTTAAAAAAAAAAGCATTTCCCAATTTTCATTCTAATTAATATTGTACTAGCTACAAACAACGTCCTATGACTCTCAACCAGTTATTAAAAATATCTTTGTGTCCTTGCCTCTTCGCAGCAGCCCATGACCCATCGAGAATCTTCACCTGTTCCCCAACCTGAAAACAAACCAGAAAGCAAACCAAGCACAGTTGGACCAGATCTCCTTCCTGGACACATCCCGATTCAAGTGATCCGAAAGGAGGTACATTCTCAACCTGTTTCCCAGAAGCCTCCACCTCCCTCTGAGAAGGTGGAGGTCAAGATTCCCTCTGCTCCTGGTCCTTGTCCCTCTCCAAGCCCTGCCCCTTCTGCTGTCCCCTCACCCCCCAAGAATGTGGCTGCGGAAGAAAGGGCAGCCCCCAGCCCGACCCTTGCAGAAGCCACACCCCCAAAGCCAGGAGAAGCTGAGGCACCCCCAAAACATCCAGGTGTGCTGAAAGTGGAAGCTATCCTGGAGAAGGTGCAAGGGCTGGAGCAGGCTGTGGACAACTTTGAGGGCAAGAAGACGGACAAAAAGTACCTGATGATAGAAGAATATTTGACCAAAGAGCTCCTGGCCTTGGATTCGGTCGACCCTGAGGGACGAGCTGATGTCCGCCAGGCCAGGAGAGATGGCGTCAGGAAGGTTCAGACCATCTTGGAAAAACTTGAACAGAAAGCAGTCGATGTCCCCGGTCAGGTCCAGGTCTATGAACTGCAGCCTAGCTCCCTTGAAAGTGGTCAGCCACTGCAGGAAATCATAGAGATGGGAGCCACGGCAGCAGACAAGAGTAAGAATAGTGCCGGAAATGGGGAAGACCCCCAAACTGAAAGCCAGCAGCCAGAAGCCAAAGCAGCAGCCACCCCAAACCCCAGCAGCACGACAGACACAGCTGGCGACCCAGGAGCGCCATAGTCTCCGTGAAATAAAAAGCAGACCTGGAGACTGGGAACTGATTGTGTGCTGTAGGGAATTCTAAGTTGCATGCATTTCAGGGACTTTCAATCAGTTGGTTTTTACTATTCGTAGCCGCTTGGTATGCAGTAACCTGGGTGGAGGCAAAACAGTAAAAGGGCTGAAAGGAAAATGATGCTTTTCTTCAGTATTCTTATTCTGTACAAATAAAAAAGTTGCTTGTTTCAAAAGTTTAACCCCATTGCTTGTTGTTTCGGGGCCCTCTCTGCATAGGCACTATGTTAGCCATGGTTGTGAGCTGTCTTCCTGTGGCTCTGGACTGAAGAAGTTTTTTGAGGGGTCGGTGGAGAATGAATTTCCCATCACATAAATGTGAAACCCCTTTTTCAGAGAAGTTGCCATTTTAATGGGATTATTTTCGTCTCATAGCTAAAATACCTAACTTGAGACAGAATAAAATGTGTAAGGAGCTATAGGAATATCTGTATGTTGGATGACTTTAATGCTTCATTTTAAAGATGAAAATAAAGAAGTGATATGACTCAGTGTATTTTTGTGGTTTGTGACACGTTGAAGAGTGGCAGCATCAAGATTGTCTCTCGCTGGCTTCAGTAAAATCAATGGCAGCTGCATGTACAAGCCTGATCTGGGATCTGTACTCTCTCTCTACTGGCCCAGCTCGTGAGAAGATGAGTCTTGGTCTTCTTTCAGGCTCAGATGGCCCTGCACCCTCGGCAGACTCAGGGCTGCGAACTCAGGTAATGGGAACGTACCTGCCGTACCTGCAGCCAAGTTGCCGCTTGGGCAGCATCCCTGCGCACCTGACCTCTGACCAGCCACCGTCCTCGCCACGGTGCTGAGATGGTGCAAAGGTGCACAGGGAAACCACAGTGTGGCCGAGGCTGGCCAGCGTGTTCCTTGGAGTCTCGGTCACTGAGGGTTGGGGACAGTGTTCTCTGAGAGTCGTCTTTATCTGACACTTCTTTGAGTCACCAAACCAGGTTGATCTTCCCAGATTGGGTTCCTAGAAGCCACGAGGCTCAGGGATCAGATGCACTTTGAAGCCACTGGTGGAGAAGAACCTCCTTTCTGTGCCAATGTCTTAAGAGCTTGGGAAGGACCACAGCCCCAGAATGTGGAGATGTGCTAGATTTTTTTCTTAGCTGCTTGCCAAGTAAACCTGAAAATGAGAAGGAAGATGGGCCTGAGAACTCCCAGGGAGCACGCTGACTTAAGAGCCCCGAGCTGAATTCCTCATGACTATTGAATTTAATATTGGTGCCTGACGACGCCACACAAAAATACACGCTGGTGTACTTGCCTCTCTTAGCTTGCTGAGGAACGCTGAAGTTATTCCGGTGGGAACCTGCCAACATCATTCCTGGGTGAACTCATTTGGGTCGTAGAAGCCGGCTGCTAAAGATGCCGCTGATTGTAGAAACTCAAACATGTAAATAGGAAGGAAAAAAAAAACCTACGGGACTATTTCTAAAATGAACCAAAGACAGAGAATGTGACCACTCTTTTTGTGACTTGGGCATCTGTTCTCAATGGACCACAACATTAAGGCTGCTTGAGTGGTTACTGAATTAGGTTGATGTTATTTTTATCACTACACGTCATCAGTAGGTAGCCCTTTAATGTAGTAGTTTCAGTCATCCAGATGAGATGGTACATGGATATTGGGGCAGGACTTAGCTGCTCTGTGTTGGTCCCTGGGTCTTGCGTGGGGGCAACAGGCTGGGTGTAGAGCTGGCTGCAAGGCTCTTACTGACATAACTGTTTTGCCCCCTGTAGGAGTTGGGACTGATAACCGTGGAGTATCTGCCTGGCCTCAGGGGGTTTCAAGTTAACCCAATGCCCTTTACGAGACCGTCCTAGTTGAGAACACAGGCCTGAATCACAACTCCCACGTTGAAGTCACAGCTGTAACCACTCTGGGACAATGGACAAGTTACCTGGCCTTTTCCTGGTTTCCTCAGTTGTAGCATTGGGGAGAAATGATAAAAAGAATTCGACAAGTGAAGCTGTGAAAACAGTGCCTGGCACATGGCAAACGTGTTATTGCTCACATCCTTGTGCCGTGGGTGAGGAAACGAGGTGACTTGCTCACGCCCACAGAGCCAGGAGCAGAGGCAGGATTTGAATTCAGGCCCAGGAGATATTGAAGGCCATGTTAGTCAGTCTCGCCGTCTAGCACCAGGTGGGCTGTGGTGGCCTAGAGGGAGAGAACTAGCTAAGTACTCAGAAATTTGAGGAGGACCTCACCTCTTCCTAGGTCAGGCATTTTTTCCTATAATGTATCCAAATCCTATCAGATTATTCCTGTCCCCCAGATAAAGCAAGTGACTTGGTACTAATAAGTAATGGCGTCTACGCTGAAAGTCACTTGCAGCCCAGACCCTTGGGTTTGGTTTACAAGGTTCTTGCTAGGGCCCGCCCTTCCTCCACCTCGTTCCGCATTTCTCCTCCAGCCCATTCCCACGTTTGATGTCTGCGCTTGTTGGCACTCTCGCCCTCCCTTTCCAGATCTCCTTGCCCAGCCCTGAGACCCACCATTTTGTGACACCAACCCCACATGGACAGTACCCTCCTCAGGCTTTTTCCCCCCCAAACACCCACCAGCCTTGGGTCTATTTGCCAGGGCCCAACTCTTTTCTTAGCTGTGTTAACACCTTCAGTCATTTCCTAAGCAAGACTGGAAATCCCTGAGGGCAGGTCCCCTCTGACACCTCCCTATTCCTACGCTGTTGTCCGGATCTGGGAGACATGGGAGCGTAGGCACCCGGGATGGCCAGGAGGCCCTTCAAGTTCCTCTGACAAGTTCTTAGGATTCCAAGGCTCAACTGATGTTTATTCAGGAATAAAGATCAGTATTATTAGTTGACAAGTTCAGAGCCAGCTCTCCCACCAACTTTCTCTTATAATCCTCACATGTGTACGTTTGGGCAAGTTGTTTCCTCTCTCGAGGCCTTTTCCTCCCATCTATGAAATGGGCATGACCCCAGCCCTCTCAGTGGTCTGGATGATTCTGGTGAGTCCGTACTTCTTCCTGTTGTGCTCTCTGTACTGCTCTTTCTCTATCCCCAGCCCAGCCAGCCGTCCAGCATGGTCTCCGTTCTGGGCTGTGCATTCCTGCAGCTCCATGAGTGTGGCCGGTTTGCCCGCTCTCCTGTAACATTATACAAATGTAATCATATGCCAAGGGACCAGATCCAGGCTTGCAGTTATTTTGGGATGTGCGGGAACCTGTGGGAAAATGCTGGAACATGCCTGAGTCACTCAGGCAAATACCTTACTTTCCGTGTTCCAGCATGTTTTGAACTTTCAGGCAGCACAAAAAAAGCCCGAGCGGGCGCACACGCCCTTTGTGTTCTGGCGTGCGCTTCCCTGAGCAGCACTCCCTGTTTCTCAGCCTAGCCACTTGTCCTCTGAGCTCGAAAAAGTTCCCATGCAGAGGGGTGAGGGGCTGGGTTGGATTAAGCCTTTGGAAGCCCTAAGTGTGGGAAAAATTGGGGTGCCACCCCCCATGGGTAAAATAAAATCAGTAGTAAGCCACAAAAAGTGTAAGGAAGATCTGAATTTGCCTTGTTAAACACGGTTGCTATTTACAAATTCCTCCAGTTACGGTATGTGATGTGTGCAGTGTGCCCTGCTGTCCTGGTAATGGAGCTGCCCACTAGGAACCCATGGAGACCAGAAGGGGCTGCTTTAGTCCACCGGACGGTGCTGAGCAGGACGAGGAGGAGCCAGGCCAGAGGACAGGGCGGTGCCAGCAGTGGTGCCATCGCACTCAGTGGGAGGGAGCAGGAGGCAGCCGCACACGCCCTCCCCAGACTCGAGTCCAGACTATGGGGCAGAGTTCCAGGTGCAGCTGGAAGCCAGCCTGAGGAGAGGATTGGAAAAGTATTGCAGGTAGAAGGGGCCTTTTTCTAGAACACTCCCTGTCCTGGGTGTCTCTAGGCAGAGCTTTGTCCTGATGTCCCCGGTTGCCCACACAGAGGCTGTGCTTTCTCCACAGCCCTGTAGCTGAGGAAGAAGGCTGCCTTCTCTTGTCCATAGAGAAATCCTATCATCGGCCCCTCCTTTGTTCCTTTCCACTTCATCTCTTTCTCTCTCAACTGGTTCCTTTCTTCTCCTTCACCTACAAAAGTGCAAAGCAAAAAAGAAAGGTTTCTTGCTCGCTCCTTAGTTTACCCCCTTTATTATCTAATATCTTGAAAGAGCCAGTTGAAGTCACCCTTGGCCTCCTCTGCTCCATGCTGCCCTGTCCGTGCAATCCACACCCCCTCCTGGGGGCAAAGGGCTGAAGTCATGGGCAGGACTTTTCTCAGTGCCTCTCCCTCATCACAACTGCCCAGACTCACCCTCCTCCCCTGCCCACTGGGAAACAGGTCACCCAAGCTCCCTCCCTGAACCCACGACTCTTACCACTGCGTGACCTTTAGTTTTATGTGTCAATTTGGCTAGGTGATAGTACCCTGATATTTAATCAAACCCCAGTCTAGGTGTTGCCATGGAGGTATTTTGTAGATGTGGTTAACATCTATCATTAGTTGACTTTAAATAAAGGTGATTACCCTCGATAATATGGGTGGGTCTCATACAATCCATTGAAGGCCTTGAGCAAAACAGGTTTCTCGGCAAAGCAGACATTCTCCTCAGGACGGCAGCATCAGCTCCTGCCTGAGTTTCCAGCCTGCTGGCCTGGCCTACAGATTTCCAACTAGCCTGTGCCCACAGTCGGGTGAGCCAATTCCTTAGGATAAATCCGTCTCTGTCTCTGTCTCTGTCTCTGTCTCTCTCTTACACACACACACACACACACACACACACACACAGTTTTTCTGGACAACCCAACTGATACATACTGTTTATGCTCTCACTGGATCACTGGCTTCCACTTCCCAAACCCTAGTCTCCTGTGGGTCTGTGTTTCCGGTACCCTCTTTCTCCTGAACACCAAACTTACGTGCCTACAGGGCACACAGGAAAGTGAACGTTCACCTGATCACCAGAATTCAAATTCCAGGCTTTCCTCGGGGTTCCTTCAGCACCAAGTTAGCTGTATCACAGCACAAGCCTTCTGTCGCTGCAATCTCATCTGCTCACAGAGGCCACCAGGTAGAGGGGTGGCAGAGCCACCTGTCACAGTGGGCGGGGCAGGGAGCAAACACGGGCTGCTTCTCAGCCCCACCCAGTGTTTGCCCTATGGGGACGAGTGTCCAGTATTATAAGAACTTTCCAATTTTCAAGAAAAACAAGAACTCTGTTTTTGTGAAATCTCTCAATTTTAAAATATTTTAAAATGTTTGTAACAACCCAGCAGGCCCAACCAAACCCATCTGCAGGCCAGCTTCTGCCCTCAGCTGTCAGTTAGCAACCTGCAAGTCCCACTGTGCTGTAAATACTTCATTCTGTTTGCAGTCCCTTCTGTCTTTCTCTCAGCCTCTCTGAGTTGAGAGAGCAAAGCCTGGGGTTCTTCAGCTCAATGGCATCCCACTTGGGGTGGAAAGAATGAACGGGAGAAACAGCATCAGAGAGAGGGAACTTGGCTCCCTGCTCCCATTCTTCCCTTCTTGCGAAACCCTTTCAGATTTTCCCACCTCATCCCGGGCTCTTCTCCAGTCACTCAAAGACCCGGCAGCACCCTGTTGTGTCTGGTTCAGAGTTGGCCTAGGCTTCAAGGTCCCCCAGCCCCTGGCCCCTCTGTTCTGAGGAAGTCAGCGGGCTGCCTCCTGGTGCCCTCACGCAAACACAGTCAAATCGCTTCCCTTGTACTGGCCTCCACTGTTCACAGGTGTTTTGGGGCAGTTGTTGCGAGTCAGCTGTGGTGTCAGGCTGAGTTCCAATCCCAGCTTCCTCACTCAATAATCGCCACTGCAGGCGGACTCTTAACCTTTTTGAGCCTCAGTTTCTCCCTCAGTTAAATGGTGACAATAAGACTGAAATTGCTCTGTTCTTCTCTCGCACCAGTGATTGGGACATAAGAATCAGGGCACATGATGCCACCAGGGAAGCACTATAAAGTTGGCCACCACTAGCCATTGCAGCTGTCCTGAGATAGGGCCTCCAGGGAGAATGCCCTCAGCAAAGGGAGACCCTGACGCAGTGTGGTTCTGGAAGCTGGAACGTACTTTTGGTGAGCACAAAGGAATGTAGAAATGGTGGCTGTAAGAGCACAGTGACCCTTAATTAGATAGTCCTGGCAGGTGGTGTCTAACTATGGCAGTCACCCGTCAGGATCCCTCAACATTATGTATATGAAGGGTAATGATTAAGAGGGACAGTCCAGTTCCAAAATGAAGACACAAAAAGGATGCCCCTTTCTACATTTCTATTTATTTCTAAAAAATAAAATGTAAGTCAATTCAATCCTAGGTGGTGCGCCTTGACATAGAGCAGATGAGAGGGCCAGCAAACATCTGGTAGCAGTAAAGTGACACAGCTTTAGACCTTGGTGTCAGCTACCTCCTCCTTCAGTCCCTCCCTAGAGACACAGCCTCTGGATACTCACAACTTTGGCTTACACAGCTCTTCACGGCCGTAGGGTCGCTCTTTATATCTGAACCTTTCAGCTTCCTCTCTCACCGTTCACTGTTTCATTCTCTACATATCTTTTGTTTTTGAAATTCACATACTATACAATCGACCCATTTAAGTGTACAATTCAGTGGTTTTTCGTATATTCACAGAGTTGTGCTGCAACCCTCACCACAACCAATTTTAGACCATTTTTCATCATCTCAAAAAGAAGCTCCATATTCATCAGCATTTACTCCCCATTTTCCCCTTAACCCTCCCTGCACCCCCAGCCCTTCAAAACCATTAATCTACTTCCTGTCGCTATATCTTTGCCTATTCTGGATATTTTATATAGATGGAATCATACAGTACGTGATCTTTTGTGACTGGCTTCTTGCACTTAGCACGTTTTCAAGGCTTATCCACGTGGCGGTTGTCAGAGCTTCACTCCTTTTTTGTTGTTGAATAACACCTACTGTGTGAATAGACCACATTTTATTTATCCATTCATCATTTGGGCTGTTTCTACTTTTTGGCTTTTTTAGATAATGCTGCTATGAACTTCTGTGTACAAATTTTTGCGTGGACAATTGTTTTTATTTCCCTGGGGTATATACCTACAAGTGGAATCACTGAGTCACATGGTAACTCTCTTTAACTTTTTGAGGAACTGCCAGACTGTTTACCAAAGTGTCTGCACATTTTACATTCCCACCAGTACCGTGTTTCTCCAAAAATAAGACCTAACCGGAAAATAAGCCCTAGCATGATTTTTCAGGATGACATCCCCTGAGCATAAGCCCTAATGTGTCTTTTGGAGCGAAAATTAATACAAGACCTGGTCTTATTTTCGGGGAAACACGGTAGTACAGGAAGGTTCGATTTCTCTGCACCTCATTCTCTATGTTTCTTAGTTAAAATGGTTAAGAGCATAGATTTGACTGAAGCTCCTTTCTTAGCACCAGGTGAGCTAGTCTACTGACTAGCTCATGGATTGTTTGCTTGGGGTCAGTTTCTCACCCCTGGTCCAGTCAGCTAGGGTCACAGTGATGAAGCAGAGTAACATGGCTCAAAATGTGGCTACTAACAGCCCATCCTTCAGCAGAGCCTCTGGGAAGGAGACGAGACCTGAACAACGTGACTCCCTGAAGACAGAGAACTGGAGGCTGATACCAGCTTCATCCAGGGCCATGTATGCAAAGGAGGCAGCAGGCCAAAGAAAGAAAATGGTGTTTCTTTTCTTGGGACTACGAGACAAATTGGGAGGCCTCGTAGCCTGTTTGATCTGCTTCAACCACATACAGTTCAGTCTCTAAATTTTCCAGTTAGTTGCTGGAGCACCTGCATGCCCTTATGAACAAGAAGGCCCATGTCTCCATCGCTAGGCCTCTCCCTTCCTCCCTGAATTGTCTAGGAACCTGAGGGGCGCACTCACTCCGCTCAGTGTCGGCAGAGAGAACAGGAGGTGTGATTTGTTCACCAGCCAGTGTTTCAAGGCACCCTTAGTGGTGCTGTTGAAAGGCCTGCCATGTAGGGTAGATGCTCTTTTTGTAGAGACCTTGCCTGGATCCCTAAGGCCACCACCCAGGACCACATGCCAAGCTCCCAGTTCAAAGCTCTCTGGGATCACAGGATACATCCGGCTGTTGGACCCAGAGCTTTCTCCTCAGCCATACCCTGTGCAGAAACCAGCATGTAGTCCCCATGAAGACTCAGCCCAGGGCTGAGGCCCAGGAATAATAGATGTGGACCTTTCCAGTTCATTGGATTGCAAACTCACACACCTATTAGTATAAACAGATAAACAGTTTACTTATCATAAAGAATATGGCGGCTGAGAGGGCTAATAAGAGGATGTGCAAAACATGTTCTGCTAACAGTGGAGCCTGTAAATCCATGGCATTCGTCAAGTGACCAAACCAGGAGGGGCCCTGAGAAGCCCTGCACTGGGCTGCACATTGACTTTTGACATTACATTCCAGGTGTGATGCAGAGGAGGTGTTTATCACCATAACAAGACTCTTCTGAACACTTTCACCTGAGCAAGAGTCTTAGCCATCTTTAATAGGACACCGCTGAATACAATCAAGTAATTTTTGCTCGTGGACATCCACCCTTGGATCTGCAGGTATGGCCCCCTGTGAACCCTAAGCTCCTTGCCACTTCCCCACCACCTCCCCCACTCACCAATCCCCCACCCTCCCGCCCCCACCTCCAGTTCAGATTTCTCTCACTGAGTTTTTCCTCAGGGCCTTTGGCATTTTTTTCTGTCAAAATATCCTGAGAATCTATTCCAACAGGTTTTCCTGTCTTCGAGTCTCAGAGAAAGGGGGCTAGGATCTGGAGATTTTGCTCCCAAGAGGCTACTGTTAGACTAACTTTATATTCTTTCACCCTGGCAACCAGATTTGCTCATCAAGAGGTATTAAGGGAGGGGCCGGCTTCATCTACCCTTTACAAACAGCTTTATGCCTCTTTCCACTGAGGGCAACGAGTGCCTGCTTGTCCTACATTTTCAAAACTAAAAGAATCCTCTCAAAGACTCTTGCTTGAATAACGAAAATTCTAAGATGACTCTGGGTCCGCCCTTGGACATAAAAGCAGCTGGAATGATTTAGAAATTTCCCCCAATAGGTGACCAGTTATATTAAAATATTTTTGAGATAATTTTGATGAATTACTGGCTCACAAAGTTCTCAGACAAAAAAGATCATTCTCTCAAGTACATTTTTAAACCATCAGGAATAAAAAAATATTAATAATATGGTTACTCTTCCATTTTGTTCATTGTATTTCACCCTCGTGGTCAAGATATTAGAGAATATATAGTTTAAAAATAAAATAACATTTCATAATCATTTCATGAACAATTTTAAGGATAAAGTTTCTTAGACAAGAAAGAAAGAGAAGGGGGAGGAGGAGGAAGGAAGGAAGGAAGTCTGTCCCAAGAATAACTTATTATTAATTAGTACAAAATGTGTGGTTGAAATGGTTGATTTTGAAGAAACATGATTTTTGTTTTGATACATTGGAATGTTAAATTCAGAATATTTCTTTAGAGCTCAGGCTTCCCCAAAGCTTTCTGAAGGTCTGACATCCGCAGGGAGATTCATTTCCGAGTGTAGGTGAAGGCTGGCAGCCTGTGGCCTTGGTGGACGGTGGCTGTTAAATTAGGCCCTGGCTCCTCGTCCCTGCATCCTTGGTAACTCACCACGTGTCTCAGCAAGCCGCTTCCCCGTGGTTTCAGGAAATTCTGCAGTTCTGTGATTGTTCTTAAAGGACTCAATCCCACAGATTATTCAACTCTGAGGCGACGGAGTTTACCTTATTGACCAGGAGGGGGCGACCCCGGACTGTGCCTTCCATTTGTACCCCAGCCCGAAGAAATCCTTTCCCGTTTTCTCAGGAAGTCCTTCTTGTGATTGCGGGCTCCCTTTCAGAATGAATTACTTCTTTCATTATTTCTTATTTTGTATAATACAAGACTAAGACTAAGGCCTTATTTGAAAAGCAAGCAAGGGAAGCAAGTACGGGATGTGGAGCTGGTCTAAAGCCTGGAACACAGCTATGCATTCGTTCACTCTTTCATTCCATGAATAACGGACACAACCCCGTTTTCTAAAATTGGGGAGATTTGTGAATCAGAAATAATCTAATTCGCAATCCACTCTTATGGAACTGACCACACCTGTTTGAGATCTGGACCAGTCACAGTGGTTGGTTTTCTAATAACATAAACCGGACTTTGGGGGGAAAGGCAAACGTTTTCAGCACTTTAATCCCAGGCTTATTCTTTCATAAGGAGCAGGGTCAAAATACTGTTGACAGGAAAAACGGGATTCCCTTGTATGAGATTGGACTATTTTACCCTTATCTGAGAATGAAAATATTAACGATGAAGCATGTTTGTTTCTTTAGTAGCTAGTAAATCCCCTACCTCACCCCACCCCCACTCCCACTCCCATAGCTCTTGCTGGTGGCAGTAATTATGGGAAATCAGAGCACCCATCATCATTCCTCCTCTGGGGTCTAGAGCTGCTCTAGGCAGAATGGGTAAGGTATGGGCGGAGAGAAACTCTGTTAACATCACCATAAAGCCTAAATCCTGCATTTGAAGAGACAGGCAACTTTTTCCTTCTGTCAAGAGGGGTGGGTCCAGTGATGGCAGATTGACAGATCCACCAGCCTATCAAGAACAGCTTAGGAGACCTGGACATAACATGTAAGACATGTGTTTGAAAGTGAGCCACCCAGGTGGTGAGGATTTGAGGGCCAAGATGCTAGAGAGAGGGTTAGAAGACAGATTAGCTTTGAGGCATTTGCCCATTCTGAAGAAGCAGAGAAGCTTCTAGCGTCTTATGCTAAGGGGACAAAAATTAGAGTTCAGGGCCACTAAGGTGGAAGAACTCAAGTAAACATCTCAGGCTTTCAGCTGCGACTTCCAGAGGGCCACACCGAAAGACTAGGGTTGAAAATAGAGAAACCCTTACAAAGATTGAAGCCCCGCTTCCAGTCAGCTCCGGTTTTGATTGGATTAAGGCAAGGCTTCTCAACCTCAGTGCTAATTGACATTTTGGGCCCGATAAATTCTCTCTTGTGGGGACTGTCCTATCCATTGTAGGATGCTTAGCAGCATCCCTGCTCTCTACCCACTAGATGCCAATAAACCACCCCCAAGTTCTGACAACCAAAACTGTCTCCAGATACTTCCAGATGTCCCTTGGTGATCAAAATTGTCTCTGGTTGAAAACCACTAGATTAAGGGTGTTTGTCCAGACCCTAACTGCCTGCCAGAAGGAAAAATAAATCTTATCATCATCCAGAGCCTCAATTATATAATTTTTCATGTGTGATGTCTAGCACTTAATAAATAACATAGCTTCAAATAAATAACAAAGTTGATAGAAATAAAAAGAAATAGACAAATCCATGTGAAAAATTGATGTAAGCGGAGCCATTTTAAAGTAGAGCCAGAACAGCCATTAACTGTTTGCTCATCTTGCTCCTTAAACCTTTGGAATGTTTGGACTGGACAAAATAACCTTTGCACTGGGCCAAAGTGACATGTCTTACAAACTGTTTGTAAAGCTAACAGGAAAGCAGACGTCATCTTGATGACAAAGACAAATGATTGTGGACATTCTTTAGAACCAGTAACTGGCCATGTATATAACTAAAGGGTAATTCAGCTTTTCAATGCCAATAGAAAGTCCTTTCTTCTATTTATGTAATTATTTCTCTTCCTTTTCTCATAAAAACCCCTTGCCTTCTCCTCATAATCAGGACACAATTTGGGTTTCTGTCTGAGTCTGTGCCCTCCAATTGCAATCCTTTGATTTCAAATAAACACTTGTTGCTCTTTATTTGTAGGTTAACATCCACAATCATAGTGGGAGGTTTTAGAACACATCTCTTAGGAACTGATGGAATAAGCAGAACAAACAAACAAAAAAACCAAGTTTGGACAACCAAAGTTTGGACACCAAAGTTTGGACACAGAGTTAAACCGTGAAGAGGGAAGAGTTTCTGGAAGGAAAGAGTAGGGTATAGGGTCTAGTTGCATGAGTGAAGGGGCTGGGAAAAAGTAGTGGTGGTGGGTTGTGATATTGTAATTTATAATAAGAAATATACATTTGGTCTTAGCCCCTGCTTCTGGCAGTTAGTTCTTAAACACTTGGAATTTCCCAAGTGAGGAGATGGATAAAGGTATCTTTTCTTATGTCAAGGAGGTGACTTTTGGAAAGCCTCTAAGTCCTGTAAGGATGGCTGCTGGTTACCAGAGGAACCAACCATGCCATTAAAGAGGTGGAACTTTCCATCCCACCCCCTGACCTGGAGGGGAGAGGTCATCAGAATTGGGTGCAGAATAATAGGGACATTGAGGGAAGGTGGACAGAGATGGGGAGAAAAGGAGTGTCTTTGTGGGCCCCCTCTGTCTGGAGGCCTAATGCTATAAGACCTCTTCAGCATGGGTGGTACAAGGGAGCTGCCTAAGCTCAGACATCTCTTTTGTTCCTTCCTATGCTGGTTGCTCTGTGGAGATCTGCCAGCACCTTCAGTTCACAAGTGTGGCCTACATTGTAGCTCAGGGATGTTTGGGTGAGCAAAGACTAGTAAGGCAGACAAAGGGCGGTAAGCACTTTCTCATTAACTGGGAGGGTGTCTCCTACAAGCTACGGGTGGAGTTCTCTTCCCACAGCCTTGCCACTGAGGTGCCACCAGGTATCGCCAGACTTAGATTAGAGAGTCCTATGGTTTGAAGGCTATTTCCAAATTGAGAGACATAGAACTCAATGTCTGATTCTTGTCCCTACTCTCCGCTCGGTATTTTGGCCAGAAGCACTCCAGCACACAGAAAGGGCGCCTGTCCCACCTGGGTCACTCAGGTATTACTTGATACCTAATATATGGCAAATATTATTCTAATTGCTGCTAAGACACAGAGCAGAAACGTGGGCTATAGATGTAAATGAGACCTATCTTTTGCCTTCAGGGAGCTCCTCTCAGCCCAGCAGGGGTCAGGGGCTGAGTGGCAATAAAACAAGTTTGAACACAGTGTGCTGGGGCAATGTATGACAACGTCATTTGCTAATAAAATGCAGATGTAATCGGGACCCTTATGAGTAGATTAGGGGAATCTAGTTAAGACTTTGAGAATCTTCTGGGGGAGCAGGAGTAACATGAACAAAAAAGCCTACAGGTGAAAAAGTATGAAGTGCATTGCTGGAAATTTTATTCAACTTTTTTTTTTTTTTTTTTAATTACAGCAAAACACCAAACCTGGTGCTTCCCAAAAGAAACTAACGGGGAAACATGGCAAAGCTGCCGAATTTAAACACATGAACTATTGGGATTATTTGAAGGCAAGTCTTTTTTTTTTCTTAATCCTCACCCCTCATCCCCATCCCCTTTCGCAACCATCAGCTTGTTCTCTATATCTATGGGTCTGTTTCTATTTTGTTTTGTTAGATTCCACATGGAAGTGAAATCCTGTGGTTATTTGTCTTTGTCTGATTTATTTCACTTAGAATAATACCCTCTAGGTCCACCAAAGTTGTTGAATATGGCAAGATTTCATTCTTTTTCATTGCTGAATAATATTCCATTGTGTATATGTACCACATCTTCTTTATCCATTCATCTTATTGAACAATTATTGAGGGCTCACTCTACACCAGGCACCATGCTAGAAGCTTGATATATATCTGCGAACAAGACTCAGTCCTTCCCCACATTGCTTAGGGCTGATGCAGTACAGCGATTGAAAAGGACACAGGTCATTTCAGGGCCTTGATGGGGAGAAGTCCCACAGTGAGCTGCCTGGAGTAGCTGCAGCATAGACTTTATGCAAAGAAGTGGAGGGAAATATGTTTGTTGGCTTATGCGGAGCCATGTTATGTCGTAAAATTCAAGGCGAGGCCTTCTGCCAAATTTGATTGGTAGTAGGGAACTCCTGACACTTAATGAGCAGAGAAGTGGCCCGTTACATATATGAACACATTAGGCAAGAGTCGTCCTTGATCGCTGCCCTCACCAGGGTCAAGATGGCATGGACGGTGGCATGCATGTGGTTGATAGGATAGGTCATGAGGCCTGAGTTCAAGCTTGTGGACATGGCGGTTCCCCATTAGTATCCATCCTTGTTTTACCCCCCCGCCTGGGAAGATGAGATGCCTGGCCTGACAGATGGCCAAAGCTCAACAGCTGATACCCTACAAGGGGGGACAATTTCTTAGCTGTTACATTTCAGGCCATTTTTGTTTTCAGTCTTTTTCTGAGAGAAAAAAAAATGTTTTTAAAGCATAATCACTATAGAGACATTAACTTTTTTATTTTTATTTTTTATATTGACTCCTTATAGCTGGAAAAGACATTGAGATGTGTGGTGCGGCCCTCTCCTTTTCAGATGTGGACAGCAGTGTCCAGAGAGGTTAGGTGGCTTCTCCTAATGGCCGATCTCAGAATAAACCTGATCAGCTTACCATTTCCCCATCTTCTGCTAACAGAAGAATGTCAGTCTTACTTTGGGAAAACTCTCAGCCCGGATGGGGCTGAACTCTCCGCTCTCGATGCCATTTGTCAGGCTTAGCTACTCAGAGCCCCAGCATGAGCTCTGTGGCTTTTGCTGAAGCTGTGAGAATCTGTCTTCTTCTGGAGTGCCTCAGCTGGTAGAATATGAACCTGGGGCTTCTAGGGGTCACGATCCAGAGAGAACATGCCCCCAAACAAAGTCAGCCAGAGGAAAACAAAGCTGAGAGGTGGAACGTGTGAGACTAGGTTCCAAATAACATGATTTGAACCCCTGGATCCAGCCATGCCTGATGGATATCTACCCCTGCACTTTTCAGTATGTGAACTAATACATTCTCTTACTTGCTTTGTGTTGCGTTTCACTTACAACTGTGTCTGAACTAATAGTTTCCTGACTTGCCATTTCTTTCTCTCTCTGACCCACAAATGTTATTCCTTGGGCTTGTCCAGCAGGGTTACTTGGGTCTGTGACACAATTTCCCCCCCATCTATTATTGCCTTCTGCTGTGGAGACTCTCCAAGCAGGATGGTGACGGCAACAAAGTGTGAGTGAGGCAGTTAGCCTGGGCTCAGCAGCATGGAAATGCGGCTAAGTTTCCAAAGGCTCTGGCTGCATTTCACCTCGTATCTCAATGGATTTCTGTAGTGACATCATGTTAGTAGAAATACGGACAACTCATCCAATGAGAAACTAACCAAGATATATACATAATTCATCATTTTTGCCTCTTGTTTTCAAATATATGTATACATGTGTTTTATATGTATACATATTTTAAGAAAGGAAAACTATTAAAATTGTAATACTCAATATATGCTGATAACAAAAGATGAATACAAGTCATGTTTGACTTCTGCAATTACATGAGGTGCTCAAAGTGGTTACCATCAGTGTCCAGATACTTCGGATTACGGCGAACTACTGCTTGAGCAACGTTGACTGAAGTGTCCACTTGTATACAACTTTTTGGCACTCCCCAGTATATTATACATATGTGTGAGTTAATACATGTGTATATTGATTACACAAACATATATATTCTGAATTTAGAACTAATGTATTCCCATTGCAAAAAATTCAGAAGGCAAAATATATATGTAAAGAAACAACTCTTAGGGCGGCTGGATGGCTCAGTTGGTTAGAGTGCGAGCTGTTAACAACAGGGTTGCCGGTTCAATTCCCACATGGGATGGTGGGCTGCGCCCCCTGCAACTAAGATTGAAAACAGCGACTGGACTTGGAGCTGAGCTGTGCCCTCCACAACTAGATTGAAGGATAGCGACTTGGAACTGATGGGCCCTGGAAAAACCACACTGTTTCCCAATATTCCCCAATAAAAAAATTTAAAAAAAGAAAAAAAGCAACTCTTTCATAATATTAACACCCAGGGATAATTGCTATCTGCATTCTGTTATATTTCCTTTTATTATTTTTCCTATGCATATATACTTTACAAAATTAATAGGCCACATATTCAATTTTGACTATTGTTAAGTGAAAAAGCAAGCTGTAGAAGAGAAGGTAAATGAAAGCATTTATGTTGTATTTATGTATATATCTTATGTTAGTACTTTCAGGTCTGGGAAATATATATTATATTATAAATAGAGATTTTCTCTGGAAATTAAATACACCTTTACTTGGTAAGTCCTACATTTCTCCATTCTTTGAACTTTTTTGAAAAAACTATGGGTTCCCTATGTAATCAGAATAAAGATCAATAGCAATTTCTTTAGCATCAATTCCTCATTCTTTGTTTAATATCATATATACAGATGACATAGCTATTGATTCCCAAGTCATCTGTTAAAACTAGTGTTTATAATAGTTAAGATATTCAATGGTATAGCTAGAAACAGCCAGAATATGGCCAATTCTATCTTTGAAGCTCTGTATTAGAGCCAGATACTGCTCAAGTCCAATGGTAGGCACCCATGTACAGCAGGCAGATGCCCCTGGGCAGTGATTTAGCAAGTCTGTGAGGCATTTGACGTGATATGTTAATCCATGGAACCCAAGCCACTAACGGCCTGATAGAATGGCATGATGGATTAAGCAAAGCACAGAGCCATTGTGGCTGCTCTCTTACCGGGGAGACATGATCAGAAGGGGCAGCTGAGAGGAGAACCACTGTGACCTGGGCGGCAGAGCCTGATGCGTCGGTGCCAATGACACTGAGCTCATGGGCTCTGTTTGAGGATAACTTCATCGTTCACCTGTCCTGAGACCTTGCTGTATCCATTATCTCAGCTCTCTGTGTGTGCAGCTTTCCTCTTCCCCTCCCCTCCCCTCCCCTCCCCTCCCCTCCCCTCCCCTCCCCTCCCCTTCTCTCTCTCTCTCTCTCTCTCTCTCTCTCTCTTTCAATTTTCATAACAGCATTAAAATATCTTTAAGTCGTTCTCATAACTTTACCCAGGTATTGCCTCATCTCTCTCCTCCTTGCAAAATCAAACTTTTTGAAGGAGTTGTCTACACACTCAGCACCTCCACTTCCTCACTTCCTGTTTTGCTAGTTTCTTTGACATAGTCTCATCTGGCTGGCTCAAGGGAGCTGTGTCTTGTAGTGATACCCTGGAAGCCATATGTAAATCTAGAGTTAAGACACTGAAGCTCAGCTAGTCTCAGAGAAACTTGGAATGAGGACTGCAAGCCCATCAGAATCAGGTGTCCCTGGTCTCGCCTCCCTTCCCTCTTCTCCTCCCTCTTTCTTTGTTTCTCTCTGACCATCTCTTCCATTCTCCCCTCTCTCTACTTCTCATCCAGCACCCGCCCATAATGACCACTCCAATTCCAGTCAACCGTAGGATCTTTGGCCCAGCTCCCACTGTCAACAGACAGATGCCCAAGAGAGAGGGAACCTAATTACCCAGTAATTTCTTCAGTTGAGGAGATAAGTCATAGGTCACTGGCTTCATATTACAGGATAAGGCTATTTAGGGCCACAGGATCAGGAACAGAACAGTCTGCCTTAGAAGAGGCTGTGGAGAGGGAGAGCAGACCATGAGAAGCGTCTTTGTTTTCCTTCCATTCACTCTTCAACCCAAGGCAATTGGCTTATGTGCTCAGCAGCCCGGAAGCCCCTCTCATTGAGATCACAAACAGTGTCTTTGTTGTTGAATCCAGTGGATAATATTCATTTCTGTACATGAATGTTCAGTGGCTTTTGAAATTGTTGACCTTTTTCCCGTTCCTTTTCCTGTAACTTCCATGAAATTTACACTCCTTAGTTCTGTTTTCCTGACTGCTTCCTTCCAGTTGTCTGCGGGCTCCTCTTTCTCTATCTCTCCTTTCAAAGCTGGCCTTCCTCTGGGTCTGGATTTTCCTTTCTTCCCCAGAGTCCTTTCTTCCTTGCCAATCCCTCTCCAGGCAATCTCATTCTTCCACATGGCTGCAATCACCTGCTCTATACTAATAGGTTCCAACTTAATATATCTGCCCGACCTCCTCCCAGACCTTTTAATCAACTGGACAGCTCCACCTAGATGTTCCACAGGTCCCTGTGTGTAAATTTGAACTCACCATCTTTCCCCTCAAACTTTCTCTTCTCCTGATGTTTTCAACTTCAGAAGATGGAGCCACGCCACCCACTTGCCCAAGCCAGAAATTGGGCATCATACTCAATGACTATCTCTCTGTCACTCTCTTCACTCAACCAAATACCAAACATAAAAGCATTAACCAGAATTCCTCAACATACCAAATACCTAGTGTTTTACTTTCTAATATCTCTTTATCTTTTCTTTTCCCTTCTGCCATCACCATCATTCCCGGGGTCATTCAAACAGCCCCCTATCTGGGCTCCCCGTCAGTTTTCCAACCCTCTCAATCCAGAGTATTCTTTTTCTTTCTCCTCTTGAAAAGACATGTAGTTTTAGTACTTTTATATATGCACAAAGACTCAAACCACTGTTTAAAAAAGGAGGCAGGCTTACTTTAATATAAATATAAAATTTTGTTACTTTTAAACTTTTTATTATGTAAAATTTTGAACATACATTGAAGAAGACAGAATATTATAACGTTGTTGTGGTCCCATCCCTCCAGCCCCACAACTATCAGCTCAGGCCCGGCGTGCCACATTCTTATTCATAATCTCCCCTGTCACATAATATTTTGAAGCAAATCCCATATATCCTATCATTTCACTCATAAATATTTCAGTGTGGATATCTAAAAGATAATGATTTTTAAAATACCATTATCACACCTAAAAAGAATTTTTAAAAAATCCTTAATGTCATTAAATATCTAGTTTTTAGATTTCCAATTGTCTCATAAATGTTGCAAGTTTTCTAAAACTTAGGATCTAAATAAGGTCCACACATTGTGATTGGTTGCTCTGTCTTTAAATGTTTAATTCGTTGGTTCTCCTTCTATCTCTTTATTTTCCTTGCATTTATTTACTGAAAGGAAAACAAACAAACAAACATATCATTGTCCTGTAGAGTTTCCTTCAGTCTGGGTTTTGTCGATTGCATCCCCATGGTGTCATTGGACTTGATCCCCAATTTTCTGTATTTCCTATATATTGGTAACTGGACTTTGAGAATATCTCAGTCATGTTGGGCTGCCATAGCAAAGTACCATGGACTGGGTGGTTTAAACAATAGAAGTTTATTTCTCACAGTTCTGGAGGCTGGGAAGTCCAAGATCCAGGCGCCAGCATGGCCGGGTTCTGTGAAGGCCATTTTTCTGGCTTGCAGACAGCTGCTTTCTTGCTCTGTCTTCAATGGTGGAGAGAGAGCTCTAATCTCTTTGTCTTTTTATAAGGATACTAATTACATGGGGGGCCCTACCCTCATGACCTCATTTAAACTTAATTACCTCCACAAGGCCCCACCTCCAAATGCCATCACACTGGAGGTTAGGGCTTCAACATTTGAATTCTGGGGGACAGAAATGTTCAGTCCACAACAGAGAATACTTTTTTTACTAGTAGCATCATTTGCATCAGACTCTTAATATGCTGGATCCTAGGTTAGTCTTCCTTAGCAGTATAAACTTTCTAGATAAATAAATGTTTCTAAATGTGATTATGTCCCCCACTTCTTAAAATCTGTCAGCAATTCCCTTATTTGATTTAGGCTAAAGTTCAAAGGAGTAATCACATGATTGTTCCTTGGCCACTGTGATTGGCCAAAGGGTGAGCATGTGACTCAAACTGGGCCAGTCAGAGCCCTTTTCCAGCTTTTTCTGCTGAAGTTGCCAGGAATTTTTCTTTTTTTTCCCCCCCACTGTGAACTGACCCTAGGTGAGGCTCCGAGGAATTCCTCTGGAAGTTCTCTTGTTCTCCTGAAAGGACTTCTGCTAGCATAATGGTTCTTAACCCTGGTTGCATAACCAGAGAGATTTTAAAACAATACGTAAATTCATGAAAGAAGCCAGACACAAAAGGCTGCATACTGTATGATTTCATTTCTGTGAAATGTTCAACAAAAGCAAATCCAAAGTAAATTGGAGGGTGCCAGGGGCTAGGGGTAAGGAGGAATGGGGAGTGACTGCTAATGGGTCTGAGGTTTCTTTTGGGGGGGATGAAAATGTTCTGGAATTAGAGAGTGGTGATAGTTACACAACTTTGTGAATATATTAAAACCTTTGAATTGTACATTTTGAAAAGGTGTGTTTTATGGTATGTGACGTATCTCTCAATTAAAAAATAATACACCAACCCAGACTCCTCCCAGACCAATTAACTCAAAAACTCTGTGGCTGGGATCCAAGCATTGACAACTTTGTAAAGCTTCCCAGTTAATCTAATGAACAGCCTGGCTTGAGAACCACTGCTGGAGCAACATGCCTGCTCCCTTTCTTCCCTTCTTGTACCTCTCCGAGGAGAAGTACAGAAACCGGGGACAGAGATTTTAGCATGCTTGCTTAACGTGTGTCTCTGCTTCCCTCCCTTTCTCTTCCTCTTCCCTCTCTAGATCAGTTCAGCAGGGAAGATATCAAAAAGCCTAGTTACGGCCATAGATCTTAGTCTCTGTTATGGACTGAATTGTGTCTCCCCAAAATTAAGACATTGAAGTCCTAACCCCCAATGTGACTGTTTTTGGGCCTCGGGCCTTTAAAGAGGTAACTAATATTAAATGATGTCATAGAATGGGGCCGTGTCCTAAGAAGGGGAAGAGACACCAGGGATGAGGTCACACCGAGAAAAGGCCATGTAGAAGAAACAGAGAGAAGACAACCATCTGTAAGGAGAGAGGCCTCAGGAGAATCCAAACCTGCCAAGACACCTTGAATTTGGACTTTCAGCCTCCAGACTGTGAGACAGTAAATTCCTGTTGTTTAAACCGCCAGTCTATGATATTTTGGTATGGCAGCCTGAACTAATGGTTTCCAATCCAGCTGTTTCTAAAGCAGAGGAAGAGGTAGGCAATCATATCTGTAAATAATGCTAATTTTTGTCTCATCTCTTATAATTGTCATGCCTTCTAGTCTTTTTTTACAGGCATACCTCATTTTATTACACTTTGCTTTATTGTACTTCACAGATGTTTCTTTTTATATAAATGGAAGCTAAGACCCTCCACCAGCAAAAAGATTATGACTCAATTTATTGCGAGACTGAATTTATTACAGTGGTCTGGAACGAAACCTGCAGTATCTCTGAGATATGCCTGTATTGTGTTATTGCATTATCTAGAACCTGCAGAAAAGTGCTGAATAATATCAGGAATAACAGACTTCCTTGTCCTGTTCCTTGACTCAATGAGAACGCCTCTGGTATTTCATGAGTAAATATGATGTTTTGTTTCCATTTTCTGATTTTTGTCTCAATCCGTTCAGGCTGCTATAACAAAATACCATGGACTGGGGAGCTTACAATCAACAGCAATTTATTTCTCACAGTTCTAGAGGCTGGAAGAGTGCTAGCACGGTGTGGTGGGGTTTTTCTTCTGGGTCACAGACTTCTTATTGTATCCTCACATGGTGGAAAGGGCTAGACGTTTCTCTGGAACCTCTTTTATAAGGGCACGAATCTCATTTATGAGGGCTCCACCCTCATGATTTAAGTACCTCCCAAAAGCCCCACCTCCTGATACGATCACCTTTGAGGGTTAGTATTTCAACATACGAATTTGCGGGGGAACACATTCAGATTGTAGCAGACACTTTTCTTCAAATAATCGGCCTTGTTCCTGCGCACCTGTCTAGAAATTTCTCTTGTCACTTCCGCACACTCACTACACTATGAACGCAGTGAACTACAGACTCTTTCCCAGACCTGCCATGCTCTTTCGTGGCTCCACGCCTTTGTACATCCTCTTTCTCATCACAGGAACACCCTCCCCAAGTCTCCAATGTCTGGCAGCTTAAAGAGAACCAGATAAAATTTTAATTCCTCTTAGTTCCTCTTTAAACCCGTACATAGGGAAGAAAACTCCTGCTTCTCTCTCCATTTGAGAGAATATCGAGGAAACATTCGCATCACCCTTCTCCTCTTTTTATAATTGCTCCCTCTAGGGAAGAGGCGGACAGCCTGATTGCACCACTCTCATTAGGGGGTGGGGTAAGTTGTCTTAAAGGCCGATTTTCTCTGGCTCCCATCCATCAGTTAACATCCAGATCCAGTGAAATTTCCAGAAGTCTGACATTAACCTTTTTGTTAAAATATAAAATAAAAAGAGGCTAAGAAGTTTTAAAAAACGTTAGAAATAGTTTCATCATAGGGGTAGAGATTGTTCCTTGTTTCCCAATATCTCTTGTTTTTCCTTGGCAATAGAAACCTAAATTTTAGCTGAGCCTTTGACCACCCAGAGTAAAGACTATTTCTGTACCTCCTTTGCATCTAGGCTTGGCTGTGGGAGGGAAATGGTAGGTGCTACTATGAAGTGTGTCTTTGAAAGGAGGGGGTGAGCTCCTTTTTCTTTCCTTCCTATCCTGATGCTTGGTGGATATGAAGACTAGCAATCCGTCTTGGATCATGAAGTTGAGGACCACCTCCCAGGAAAGGTGGAAAGGAAGCTGGAAGTAACCTGGGTCCCAGATACCTGGAGAAACACTGTATGATTTTCCTGTGCCTGCCATAACAAATCACCACTAACTGAGTGGCTTAATACAACGGAAATGGATTCTTTCACAGTTCTGGAGGCTGGAAGTCTTGCCTTTCATGAAGTCCTTAGTGGTCAAACACCCCTTATCTCTTGTACCTACATTGTTTGGAATACATGGCCTACAAGGTTGCTGGAGTAGAGAAAGAGAGAGATCGAGAAAGTTCAGCCACTCATGTTTTTTGGAGATTATTTATTTTTATTTTATTATTATGTAAGATACCTACACAGTTTCAAAATCCAATCTACAAAGTAAGGTACATTCACATAAATCTAGCTTACAGACCTGTCTTCTTTACCTTATTCCCTTCTTTCCACTAAATTCAATTTAAAAATTATATTTAGTTTTCTTTTTAAAATATAAGCAATTATGTACATAGATTCCTCTCCCTCCTTATTCAATATTGTGCAAAATTTCTTTAACTTTTTAAATTTTGGGGTTTTTTTGGAAAAATATACATAATGTAATATTTACCATCTTAACCATTTTTAAGTGTACAGCTTAGTGGCATCAAGTACATTTACAATGCTGTACACTCATCACCACCATCATCTCCAGGACTTCTTTCATCTTCCCAAACTGAAACTCTATTCCCATTAAACACTAACTCCCTGTTCTCCCCTTTCCCCGACCCCTGGCAACCACCACTGGACTTTCTGTCTCTCTGAGTTTGACTAGTCTAGGTACTTCATATAAGTGGAGTCATACAATATTTGTCTTTTTATGACTGGCTTATTTCACTTAGCATAGTATCTTCAAGGGGGTAGAGTCACTCACAAATGCCTCAGCTGTGAAGTGACACCTGTTCATGTTGCAGTCCATTGATTGGATTTAATCACATGGCCCCAGATGAACTGCAAGGGAGGCTGGGAAAATACAGAGGAACACACGGAATATTTTGTGAGTACTAGATTTCATGAGACATACTTGTGTCACATGATAAATTCTCTTTTTTTGCTTAAGCTAGCTTAAATTGGTTGCTGTTCTTTGCAACCAAGGAATTCAAATCACATCCATTCTATACATAGGTCTCAACATCTGGTAAAGGAGGAAGCTCAAAACTGGGGACTCTATTACTAACTAGTAGTATTTTGTGCGGCTTTTCCAAATTAGAATTACAAGGTCTTGGAATTAAAAGAACCCTGAATCCACAGTTGAGCAATCTTGTAATTTAACTCTCTGAGGACCACATATCTATTTCACTCAGCATTTATTAGACAAAGTGCATTGAGCACCAATGAGGCATCAAGAACTGTGACGACCGTGGGGACACAACATTAAGTAAAATTTGGTCTCATTCTAGTTAATGGAAAACATTGTCTTTCCTCTGTTGATTATAAGGACTTGTTTGACCTGTGACCTAAGTGTTGGTTATTACTAGATTGTGCTCATGAGGGAAATCTATGAGTAGACCACGAGTATGTTTTTGAGTAGTATGATTTCACTTCCTTTTTCTTAACACTTTTACTGTTGGTAATACTGTATCAAAATTTCCCCTTTTTTCTTTTTCTTGTATTTCTCTTTTTTGTAATATTAAATAATAAGGATGCAACATTTCTCAAACTTTTATGAAATCTACCCAGGAATGACTCCTCAAAAATTTTAAGTACCAGAATAACTTTTCTAAATCTGTACTTGACGACCTCGAGGCTGTGATTTGACATTATTGCACAGCACAAGAAGAGATCAGCAAGCATGGCAAGGATGTAGAAATCTTTGAAAGTGGAATTTAGCTACAAAGGAGTCAGTGCTGTGTTGAGGTGATTAGGACGCCTGGCATCTAGTGCTGGGTCCGCCCACAAATTAACTGCGTCACTTTGAACAAATTCCTTAGATTCTGTAGACCTTAGTTCTTTATCCAGGACAGTTAGGAAACTGGAGAAAGAAAAAAGGAAATGAGGGAAAAGGAAAATTCCAAAGACAGAGAAGGCAATATAAAATAATTCGTAATACGAGAAAGTGAAGGAGTAATGTAAAAAAAAAAAAGGTGAAAAGTAGGCAATGGAAGGTTCGAAGTTTTCTTGGAATTGCAAAGAAAAATCACATGAAATTTTATTTTTAAGCCTGAAGAGAAAGAAGAAATCTGCTTATTTGTTCTTGTATTAAGATGAACTCTTCAGAAGTTATTATGACTTGCTTCTCTGGGATTTAATAATTCTAAAGGAAAAAAAAGAGAGTTGATATTTATTAGGTATTTTGAGCTGTAAGTTTGTCAAAGCTAGTGCCTAGTCATTACTGAGTAAATAAAATGCTCTTTAAGGAGATGGTAGATGAAGAATGTTGTGGGGTATAATGAGACAATGTGGGGTCACCCACGGATGAATCATTCAATTTCATCGGCTCTTTTCCAGACTCAGAAAGAATGATTACATTGCATGATTTTTCT
Source organism: Rhinolophus ferrumequinum (assembly GCF_004115265.2). Lineage (NCBI taxonomy): Eukaryota > Metazoa > Chordata > Mammalia > Chiroptera > Rhinolophidae > Rhinolophus > Rhinolophus ferrumequinum. The sequence goes on along the minus strand of NC_046299.1, from coordinate 9,763,221 downwards.
CCAGCTTCCCAACAAAGCACACTACAGATGTGGAGAATAATGCTGAGCTCATGGCCACCTGACTCACATGACAATGGCCCCTGTTGTAGGGTGTTGTATGAGTGGCTTATTCTGATTCTGTTGGTTGGTCAGAGGCAACACTGCACAAACAGAAGGAGCAGCCCCTAAACAAACCATCGCTTGGTACAGAGGGAAGGAAGGAAGCTTCTATTCCAGACCTTTCCCACCCCAGCCTGTCTCCTCCTCTCTAGTCCCAGTTGTCTTGCTCTTGGGGTCAGAAGTGAGGTGCATCTATCTATAGCTCACCCTTCACCCTCTTAGAGCCTATGAGACCTTGGCAAGTTCCTGTGTGTGCCATCTCTCATCTTCTCTGTCCCTAAGAGGGGACAGTTGTATGCATTATGTTAAGTAGACTGATGGTGACTACCACAGGGTCTTATGGAATGGAGCTCAAAAATATTAATTATTCCCACTATATGTTTTCCCCTCTGTGGACATTCTTCTCCTTTCTTTATAAAGAATACATGAATCATTTAGAGCAGACCATCCCATTTTGGAAGAAGTTTCCTCTGAAAAACACTATTACCAGCTTTGTGGAGGGGAATGTGAAAATTTTGTAATGGAAAAGTCACATAAGACATTCTAGATAGATTCTGTGAGATACTAAGTTTCAAGTCATAAAATCATGAATCTTAGAGACGGAAAGAACTTTCGGAGAGCTTATTCAGAAAGAGATTCGCGGATATTTCATCAGTAAAGTTATCTCCCTTTTCGCGTATAGAGACATGGTCTTTGGTGGTTTTGAATATATTTACCCCAGGAAGCAATTATTGTATTCTTAAACTGACTGTTGTGGATTGAATTGTATCCCCTCAAAGGATCTGTCCAAGTCCTAAGCCTGGTACCTGTCAATATGACCTCATTGGAAATAGGGTCTTTGCAGATGTAATCAAATTAAGATGAGGTCGTACTGGAGCCCTAATTCAACGGCTGGTGTTCATAAAAGGACGATTATTTGGACACAGACACACAGGGAGAACACCATGTGACAACAGAGGCAAAATTTGGAGTAATATACATCTATGAGGTGTGATCAAAAAATACAGTGAATGTTCAAATTTAAAAAATTTATAACAGTAAAAGACACATTGCCATTAATACCCCTCAAAATACTCCCCCTCGCTTCAAGCACACTTGTCCCATTCTTCTTGCCGCTTTCTGAAGCAGTTCTGGAAGTCTTCTTTCGTGAGTGTCTTTAGTTATATTGTCCTGGCTGCCTCAGTGTCCTGAATCAATTCAAACGTTTTTCTTTCTTGGTCATTTTGACTGTAGGAAAAAGCCAGAAGTTTCACGGTACCAGATCTGGCGAACAAGGTGGATGAGAACACACTGTCATGTTCTTATTTGACAGAAATTGCTGTGCCAGAAGTGATGTATGACACGGAGCATTGTCATGATGGAGGATGAAGTAGACACTCATGAAAGAGGACTTCCAGAACTGCTTTAGAAAGTGGCAAGAACGATGGGATCAGTGTTTGAGGCAAGGGAAATATTTGGAGGGAGATTAGTGGCAATGTGTCTTTTACTGTAGTTTTTTTTTTAATTTAAACATTCACTGTTATTTGTGATCACACCTTGTACAAGCCAAGGAATGCTAAGCATTGCCAGCAGTCACCAGAAGCTGCAGGAGGCAAACAAGGATTTTCCCCTAGAGCCTTCCGAGGGAGCACGGCCTGGCCAACGCCTTCCTTGATTTTGGATTTCTGGCCTGCAGAACTGTGAGAGAATAAATGTCTGTTGTTCTAAGCCACCTAGTGTGTGGTCATTTGCTAGGGCAGCCCCAGGAAACTAACACACTGACCACATGACCACATCTCTTTGTCCCCTCCCTTATTTTAATCTGTAGACTAATTCTTGCTTTTAATAGCTTTGAGATTTCTGATGGAAATTTTAATATAATTACTAATACATAGTATTTTTATATTAAAACAATATATTTTTGGATTGAGGAAACTTTCCAATGACTGAGTTGGTAAGCTTCTAGGAAAAAGGGAGACACTCTGTCTGTAAGTCCTATTCTGTGCTGCTCCATCCAGGGCTGGAGATTCTGCAGGGAGAAGCCAAGCGCCACCAAAACCATCTGTCAATGCTGCGGACATTTACTTCCTGCGACCTCAGAAGAAAAATATATATTTTAAATATTTTGAGCTCTTATAGAGGCTGCTGTGGAAAGTTAGACGTAGCATTATTATCTTTCTTTGTCTCTTTTTATTTTTAAACTGACTTTCTGTTCCTCAGAAGAGGTTATTCATATCTTTTCCCTCAAGATATCATCTCTTTGGTACCTGACAATAATTCTTGTTCTGATGTCATTGGTGATTCCACACTTAAGCAAAGGTGATATTTTTCCATTCTATCAGGAACTCAGCTATTTATTTCAATCCATAGTCTTGTGGCAGAGGATATTTTGGTTGAATATATTCCCTTGCTTGTTAGGTTGTAGATGCATCCCTAGAACTGTAGGGTTTTGTTTTTTTTAATGTGAAATTGATATAAACCCTGTTGACCTCATTTTTTTTTTTTTTAAACATCTCTCACCACAACAGCGAGTCACATAGAACTTGGAACTAACACTAGGCCGGTGACCTGAAAAAGGACCCACTGCTTAATTACCTCATCTTTAGTGCTAAGCTCTCTGATCTCGCACTTTGTAATTCCAAAAACGGTTTTGTTTTGCCTGTTGAAGGAGGAATCCTCCATCCTGGTGGATAGTTTTTCCTGCTTACTTTCTGGCTTTAGTATTAACCCTTCTCTAGAGCATGTTCTTTTTTCTCCAGCCCTAAAGAAAAATATGGATAGCCATTTGGTTTTATTTTTCTAGCACACAACCCTTTGTGTCTGAAGTAGACTTTTTTGTTGCCCATTTTTCACCTTTGTTGTGTGCTTTAAGCAGAACACTTTCTCACATTAGGTATTGGTTATGACTGAGGCTTTTATGATTTTTTTTAAAAACCCGTGATTACTCTCGGTTGTCTTGCCCATTCAGACTGTTGGTTCTATTTTTAGCGCACAGTGCACCTGCTGCTTTAGATTAGATTAATAATGAAACTAAATTCCTTAACTCTGTTTTTTTCCATTTTCTCAGCTAATAAATATTCACAACATATCTCTGAAATGATCATTTTTAAGAGGTGCTCTCATTTATCTGAGAACGTTAGAGTATATCACTCATGGGTAGATGGCTGCAAGTATCCAGTTTATAGGTGTTCATTTATTTTGTATATTTCACATTGTGCTTAGAGAAGAGCCCACATTTTGTAGGGTGATTGGATGGACCCCAAGGATGGGTGGGGGAAGAAGAGAGCAGAGTAGGTAAGCTGACAGTGAGATTGTTGGCTGGGGTTATGGACTGAATTGTGTCCTATGCCAAATTCTTATGCCGAAGTCCTCACACTGTGACTACTTAGAGATAGGGCCTTTTAAGAGGTAACTAATGTAAAATAAGGTCGCATGAGTGGGCCTTAATCCCATAAGACTGGCGTCCTTAAAAGAAGAGGGAATTAGGAGACATACAACATGTGACAGAAACCATCATGTGAGGACACAGCAAGAGGGTGGCCAATTGCAAGCCAAGGAGAGAGGCCTCAGAAGAAACCCACCCTGACACCTCGATCTTGGGCTTCCGGCCTCCAGAACTGTGAGGAAATAAATTTCTGTTGTTTAAGCCACCCAGTCAGTGGCACTTTGTTATGGCAGCCTGAGCTGCTAATACAGCTGGGTACCAGCCACAAGTCTTTCCCTACCGTGGAACTGAGCTGAAAGGACAGTAGGAGGGGCATGGAGGAGAAGGATGGGTGGCAGAGCCATCAATTTGGTACCACTCTGAAAGCGTTGAGTATGTCATCGTATATGGGCTGGCTGGCAGAGATGGAATGCTTCTTGAGTGTGGAGAAGGGAAAGCAGTGCAGGTAATGGAACAGAGAGACGGCTGACAAAAATCACACAGGAACCAAATACTTTGGTTCCTGTCATACTCAATTCCCTGATAGCTTATGTGTTACCTTTCCTTAGAGTAAATAAATCTATACTCCATAGAAATAGAAGGAAACAATACAATTAATTTGTATGGGCTTCTATTGCTCTCTATGTGGCTTTTCTATCTGAGGCTGAGTACATGAGGAATTGGTGTATTAAAAAGGACAGTGAAAGAAAATCAAGCCATCCGAAGAGATCTACAGATCTCACTTGGGCAAGCGTACTTGATTATTTGAATAGTGTCCCCCAAAATTCATGTCCATGAGGAAACTGAATGTCACCTTATTTGGAAATAGGGCTTTTTGCAGATGTAATTAGTTGTTTAGATGATGTCATACTGGATTAGGGAGGGCCCTAATCCAATGTGACTGGAGTCCTTATAAGAGGAGAACTGAGAGAGACACATAGACACAGAAAGGGAAAAGGCCACGTGATAATGGAGGCAAAGATTGGAGTAATGTAGCTGCAAGCCAAGAAATGCCAAGGATTGCCAGAAGTCACCAGAAGCTGGAAGAGGCAAGGAAGGATCCTCTCGTTAGAGCCTTCAGAGAGAGCATGGCCTGCCAATACCTTAATTTCAGACTTTTAGTGTCCAGAATTATGAGAGAATGGATTTCTGTTGTTTTAAGCCACCCAATTTGTGGGACCTGGTTACATCTGCCTCAAGAAACTGACACAGAAGTGAGCAGGGCAGGAACAAGCAGAACACTTGACAAATGCTTGGTGGCTTGTAAGTGTGCTTCAGTAGCTACAGTTCTAAATAAGATTTCATATCTGTGGTTTTATATAAATAGTAACATGTCTAGCATAGACTCTCAGAAATAGCCCTCCCCTTCCTTTCAAACATACTATATGGTAAATGGAAACCACTGGAGTTCTATGAGAGCATCTTGAGGGTATCCATTGTCTCAAACAATATAACACAAATAAAGAGCGTTAGAACGAGAGAAAGCTTCTGAGGTGATTATTGTATATCCAGCGTAAAAAAGCTTCTGTATTCTGAAACATGAGAATAGCTACTTTGGGATGTAAAATCAGCTATTATTTGAGATATCTCCCTTTAGGAGAAGAATTATCATTTAGCAACAGGAACAGGAAGGTGAAGATTGGAACTGCAGTGTTTTCTTAAGTCTTTCTGATGTCAACTTGAAATATGAAGTCCTCGTTTCATGTTTGGTGTATGGCATACTGGTCTCTTCTGCCCAAAGGGGTGTGTGAAGATCAGCGAGGTCTATGTTGGAAGCTCATTGCAAATGCAATTGCATCATTCCTAGGTAGGGGATTTCTGAGAGGTGACGTGGTGTGGTGGGCATCACACTGGATTAGCAACTCCCAGGTTGGTTTCTAGGAAGCCTGACATTAGAAATGTGCTGCCTGATCCGAGGCAAGTTGCTGCAACTGGCTGAGTCTTCATTAGGTTGGATGGTTGCTAGAGTTCTCTATCATTCCCTCACTAACTGGGAAGGGAGAGACATTGGCCTCTGTAGTGGGGACAATAGTGTCCCCACCAAAAGAGCTGTCCAAGTCCTAACACTTGGTACCTGTGCATATGACCTTATTTGGAAATAGGGTCTTTTGCAGATGTAATTAACTTTCTCTGGATGAGATCATCCCGGACTAGAGTGGACCCTAAATCCAATGACCCATGTCCTTATAAGATGCACAGAGACACAGGGCAGAAAGCCATGTAAAGATCCGTGTGAAGACAGAGGCAGAGGCTGGAGTTATGCAGCTACAAGCCAAGGATCAAAGAAGCCACCAGAAAGTGGGGGAGAAGCTTGGAACAGATTCTCCCTCAGAGCTTCCAGAAGGCAGCAATCCTGCCAACACCTTGATTTTATCCTTTTGGCCTCCAGAACTGTGACAGAATAAAAATCTGGTAAGCAACTAAGTTTGTGGCAATTGGTACAGCAG